>NW_027176043.1:110000-240000 GCF_023055335.1 Clinocottus analis
CTATACTGCTCGTAAGCTGCATTTACTCGTTTTTATGCTCTTAAACGACGTTTCAGACTGAACAGAGTTGAAAACTTGAATTTCTTAAAGAATTCTTTTTTTTAATATTTCCAATAAAGAATGTGTCTCAGAACATAGGAACTTCAAATTGTATGATACTTTCATAAATACCTGAAGCGTTTATCACTGTACTGCCCGTAAACTGCAGTTACTCTTTTTTATGCTCTTAAACGACGTTTCAGACTGAACAGAGTTGAAAACTAGATTTTCTTAAAGAATTCATTTTTTTATATTTTCCATCAAGAAAGTATCTCAGAACATCGAAACATCAAATTGTATGATATGTTCATGAATACCTGAAGCTTTCATCACACTACTGCCCGTAAGATGGAGTTACCCATTTTTATGCTCTTAAACGACGTTTCAGACTGAACAGAGTTGAAAACTTGATTTTCTTAAAGAATTCTTTTTTTTTTATAATTTCCATCATGAAAGCGTCTCAGAACATTGGAACATCAAATTGTGTAATATGTTCATGAAACCTGAAGCTTTCATCACTATACTGCTCGTAAGCTGCATTTACTCGTTTTTATGCTCTTAAACGACGTTTCAGACTGAACAGAGTTGAAAACTTGAATTTCTTAAAGAATTCTTTTTTTTAATATTTCCAATAAAGAATGTGTCTCAGAACATAGGAACTTCAAATTGTATGATACTTTCATAAATACCTGAAGCGTTTATCACTGTACTGCCCGTAAACTGCAGTTACTCTTTTTTATGCTCTTAAACGACGTTTCAGACTGAACAGAGTTGAAAACTAGATTTTCTTAAAGAATTCATTTTTTTATATTTTCCATCAAGAAAGTATCTCAGAACATCGAAACATCAAATTGTATGATATGTTCATGAATACCTGAAGCTTTCATCACACTACTGCCCGTAAGATGGAGTTACCCATTTTTATGCTCTTAAACGACGTTTCAGACTGAACAGAGTTGAAAACTAGATTTTCTTAAAGAATTCATTTTTTTATATTTTCCATCAAGAAAGTATCTCAGAACATCGAAACATCAAGTTGTATGATATGTTCATGAATACCTGAAGCTTTCATCACACTACTGCCCGTAAGATGGAGTTACCCATTTTTATGCTCTTAAACGACGTTTCAGACTGAACAGAGTTGAAAACTTGATTTTCTTAAAGAATTCTTTTTTTTTTATAATTTCCATCATGAAAGCGTCTCAGAACATTGGAACATCAAATTGTGTAATATGTTCATGAAACCTGAAGCTTTCATCACTATACTGCTCGTAAGCTGCATTTACTCGTTTTTATGCTCTTAAACGACGTTTCAGACTGAACAGAGTTGAAAACTTGAATTTCTTAAAGAATTCTTTTTTTTTAATATTTCCAATAAAGAATGTGTCTCAGAACATAGGAACTTCAAATTGTATGATACTTTCATAAATACCTGAAGCGTTTATCACTATACTGCCCGTAAACTGCAGTTACTCTTTTTTATGCTCTTAAACGACGTTTCAGACTGAACAGAGTTGAAAACTAGATTTTCTTAAAGAATTCATTTTTTTATATTTTCCATCAAGAAAGTATCTCAGAACATCGAAACATCAAATTGTATGATATGTTCATGAATACCTGAAGCTTTCATCACACTACTGCCCGTAAGATGGAGTTACCCATTTTTATGCTCTTAAACGACGTTTCAGACTGAACAGAGTTGAAAACTAGATTTTCTTAAAGAATTCTTTTTTTTTTAATTTTCCATCAAGAAAGTGTTTCAAAACAGCGGAACTACAAATTATATGAGCTTTTAATGAATACCTGAAGCTTCCATGTCTCTACTGCCCGAAAGCTGCATTTACTCATTTTCATAAACGACATTTTAGGCTTAACGGAGTTGAAAACTACATTTTCTTAAACAATTCTTTTTTAAAAAAAAAACAATTCCATAAATAAAGGTTCTCAGCACATCAGAACTTCAAATTGTATGATACTTTCATAAATACTTAAGCTTTCATACTGCCCGTAAGCAGCGGTGTCAAAAGTATTCACATTAATTACTTAACCCTCGTGTTGTCCTCACTCCTTCCTGTCTCATTCGTGTCCTGCGGAGTCAATCTGACTTTGCTAAAGAGCCTTCGATCAGCGCGAGCACACCAACCTGGCCGACCGCGTGATTACGCAGATGTGAATAAATTGTGTATAAATACAGCGTATAAGTACACCCCTTTCATAGTGTCCTTATTCGCACATAACAACTTGTGACACCTCATTTCAATTTGAATCAATTCAGTTTATTTTGAATAGCTCAGAATAACAAATACACATTATTATTATTATTTTCTTTTTTTTGGTAAACGCCTCAGAGGGCTTTACAATCTGGACACGTACGAAATGACGTCTCGCGTCTTGGCTAAAGAGCCTTCGATCAGAGCGAGCGCACCAACGAAGCCGACCGCGGGATTACGCAGATGTGAATAAATTGTGTATAAATACAGCGTATAAGTACACCCCTTTCATAGAACGAGAAGCAAGGGGCGGGTCGAACGGCTGGAAAGCGATCCCGTCCAGGCCGATCGAATGGGCTCTGGCAGCCACCGTGCCGGCCTGGGACGATTCCGCTCCAGCTCGAGAAGCCAGGCGACGGGTGATGTTTCCGCAGTGGGCGGACCAAGCGACGCCGCTGCTGCTGAGAGCGTGGAGAGTTGCGTCCGACAGCGTCGATCGAGAGAGGGACCGCGACCGGGACAGGGACCGGGACCGGGCCTTTGACGATTCCGCGATTGCCCGAGGGGCGGGCCGCCGCCGCGACCGAATCCGAACGTCGGTTCGCCCGTTTGGCGGGCGAGCCGGGCTCCGTGGAGTGTGTGTGTGTGTGTGTGTGTGTGTGTGTGTGTGCGTGTGTGTGTGTGTGTGTGTGTGTGTGTGTGTGTGTGTGTTTGTGTGTGTGTGTGTGTGTGTGTGTGTGTGTGTGTGTGTGTGTGTGTGTGTGTGTGTGTGTGTGTGTTCTTTGTCGTTGCTTGTAACACTGGTGATGACTAAATAAATGTAAGAAAAAAAAATACAATGCAACTGTCTTGTCATGTCTTTATTTGTACCATTTATTTATTTATTTATTACATTTAGCATACGGGATGACTTGTAATACAACGTAAAACTCGGGTCGTTTCGACCCGAGGACGAGGCCGAGGGCTCACGGGTCATTCTGACCCCGGGGACGACGGCGAGGGCGGGAGCTCGGCTATAAACGAGGGTCATTCAGACCCCGGGGACGTGGGCCGAGAGAGCTCGACGATAAACGCGGGTCATTCTGACCCCGGGGACGGGGGCCGGGAACTCGACGATAAACCCGGGTCATTCTGACCCCGGGGACGTGGGCCGAGAGCTCGGTGATATACGCGGGTCATCCTGACCCCGGGGGACGAGGCCGGGAGCTCGATGATATACGCGGGTCATTCTGACCCCGGGGACGAGGCCGGGAGCTCAGCAATATACGCGGGTCAGTCTGACCCCGGGGGACGAGGCCGGGAGCTCGGCGATAAACACGGGTCAGTATGACCTGGGGGACAGGCCGAGGGCTCGCTCAAACTCGAGGGTCGAACAGACCCCAGGGCGACGGCGAGGGCTCGGTGGAAAGACGCGGGTCGTTTTGACCCTAGGACGACGGGCTTTAGGGATTCATACGTACATGCATGCATTCATACGTATACAGTGGATCATTTTGTGACCCTGAGACCGCGATACACACATATACATAAACACTCGAACGTGTGTCTTTTCGACCCAGAAGGCAACAGGAGGGTTAAGTAGAAGTATAGATACTAGGATATAGAAATACTTTTGTAAAAGTAGAAGTATCAACTCAAGCTTTTTACTTAAGTAAAAGTATAAAAGTACTGGGTTTCAAAACTACTTAAAAGTAAAACAGTAAAAGTAATGTAAGGGGAATTTCTTTTTCCCATTCAGTACGATTTCTTAAGCAGCGTCTCAGGGGCCTATAGTGCACTACCCCACGTCCCCCCCAAACAATCATTTTTCTAAAGGCCATAGTGTTGTATTGAAATGGTATATATTGAAAAATGTGGGATGCACTAGGCTACCTGTTTCAGCTGCATATATATATGCCCATTGAAAATGATCACATTTTATTACAATGAAAGTACCATATGTGTACTACTGAGCATTAACATGCATTTCATGGAGCGGAAGACATGATAATAACTAGTTGCCTATAAGTATTGTAATATGTATGTTGAAAAAAGTCCATACCAGCCATATCTCATGGCAAAAAAAAAGTCATAGGCGCGTTGGTTCCTTTTTAAACTCCCCGCTATGGAGCGCATCTGTAAACCTATCAACTGTATAGACATCGTATTTACGCCAAACAGACAGTCGCTGGAGAAACTCACGCAACCGGGGAACCGCCGGCAGAGAGGAGCAGAGAGACGGAAGTATCGGGGCTCTCAAGTCTCACGCATTTTACGTGACTGTCCCTCCCGGCACAACAGCTATTCGGCGGCGCGTATTTCTCGTCGCGCGTTCTCCGAGACGGACATATTTGCAATCGGCTTCTCTGCTGTTCTTGCTTGAGAGTGACGTGATTGTAACGGTTGATTTGTGTCATGTTCAGGTGCATCGCGTAAAAAAACAATAGGGTGTCGGAATGGTATATACTTCTCATCCAACCACAATCAAATTCACTCTATCCGGATGGCGCGATTTATCTGGCTAACCGGAATGAAAAACAAACCAAAATGAAATAGTAACGAGGCTATTTTTAAAAAAGTAGGGAGTAGAAAGTACAGATATTTGCGTGAAAACGTAAGGAGTAGAAGTAAAAAGTAGTCTGAAAAATAAATACTCCAGTAAAGTATAGATACTCAAAATTCCTACTTAAGTAAAGGAACGAAGTATTTGTACTTCGTTACTTGACACCTCTGCCCGTAATCTGCATTTTCTCATTTGTATGCTCTTAATCGACGTTTCACACTGAACAGTGTTGAAAACTAGATTTTCTTAAAGAATTCATTTTTTTATATTTTCCATCAAGAAAGCGTCTTCAAACATCGGAATTTCAAATTGTATGATACTTTCTTAAATACCTGAAGCTTTCATCACTATACTGCTCGTAAGCTGCATTTACTCATTTGTATGCTCTTAAACGACGTTTCAGACTGAACAGAGTTGAACACTTGATTTTCTTAAAGAATTCTTTTTTTTTATATTTCCAATAAAGAATGTGTCTCAGAACATAGGAACTTCAAATTGTATGATACGTTCATAAATACCTGAAGCGTTCATCACTGTACTGCCCGTAAGCTGCAGTTACCCATTTTTATGCTCTTAAACGACGTTTCAGACTGAACAGAGTTGAAAACTAGATTTTCTTAAAGAATTCATTTTTTTATATTTTCCATCAAGAAAGTATCTCAGAACATCAAAACATCAAATTGTATGATATGTTCATGAATACCTGAAGCTTTCATCACACTACTGCCCGTAAGATGGAGTTACCCATTTTTATGCTCTTAAACGACGTTTCAGACTGAACAGAGTTGAAAACTTGATTTTCTTAAAGAATTCTTTTTTTTTTTTATAATTTCCATCATGAAAGCGTCTCAGAACATTGGAACATCAAATTGTGTAATATGTTCATGAAACCTGAAGCTTTCATCACTATACTGCTCGTAAGCTGCATTTACTCGTTTTTATGCTCTTAAACGACGTTTCAGACTGAACAGAGTTGAAAACTTGAATTTCTTAAAGAATTCTTTTTTTTAATATTTCCAATAAAGAATGTGTCTCAGAACATAGGAACTTCAAATTGTATGATACTTTCATAAATACCTGAAGCGTTTATCACTGTACTGCCCGTAAACTGCAGTTACTCTTTTTTATGCTCTTAAACGACGTTTCAGACTGAACAGAGTTGAAAACTAGATTTTCTTAAAGAATTCATTTTTTTATATTTTCCATCAAGAAAGTATCTCAGAACATCGAAACATCAAATTGTATGATATGTTCATGAATACCTGAAGCTTTCATCACACTACTGCCCGTAAGATGGAGTTACCCATTTTTATGCTCTTAAACGACGTTTCAGACTGAACAGAGTTGAAAACTTGATTTTCTTAAAGAATTCTTTTTTTTTTATAATTTCCATCATGAAAGCGTCTCAGAACATTGGAACATCAAATTGTGTAATATGTTCATGAAACCTGAAGCTTTCATCACTATACTGCTCGTAAGCTGCATTTACTCGTTTTTATGCTCTTAAACGACGTTTCAGACTGAACAGAGTTGAAAACTTGAATTTCTTAAAGAATTCTTTTTTTTAATATTTCCAATAAAGAATGTGTCTCAGAACATAGGAACTTCAAATTGTATGATACTTTCATAAATACCTGAAGCGTTTATCACTGTACTGCCCGTAAACTGCAGTTACTCTTTTTTATGCTCTTAAACGACGTTTCAGACTGAACAGAGTTGAAAACTAGATTTTCTTAAAGAATTCATTTTTTTATATTTTCCATCAAGAAAGTATCTCAGAACATCGAAACATCAAATTGTATGATATGTTCATGAATACCTGAAGCTTTCATCACACTACTGCCCGTAAGATGGAGTTACCCATTTTTATGCTCTTAAACGACGTTTCAGACTGAACAGAGTTGAAAACTAGATTTTCTTAAAGAATTCATTTTTTTATATTTTCCATCAAGAAAGTATCTCAGAACATCGAAACATCAAGTTGTATGATATGTTCATGAATACCTGAAGCTTTCATCACACTACTGCCCGTAAGATGGAGTTACCCATTTTTATGCTCTTAAACGACGTTTCAGACTGAACAGAGTTGAAAACTTGATTTTCTTAAAGAATTCTTTTTTTTTTATAATTTCCATCATGAAAGCGTCTCAGAACATTGGAACATCAAATTGTGTAATATGTTCATGAAACCTGAAGCTTTCATCACTATACTGCTCGTAAGCTGCATTTACTCGTTTTTATGCTCTTAAACGACGTTTCAGACTGAACAGAGTTGAAAACTTGAATTTCTTAAAGAATTCTTTTTTTTTAATATTTCCAATAAAGAATGTGTCTCAGAACATAGGAACTTCAAATTGTATGATACTTTCATAAATACCTGAAGCGTTTATCACTATACTGCCCGTAAACTGCAGTTACTCTTTTTTATGCTCTTAAACGACGTTTCAGACTGAACAGAGTTGAAAACTAGATTTTCTTAAAGAATTCATTTTTTTATATTTTCCATCAAGAAAGTATCTCAGAACATCGAAACATCAAATTGTATGATATGTTCATGAATACCTGAAGCTTTCATCACACTACTGCCCGTAAGATGGAGTTACCCATTTTTATGCTCTTAAACGACGTTTCAGACTGAACAGAGTTGAAAACTAGATTTTCTTAAAGAATTCTTTTTTTTTTAATTTTCCATCAAGAAAGTGTTTCAAAACAGCGGAACTACAAATTATATGAGCTTTTAATGAATACCTGAAGCTTCCATGTCTCTACTGCCCGAAAGCTGCATTTACTCATTTTCATAAACGACATTTTAGGCTTAACGGAGTTGAAAACTACATTTTCTTAAACAATTCTTTTTTAAAAAAAAAACAATTCCATAAATAAAGGTTCTCAGCACATCAGAACTTCAAATTGTATGATACTTTCATAAATACTTAAGCTTTCATACTGCCCGTAAGCAGCGGTGTCAAAAGTATTCACATTAATTACTTAACCCTCGTGTTGTCCTCACTCCTTCCTGTCTCATTCGTGTCCTGCGGAGTCAATCTGACTTTGCTAAAGAGCCTTCGATCAGCGCGAGCACACCAACCTGGCCGACCGCGTGATTACGCAGATGTGAATAAATTGTGTATAAATACAGCGTATAAGTACACCCCTTTCATAGTGTCCTTATTCGCACATAACAACTTGTGACACCTCATTTCAATTTGAATCAATTCAGTTTATTTTGAATAGCTCAGAATAACAAATACACATTATTATTATTATTTTCTTTTTTTTGGTAAACGCCTCAGAGGGCTTTACAATCTGGACACGTACGAAATGACGTCTCGCGTCTTGGCTAAAGAGCCTTCGATCAGAGCGAGCGCACCAACGAAGCCGACCGCGGGATTACGCAGATGTGAATAAATTGTGTATAAATACAGCGTATAAGTACACCCCTTTCATAGAACGAGAAGCAAGGGGCGGGTCGAACGGCTGGAAAGCGATCCCGTCCAGGCCGATCGAATGGGCTCTGGCAGCCACCGTGCCGGCCTGGGACGATTCCGCTCCAGCTCGAGAAGCCAGGCGACGGGTGATGTTTCCGCAGTGGGCGGACCAAGCGACGCCGCTGCTGCTGAGAGCGTGGAGAGTTGCGTCCGACAGCGTCGATCGAGAGAGGGACCGCGACCGGGACAGGGACCGGGACCGGGCCTTTGACGATTCCGCGATTGCCCGAGGGGCGGGCCGCCGCCGCGACCGAATCCGAACGTCGGTTCGCCCGTTTGGCGGGCGAGCCGGGCTCCGTGGAGTGTGTGTGTGTGTGTGTGTGTGTGTGTGTGTGTGTGCGTGTGTGTGTGTGTGTGTGTGTGTGTGTGTGTGTGTGTGTGTTTGTGTGTGTGTGTGTGTGTGTGTGTGTGTGTGTGTGTGTGTGTGTGTGTGTGTGTGTTCTTTGTCGTTGCTTGTAACACTGGTGATGACTAAATAAATGTAAGAAAAAAAAATACAATGCAACTGTCTTGTCATGTCTTTATTTGTACCATTTATTTATTTATTTATTACATTTAGCATACGGGATGACTTGTAATACAACGTAAAACTCGGGTCGTTTCGACCCGAGGACGAGGCCGAGGGCTCACGGGTCATTCTGACCCCGGGGACGACGGCGAGGGCGGGAGCTCGGCTATAAACGAGGGTCATTCAGACCCCGGGGACGTGGGCCGAGAGAGCTCGACGATAAACGCGGGTCATTCTGACCCCGGGGACGGGGGCCGGGAACTCGACGATAAACCCGGGTCATTCTGACCCCGGGGACGTGGGCCGAGAGCTCGGTGATATACGCGGGTCATCCTGACCCCGGGGGACGAGGCCGGGAGCTCGACGATATACGCGGGTCATTCTGACCCCGGGGACGAGGCCGGGAGCTCAGCAATATACGCGGGTCAGTCTGACCCCGGGGGACGAGGCCGGGAGCTCGGCGATAAACACGGGTCAGTATGACCTGGGGGACAGGCCGAGGGCTCGCTCAAACTCGAGGGTCGAACAGACCCCAGGGCGACGGCGAGGGCTCGGTGGAAAGACGCGGGTCGTTTTGACCCTAGGACGACGGGCTTTAGGGATTCATACGTACATGCATGCATTCATACGTATACAGTGGATCATTTTGTGACCCTGAGACCGCGATACACACATATACATAAACACTCGAACGTGTGTCTTTTCGACCCAGAAGGCAACAGGAGGGTTAAGTAGAAGTATAGATACTAGGATATAGAAATACTTTTGTAAAAGTAGAAGTATCAACTCAAGCTTTTTACTTAAGTAAAAGTATAAAAGTACTGGGTTTCAAAACTACTTAAAAGTAAAACAGTAAAAGTAATGTAAGGGGAATTTCTTTTTCCCATTCAGTACGATTTCTTAAGCAGCGTCTCAGGGGCCTATAGTGCACTACCCCACGTCCCCCCCAAACAATCATTTTTCTAAAGGCCATAGTGTTGTATTGAAATGGTATATATTGAAAAATGTGGGATGCACTAGGCTACCTGTTTCAGCTGCATATATATATGCCCATTGAAAATGATCACATTTTATTACAATGAAAGTACCATATGTGTACTACTGAGCATTAACATGCATTTCATGGAGCGGAAGACATGATAATAACTAGTTGCCTATAAGTATTGTAATATGTATGTTGAAAAAAGTCCATACCAGCCATATCTCATGGCAAAAAAAAGTCATAGGCGCGTTGGTTCCTTTTTAAACTCCCCGCTATGGAGCGCATCTGTAAACCTATCAACTGTATAGACATCGTATTTACGTCAAACAGACAGTCGCTGGAGAAACTCGCGCAACCGGGGAACCGCCGGCAGAGAGGAGCAGAGAGACGGAAGTATCGGGGCTCTCAAGTCTCACGCATTTTACGTGACTGTCCCTCCCGGCACAACAGCTATTCGGCGGCGCGTATTTCTCGTCGCGCGTTCTCCGAGACGGACATATTTGCAATCGGCTTCTCTGCTGTTCTTGCTTGAGAGTGACGTGATTGTAACGGTTGATTTGTGTCATGTTCAGGTGCATCGCGTAAAAAAACAATAGGGTGTCGGAATGGTATATACTTCTCATCCAACCACAATCAAATTCACTCTATCCGGATGGCGCGATTTATCTGGCTAACCGGAATGAAAAACAAACCAAAATGAAATAGTAACGAGGCTATTTTTAAAAAAGTAGGGAGTAGAAAGTACAGATATTTGCGTGAAAACGTAAGGAGTAGAAGTAAAAAGTAGTCTGAAAAATAAATACTCCAGTAAAGTATAGATACTCAAAATTCCTACTTAAGTAAAGGAACGAAGTATTTGTACTTCGTTACTTGACACCTCTGCCCGTAATCTGCATTTTCTCATTTGTATGCTCTTAATCGACGTTTCACACTGAACAGTGTTGAAAACTAGATTTTCTTAAAGAATTCATTTTTTTATATTTTCCATCAAGAAAGCGTCTTCAAACATCGGAATTTCAAATTGTATGATACTTTCTTAAATACCTGAAGCTTTCATCACTATACTGCTCGTAAGCTGCATTTACTCATTTGTATGCTCTTAAACGACGTTTCAGACTGAACAGAGTTGAACACTTGATTTTCTTAAAGAATTCTTTTTTTTTTATATTTCCAATAAAGAATGTGTCTCAGAACATAGGAACTTCAAATTGTATGATACGTTCATAAATATCTGAAGCGTTCATCACTGTACTGCCCGTAAGCTGCAGTTACCCATTTTTATGCTCTTAAACGACGTTTCAGACTGAACAGAGTTGAAAACTAGATTTTCTTAAAGAATTCATTTTTTTATATTTTCCATCAAGAAAGTATCTCAGAACATCGAAACATCAAATTGTATGATATGTTCATGAATACCTGAAGCTTTCATCACACTACTGCCCGTAAGATGGAGTTACCCATTTTTATGCTCTTAAACGACGTTTCAGACTGAACAGAGTTGAAAACTTGATTTTCTTAAAGAATTCTTTTTTTTTTTATAATTTCCATCATGAAAGCGTCTCAGAACATTGGAACATCAAATTGTGTAATATGTTCATGAAACCTGAAGCTTTCATCACTATACTGCTCGTAAGCTGCATTTACTCGTTTTTATGCTCTTAAACGACGTTTCAGACTGAACAGAGTTGAAAACTAGATTTTCTTAAAGAATTCATTTTTTTATATTTTCCATCAAGAAAGTATCTCAGAACATCGAAACATCAAATTGTATGATATGTTCATGAATACCTGAAGCTTTCATCACACTACTGCCCGTAAGATGGAGTTACCCATTTTTATGCTCTTAAACGACGTTTCAGACTGAACAGAGTTGAAAACTTGAATTTCTTAAAGAATTCTTTTTTTTAATATTTCCAATAAAGAATGTGTCTCAGAAAATAGGAACTTCAAATTGTATAATACTTTCTTAAATACTTGAAGCGTTCATCACTATACTGCCCGTAAGATGGAGTTACCCATTTTTATGCTCTTAAACGACGTTTCAGACTGAACAGAGTTGAAAACTTGAATTTCTTAAAGAATTCTTTTTTTTAATATTTCCAATAAAGAATGTGTCTCAGAACATAGGAACTTCAAATTGTATAATACTTTCTTAAATACTTGAAGCGTTCATCACTATACTGCCCGTAAGATGGAGTTACCCATTTATATGCTCTTAAACGACGTTTCAGACTGAACAGAGTTGAAAACTTGATTTTCTTAAAGAATTCTTTTTTTTTAAATTTTCCATCAAGAAAGTGTTTCAAAACAGCGGAACTACAAATTATATGAGCTTTTAATGAATACCTGAAGCTTCCATGTCTCTACTGCCCGAAAGCTGCATTTACTCATTTTCATAAACGACATTTTAGGCTGAACGGAGTTGAAAACTACATTTTCTTAAACAATTCTTTTTAAAAAAAAAAACAATTCCATAAATAAAGGTTCTCAGCACATCAGAACTTCAAATTGTATGATACTTTCATAAATACTTAAGCTTTCATACTGCCCGTAAGCAGCGGTGTCAAAAGTATTCACATTAATTACTTAACCCTCGTGTTGTCCTCACTCCTTCCTGTCTCATTCGTGTCCTGCGGAGTCAATCTGACTTTGCTAAAGAGCCTTCGATCAGCGCGAGCACACCAACCTGGCCGACCGCGTGATTACGCAGATGTGAATAAATTGTGTATAAATACAGCGTATAAGTACACCCCTTTCATAGTGTCCTTATTCGCACATAACAACTTGTGACACCTCATTTCAATTTGAATCAATTCAGTTTATTTTGAATAGCTCAGAATAACAAATACACATTATTATTATTATTTTCTTTTTTTTGGTAAACGCCTCAGAGGGCTTTACAATCTGGACACGTACGAAATGACGTCTCGCGTCTTGGCTAAAGAGCCTTCGATCAGAGCGAGCGCACCAACGAAGCCGACCGCGGGATTACGCAGATGTGAATAAATTGTGTATAAATACAGCGTATAAGTACACCCCTTTCATAGAACGAGAAGCAAGGGGCGGGTCGAACGGCTGGAAAGCGATCCCGTCCAGGCCGATCGAATGGGCTCTGGCAGCCACCGTGCCGGCCTGGGACGATTCCGCTCCAGCTCGAGAAGCCAGGCGACGGGTGATGTTTCCGCAGTGGGCGGACCAAGCGACGCCGCTGCTGCTGAGAGCGTGGAGAGTTGCGTCCGACAGCGTCGATCGAGAGAGGGACCGCGACCGGGACAGGGACCGGGACCGGGCCTTTGACGATTCCGCGATTGCCCGAGGGGCGGGCCGCCGCCGCGACCGAATCCGAACGTCGGTTCGCCCGTTTGGCGGGCGAGCCGGGCTCCGTGGAGTGTGTGTGTGTGTGTGTGTGTGTGTGTGTGTGTGTGTGTGTGCGTGTGTGTGTGTGTGTGTGTGTGTGTGTGTTTGTGTGTGTGTGTGTGTGTGTGTGTGTGTGTGTGTGTGTATGTGTGTGTGTGTGTTCTTTGTCGTTGCTTGTAACACTGGTGATGACTAAATAAATGTAAGAAAAAAAAATACAATGCAACTGTCTTGTCATGTCTTTATTTGTACCATTTATTTATTTATTTATTACATTTAGCATACGGGATGACTTGTAATACAACGTAAAACTCGGGTCGTTTCGACCCGAGGACGAGGCCGAGGGCTCACGGGTCATTCTGACCCCGGGGACGACTGCGAGGGCGGGAGCTCGGCTATAAACGAGGGTCATTCAGACCCCGGGGACGTGGGCCGAGAGAGCTCGACGATAAACGCGGGTCATTCTGACCCCGGGGACGGGGGCCGGGAACTCGACGATAAACCCGGGTCATTCTGACCCCGGGGACGTGGGCCGAGAGCTCGGTGATATACGCGGGTCATCCTGACCCCGAGGGACGAGGCCGGGAGCTCGACGATATACGCGGGTCATTCTGACCCCGGGGACGAGGCCGGGAGCTCAGCAATATACGCGGGTCAGTCTGACCCCGGGGGACAGGCCGAGGGCTCGCTCAAACTCGAGGGTCGAACAGACCCCAGGGCGACGGCGAGGGCTCGGTGGAAAGACGCGGGTCGTTTTGACCCTAGGACGACGGGCTTTAGGGATTCATACGTACATGCATGCATTCATACGTATACAGTGGATCATTTTGTGACCCTGAGACCGCGATACACACATATACATAAACACTCGAACGTGTGTCTTTTCGACCCAGAAGGCAACAGGAGGGTTAAGTAGAAGTATAGATACTAGGATATAGAAATACTTTTGTAAAAGTAGAAGTATCAACTCAAGCTTTTTACTTAAGTAAAAGTATAAAAGTACTGGGTTTCAAAACTACTTAAAAGTAAAACAGTAAAAGTAATGTAAGGGGAATTTCTTTTTCCCATTCAGTACGATTTCTTAAGCAGCGTCTCAGGGGCCTATAGTGCACTACCCCACGTCCCCCCCAAACAATCATTTTTCTAAAGGCCATAGTGTTGTATTGAAATGGTATATATTGAAAAATGTGGGATGCACTAGGCTACCTGTTTCAGCTGCATATATATATGCCCATTGAAAATGATCACATTTTATTACAATGAAAGTACCATATGTGTACTACTGAGCATTAACATGCATTTCATGGAGCGGAAGACATGATAATAACTAGTTGCCTATAAGTATTGTAATATGTATGTTGAAAAAAGTCCATACCAGCCATATCTCATGGCAAAAAAAAAGTCATAGGCGCGTTGGTTCCTTTTTAAACTCCCCGCTATGGAGCGCATCTGTAAACCTATCAACTGTATAGACATCGTATTTACGTCACACAGACAGTCGCTGGAGAAACTCGCGCAACCGGGGAACCGCCGGCAGAGAGGAGCAGAGAGACGGAAGTATCGGGGCTCTCAAGTCTCACGCATTTTACGTGACTGTCCCTCCCGGCACAACAGCTATTCGGCGGCGCGTATTTCTCGTCGCGCGTTCTCCGAGACGGACATATTTGCAATCGGCTTCTCTGCTGTTCTTGCTTGAGAGTGACGTGATTGTAACGGTTGATTTGTGTCATGTTCAGGTGCATCGCGTAAAAAAACAATAGGGTGTCGGAATGGTATATACTTCTCATCCAACCACAATCAAATTCACTCTATCCGGATGGCGCGATTTATCTGGCTAACCGGAATGAAAAACAAACCAAAATGAAATAGTAACGAGGCTATTTTTAAAAAAGTAGGGAGTAGAAAGTACAGATATTTGCGTGAAAACGTAAGGAGTAGAAGTAAAAAGTAGTCTGAAAAATAAATACTCCAGTAAAGTATAGATACTCAAAATTCCTACTTAAGTAAAGGAACGAAGTATTTGTACTTCGTTACTTGACACCTCTGCCCGTAATCTGCATTTTCTCATTTGTATGCTCTTAATCGACGTTTCACACTGAACAGTGTTGAAAACTAGATTTTCTTAAAGAATTCATTTTTTTATATTTTCCATCAAGAAAGCGTCTTCAAACATCGGAATTTCAAATTGTATGATACTTTCTTAAATACCTGAAGCTTTCATCACTATACTGCTCGTAAGCTGCATTTACTCATTTGTATGCTCTTAAACGACGTTTCAGACTGAACAGAGTTGAACACTTGATTTTCTTAAAGAATTCTTTTTTTTTATATTTCCAATAAAGAATGTGTCTCAGAACATAGGAACTTCAAATTGTATGATACGTTCATAAATACCTGAAGCGTTCATCACTGTACTGCCCGTAAGCTGCAGTTACCCATTTTTATGCTCTTAAACGACGTTTCAGACTGAACAGAGTTGAAAACTAGATTTTCTTAAAGAATTCATTTTTTTATATTTTCCATCAAGAAAGTATCTCAGAACATCAAAACATCAAATTGTATGATATGTTCATGAATACCTGAAGCTTTCATCACACTACTGCCCGTAAGATGGAGTTACCCATTTTTATGCTCTTAAACGACGTTTCAGACTGAACAGAGTTGAAAACTTGATTTTCTTAAAGAATTCTTTTTTTTTTTATAATTTCCATCATGAAAGCGTCTCAGAACATTGGAACATCAAATTGTGTAATATGTTCATGAAACCTGAAGCTTTCATCACTATACTGCTCGTAAGCTGCATTTACTCGTTTTTATGCTCTTAAACGACGTTTCAGACTGAACAGAGTTGAAAACTAGATTTTCTTAAAGAATTCATTTTTTTATATTTTCCATCAAGAAAGTATCTCAGAACATCGAAACATCAAATTGTATGATATGTTCATGAATACCTGAAGCTTTCATCACACTACTGCCCGTAAGATGGAGTTACCCATTTTTATGCTCTTAAACGACGTTTCAGACTGAACAGAGTTGAAAACTTGAATTTCTTAAAGAATTCTTTTTTTTAATATTTCCAATAAAGAATGTGTCTCAGAAAATAGGAACTTCAAATTGTATAATACTTTCTTAAATACTTGAAGCGTTCATCACTATACTGCCCGTAAGATGGAGTTACCCATTTTTATGCTCTTAAACGACGTTTCAGACTGAACAGAGTTGAAAACTTGAATTTCTTAAAGAATTCTTTTTTTTAATATTTCCAATAAAGAATGTGTCTCAGAACATAGGAACTTCAAATTGTATAATACTTTCTTAAATACTTGAAGCGTTCATCACTATACTGCCCGTAAGATGGAGTTACCCATTTATATGCTCTTAAACGACGTTTCAGACTGAACAGAGTTGAAAACTTGATTTTCTTAAAGAATTCTTTTTTTTTAAATTTTCCATCAAGAAAGTGTTTCAAAACAGCGGAACTACAAATTATATGAGCTTTTAATGAATACCTGAAGCTTCCATGTCTCTACTGCCCGAAAGCTGCATTTACTCATTTTCATAAACGACATTTTAGGCTGAACGGAGTTGAAAACTACATTTTCTTAAACAATTCTTTTTAAAAAAAAAAACAATTCCATAAATAAAGGTTCTCAGCACATCAGAACTTCAAATTGTATGATACTTTCATAAATACTTAAGCTTTCATACTGCCCGTAAGCAGCGGTGTCAAAAGTATTCACATTAATTACTTAACCCTCGTGTTGTCCTCACTCCTTCCTGTCTCATTCGTGTCCTGCGGAGTCAATCTGACTTTGCTAAAGAGCCTTCGATCAGCGCGAGCACACCAACCTGGCCGACCGCGTGATTACGCAGATGTGAATAAATTGTGTATAAATACAGCGTATAAGTACACCCCTTTCATAGTGTCCTTATTCGCACATAACAACTTGTGACACCTCATTTCAATTTGAATCAATTCAGTTTATTTTGAATAGCTCAGAATAACAAATACACATTATTATTATTATTTTCTTTTTTTTGGTAAACGCCTCAGAGGGCTTTACAATCTGGACACGTACGAAATGACGTCTCGCGTCTTGGCTAAAGAGCCTTCGATCAGAGCGAGCGCACCAACGAAGCCGACCGCGGGATTACGCAGATGTGAATAAATTGTGTATAAATACAGCGTATAAGTACACCCCTTTCATAGAACGAGAAGCAAGGGGCGGGTCGAACGGCTGGAAAGCGATCCCGTCCAGGCCGATCGAATGGGCTCTGGCAGCCACCGTGCCGGCCTGGGACGATTCCGCTCCAGCTCGAGAAGCCAGGCGACGGGTGATGTTTCCGCAGTGGGCGGACCAAGCGACGCCGCTGCTGCTGAGAGCGTGGAGAGTTGCGTCCGACAGCGTCGATCGAGAGAGGGACCGCGACCGGGACAGGGACCGGGACCGGGCCTTTGACGATTCCGCGATTGCCCGAGGGGCGGGCCGCCGCCGCGACCGAATCCGAACGTCGGTTCGCCCGTTTGGCGGGCGAGCCGGGCTCCGTGGAGTGTGTGTGTGTGTGTGTGTGTGTGTGTGTGTGTGTGTGTGTGCGTGTGTGTGTGTGTGTGTGTGTGTTTGTGTGTGTGTGTGTGTGTGTATGTGTGTGTGTGTGTTCTTTGTCGTTGCTTGTAACACTGGTGATGACTAAATAAATGTAAGAAAAAAAAATACAATGCAACTGTCTTGTCATGTCTTTATTTGTACCATTTATTTATTTATTTATTACATTTAGCATACGGGATGACTTGTAATACAACGTAAAACTCGGGTCGTTTCGACCCGAGGACGAGGCCGAGGGCTCACGGGTCATTCTGACCCCGGGGACGACTGCGAGGGCGGGAGCTCGGCTATAAACGAGGGTCATTCAGACCCCGGGGACGTGGGCCGAGAGAGCTCGACGATAAACGCGGGTCATTCTGACCCCGGGGACGGGGGCCGGGAACTCGACGATAAACCCGGGTCATTCTGACCCCGGGGACGTGGGCCGAGAGCTCGGTGATATACGCGGGTCATCCTGACCCCGAGGGACGAGGCCGGGAGCTCGACGATATACGCGGGTCATTCTGACCCCGGGGACGAGGCCGGGAGCTCAGCAATATACGCGGGTCAGTCTGACCCCGGGGGACAGGCCGAGGGCTCGCTCAAACTCGAGGGTCGAACAGACCCCAGGGCGACGGCGAGGGCTCGGTGGAAAGACGCGGGTCGTTTTGACCCTAGGACGACGGGCTTTAGGGATTCATACGTACATGCATGCATTCATACGTATACAGTGGATCATTTTGTGACCCTGAGACCGCGATACACACATATACATAAACACTCGAACGTGTGTCTTTTCGACCCAGAAGGCAACAGGAGGGTTAAGTAGAAGTATAGATACTAGGATATAGAAATACTTTTGTAAAAGTAGAAGTATCAACTCAAGCTTTTTACTTAAGTAAAAGTATAAAAGTACTGGGTTTCAAAACTACTTAAAAGTAAAACAGTAAAAGTAATGTAAGGGGAATTTCTTTTTCCCATTCAGTACGATTTCTTAAGCAGCGTCTCAGGGGCCTATAGTGCACTACCCCACGTCCCCCCCAAACAATCATTTTTCTAAAGGCCATAGTGTTGTATTGAAATGGTATATATTGAAAAATGTGGGATGCACTAGGCTACCTGTTTCAGCTGCATATATATATGCCCATTGAAAATGATCACATTTTATTACAATGAAAGTACCATATGTGTACTACTGAGCATTAACATGCATTTCATGGAGCGGAAGACATGATAATAACTAGTTGCCTATAAGTATTGTAATATGTATGTTGAAAAAAGTCCATACCAGCCATATCTCATGGCAAAAAAAAAGTCATAGGCGCGTTGGTTCCTTTTTAAACTCCCCGCTATGGAGCGCATCTGTAAACCTATCAACTGTATAGACATCGTATTTACGTCACACAGACAGTCGCTGGAGAAACTCGCGCAACCGGGGAACCGCCGGCAGAGAGGAGCAGAGAGACGGAAGTATCGGGGCTCTCAAGTCTCACGCATTTTACGTGACTGTCCCTCCCGGCACAACAGCTATTCGGCGGCGCGTATTTCTCGTCGCGCGTTCTCCGAGACGGACATATTTGCAATCGGCTTCTCTGCTGTTCTTGCTTGAGAGTGACGTGATTGTAACGGTTGATTTGTGTCATGTTCAGGTGCATCGCGTAAAAAAACAATAGGGTGTCGGAATGGTATATACTTCTCATCCAACCACAATCAAATTCACTCTATCCGGATGGCGCGATTTATCTGGCTAACCGGAATGAAAAACAAACCAAAATGAAATAGTAACGAGGCTATTTTTAAAAAAGTAGGGAGTAGAAAGTACAGATATTTGCGTGAAAACGTAAGGAGTAGAAGTAAAAAGTAGTCTGAAAAATAAATACTCCAGTAAAGTATAGATACTCAAAATTCCTACTTAAGTAAAGGAACGAAGTATTTGTACTTCGTTACTTGACACCTCTGCCCGTAATCTGCATTTTCTCATTTGTATGCTCTTAATCGACGTTTCACACTGAACAGTGTTGAAAACTAGATTTTCTTAAAGAATTCATTTTTTTATATTTTCCATCAAGAAAGCGTCTTCAAACATCGGAATTTCAAATTGTATGATACTTTCTTAAATACCTGAAGCTTTCATCACTATACTGCTCGTAAGCTGCATTTACTCATTTGTATGCTCTTAAACGACGTTTCAGACTGAACAGAGTTGAACACTTGATTTTCTTAAAGAATTCTTTTTTTTTATATTTCCAATAAAGAATGTGTCTCAGAACATAGGAACTTCAAATTGTATGATACGTTCATAAATACCTGAAGCGTTCATCACTGTACTGCCCGTAAGCTGCAGTTACCCATTTTTATGCTCTTAAACGACGTTTCAGACTGAACAGAGTTGAAAACTAGATTTTCTTAAAGAATTCATTTTTTTATATTTTCCATCAAGAAAGTATCTCAGAACATCAAAACATCAAATTGTATGATATGTTCATGAATACCTGAAGCTTTCATCACACTACTGCCCGTAAGATGGAGTTACCCATTTTTATGCTCTTAAACGACGTTTCAGACTGAACAGAGTTGAAAACTTGATTTTCTTAAAGAATTCTTTTTTTTTTTATAATTTCCATCATGAAAGCGTCTCAGAACATTGGAACATCAAATTGTGTAATATGTTCATGAAACCTGAAGCTTTCATCACTATACTGCTCGTAAGCTGCATTTACTCGTTTTTATGCTCTTAAACGACGTTTCAGACTGAACAGAGTTGAAAACTTGAATTTCTTAAAGAATTCTTTTTTTTAATATTTCCAATAAAGAATGTGTCTCAGAACATAGGAACTTCAAATTGTATGATACTTTCATAAATACCTGAAGCGTTTATCACTGTACTGCCCGTAAACTGCAGTTACTCTTTTTTATGCTCTTAAACGACGTTTCAGACTGAACAGAGTTGAAAACTAGATTTTCTTAAAGAATTCATTTTTTTATATTTTCCATCAAGAAAGTATCTCAGAACATCGAAACATCAAATTGTATGATATGTTCATGAATACCTGAAGCTTTCATCACACTACTGCCCGTAAGATGGAGTTACCCATTTTTATGCTCTTAAACGACGTTTCAGACTGAACAGAGTTGAAAACTTGAATTTCTTAAAGAATTCTTTTTTTTAATATTTCCAATAAAGAATGTGTCTCAGAACATAGGAACTTCAAATTGTATAATACTTTCTTAAATACTTGAAGCGTTCATCACTATACTGCCCGTAAGATGGAGTTACCCATTTATATGCTCTTAAACGACGTTTCAGACTGAACAGAGTTGAAAACTTGATTTTCTTAAAGAATTCTTTTTTTTTAAATTTTCCATCAAGAAAGTGTTTCAAAACAGCGGAACTACAAATTATATGAGCTTTTAATGAATACCTGAAGCTTCCATGTCTCTACTGCCCGAAAGCTGCATTTACTCATTTTCATAAACGACATTTTAGGCTGAACGGAGTTGAAAACTACATTTTCTTAAACAATTCTTTTTTAAAAAAAAAACAATTCCATAAATAAAGGTTCTCAGCACATCAGAACTTCAAATTGTATGATACTTTCATAAATACTTAAGCTTTCATACTGCCCGTAAGCAGCGGTGTCAAAAGTATTCACATTAATTACTTAACCCTCGTGTTGTCCTCACTCCTTCCTGTCTCATTCGTGTCCTGCGGAGTCAATCTGACTTTGCTAAAGAGCCTTCGATCAGCGCGAGCACACCAACCTGGCCGACCGCGTGATTACGCAGATGTGAATAAATTGTGTATAAATACAGCGTATAAGTACACCCCTTTCATAGTGTCCTTATTCGCACATAACAACTTGTGACACCTCATTTCAATTTGAATCAATTCAGTTTATTTTGAATAGCTCAGAATAACAAATACACATTATTATTATTATTTTCTTTTTTTTGGTAAACGCCTCAGAGGGCTTTACAATCTGGACACGTACGAAATGACGTCTCGCGTCTTGGCTAAAGAGCCTTCGATCAGAGCGAGCGCACCAACGAAGCCGACCGCGGGATTACGCAGATGTGAATAAATTGTGTATAAATACAGCGTATAAGTACACCCCTTTCATAGAACGAGAAGCAAGGGGCGGGTCGAACGGCTGGAAAGCGATCCCGTCCAGGCCGATCGAATGGGCTCTGGCAGCCACCGTGCCGGCCTGGGACGATTCCGCTCCAGCTCGAGAAGCCAGGCGACGGGTGATGTTTCCGCAGTGGGCGGACCAAGCGACGCCGCTGCTGCTGAGAGCGTGGAGAGTTGCGTCCGACAGCGTCGATCGAGAGAGGGACCGCGACCGGGACAGGGACCGGGACCGGGCCTTTGACGATTCCGCGATTGCCCGAGGGGCGGGCCGCCGCCGCGACCGAATCCGAACGTCGGTTCGCCCGTTTGGCGGGCGAGCCGGGCTCCGTGGAGTGTGTGTGTGTGTGTGTGTGTGTGTGTGTGTGTGTGTGTGTGTGCGTGTGTGTGTGTGTGTGTGTGTGTGTGTGTGTGTTTGTGTGTGTGTGTGTGTGTGTGTGTGTGTGTGTGTGTGTGTGTGTGTTCTTTGTCGTTGCTTGTAACACTGGTGATGACTAAATAAATGTAAGAAAAAAAAATACAATGCAACTGTCTTGTCATGTCTTTATTTGTACCATTTATTTATTTATTTATTACATTTAGCATACGGGATGACTTGTAATACAACGTAAAACTCGGGTCGTTTCGACCCGAGGATGAGGCCGAGGGCTCACGGGTCATTCTGACCCCGGGGACGACGGCGAGGGCGGGAGCTCGGCTATAAACGAGGGTCATTCAGACCCCGGGGACGTGGGCCGAGAGCTCGACGATAAACGCGGGTCATTCTGACCCCGGGGACGGGGGCCGGGAACTCGACGATAAACCCGGGTCATTCTGACCCCGGGGACGTGGGCCGAGAGCTCGGTGATATACGCGGGTCATCCTGACCCCGGGGGACGAGGCCGGGAGCTCGACGATATACGCGGGTCATTCTGACCCCGGGGACGAGGCCGGGAGCTCAGCAATATACGCGGGTCAGTCTGACCCCGGGGGACGAGGCCGGGAGCTCGGCGATAAACACGGGTCAGTATGACCCGGGGGACAGGCCGAGGGCTCGCTCAAACTCGAGGGTCGAACAGACCCCAGGGCGACGGCGAGGGCTCGGTGGAAAGACGCGGGTCGTTTTGACCCTAGGACGACGGGCTTTAGGGATTCATACGTACATGCATGCATTCATACGTATACAGTGGATCATTTTGTGACCCTGAGACCGCGATACACACATATACATAAACACTCGAACGTGTGTCTTTTCGACCCAGAAGGCAACAGGAGGGTTAAGTAGAAGTATAGATACTAGGATATAGAAATACTTTTGTAAAAGTAGAAGTATCAACTCAAGCTTTTTACTTAAGTAAAAGTATAAAAGTACTGGGTTTCAAAACTACTTAAAAGTAAAACAGTAAAAGTAATGTAAGGGGAATTTCTTTTTCCCATTCAGTACGATTTCTTAAGCAGCGTCTCAGGGGCCTATAGTGCACTACCCCACGTCCCCCCCAAACAATCATTTTTCTAAAGGCCATAGTGTTGTATTGAAATGGTATATATTGAAAAATGTGGGATGCACTAGGCTACCTGTTTCAGCTGCATATATATATGCCCATTGAAAATGATCACATTTTATTACAATGAAAGTACCATATGTGTACTACTGAGCATTAACATGCATTTCATGGAGCGGAAGACATGATAATAACTAGTTGCCTATAAGTATTGTAATATGTATGTTGAAAAAAGTCCATACCAGCCATATCTCATGGCAAAAAAAAAGTCATAGGCGCGTTGGTTCCTTTTTAAACTCCCCGCTATGGAGCGCATCTGTAAACCTATCAACTGTATAGACATCGTATTTACGTCACACAGACAGTCGCTGGAGAAACTCGCGCAACCGGGGAACCGCCGGCAGAGAGGAGCAGAGAGACGGAAGTATCGGGGCTCTCAAGTCTCACGCATTTTACGTGACTGTCCCTCCCGGCACAACAGCTATTCGGCGGCGCGTATTTCTCGTCGCGCGTTCTCCGAGACGGACATATTTGCAATCGGCTTCTCTGCTGTTCTTGCTTGAGAGTGACGTGATTGTAACGGTTGATTTGTGTCATGTTCAGGTGCATCGCGTAAAAAACCAATAGGGTGTCGGAATGGTATATACTTCTCATCCAACCACAATCAAATTCACTCTATCCGGATGGCGCGATTTATCTGGCTAACCGGAATGAAAAACAAACCAAAATGAAATAGTAACGAGGCTATTTTTAAAAAAGTAGGGAGTAGAAAGTACAGATATTTGCGTGAAAACGTAAGGAGTAGAAGTAAAAAGTAGTCTGAAAAATAAATACTCCAGTAAAGTATAGATACTCAAAATTCCTACTTAAGTAAAGGAACGAAGTATTTGTACTTCGTTACTTGACACCTCTGCCCGTAATCTGCATTTTCTCATTTGTATGCTCTTAATCGACGTTTCACACTGAACAGTGTTGAAAACTAGATTTTCTTAAAGAATTCATTTTTTTATATTTTCCATCAAGAAAGCGTCTTCAAACATCGGAATTTCAAATTGTATGATACTTTCTTAAATACCTGAAGCTTTCATCACTATACTGCTCGTAAGCTGCATTTACTCATTTGTATGCTCTTAAACGACGTTTCAGACTGAACAGAGTTGAACACTTGATTTTCTTAAAGAATTCTTTTTTTTTATATTTCCAATAAAGAATGTGTCTCAGAACATAGGAACTTCAAATTGTATGATACGTTCATAAATACCTGAAGCGTTCATCACTGTACTGCCCGTAAGCTGCAGTTACCCATTTTTATGCTCTTAAACGACGTTTCAGACTGAACAGAGTTGAAAACTAGATTTTCTTAAAGAATTCATTTTTTTATATTTTCCATCAAGAAAGTATCTCAGAACATCAAAACATCAAATTGTATGATATGTTCATGAATACCTGAAGCTTTCATCACACTACTGCCCGTAAGATGGAGTTACCCATTTTTATGCTCTTAAACGACGTTTCAGACTGAACAGAGTTGAAAACTTGATTTTCTTAAAGAATTCTTTTTTTTTTTATAATTTCCATCATGAAAGCGTCTCAGAACATTGGAACATCAAATTGTGTAATATGTTCATGAAACCTGAAGCTTTCATCACTATACTGCTCGTAAGCTGCATTTACTCGTTTTTATGCTCTTAAACGACGTTTCAGACTGAACAGAGTTGAAAACTTGAATTTCTTAAAGAATTCATTTTTTTATATTTTCCATCAAGAAAGTATCTCAGAACATCGAAACATCAAATTGTATGATATGTTCATGAATACCTGAAGCTTTCATCACACTACTGCCCGTAAGATGGAGTTACCCATTTTTATGCTCTTAAACGACGTTTCAGACTGAACAGAGTTGAAAACTTGAATTTCTTAAAGAATTCTTTTTTTTAATATTTCCAATAAAGAATGTGTCTCAGAAAATAGGAACTTCAAATTGTATAATACTTTCTTAAATACTTGAAGCGTTCATCACTATACTGCCCGTAAGATGGAGTTACCCATTTTTATGCTCTTAAACGACGTTTCAGACTGAACAGAGTTGAAAACTTGAATTTCTTAAAGAATTCTTTTTTTTAATATTTCCAATAAAGAATGTGTCTCAGAACATAGGAACTTCAAATTGTATAATACTTTCTTAAATACTTGAAGCGTTCATCACTATACTGCCCGTAAGATGGAGTTACCCATTTATATGCTCTTAAACGACGTTTCAGACTGAACAGAGTTGAAAACTTGATTTTCTTAAAGAATTCTTTTTTTTTAAATTTTCCATCAAGAAAGTGTTTCAAAACAGCGGAACTACAAATTATATGAGCTTTTAATGAATACCTGAAGCTTCCATGTCTCTACTGCCCGAAAGCTGCATTTACTCATTTTCATAAACGACATTTTAGGCTGAACGGAGTTGAAAACTACATTTTCTTAAACAATTCTTTTTAAAAAAAAAAACAATTCCATAAATAAAGGTTCTCAGCACATCAGAACTTCAAATTGTATGATACTTTCATAAATACTTAAGCTTTCATACTGCCCGTAAGCAGCGGTGTCAAAAGTATTCACATTAATTACTTAACCCTCGTGTTGTCCTCACTCCTTCCTGTCTCATTCGTGTCCTGCGGAGTCAATCTGACTTTGCTAAAGAGCCTTCGATCAGCGCGAGCACACCAACCTGGCCGACCGCGTGATTACGCAGATGTGAATAAATTGTGTATAAATACAGCGTATAAGTACACCCCTTTCATAGTGTCCTTATTCGCACATAACAACTTGTGACACCTCATTTCAATTTGAATCAATTCAGTTTATTTTGAATAGCTCAGAATAACAAATACACATTATTATTATTATTTTCTTTTTTTTGGTAAACGCCTCAGAGGGCTTTACAATCTGGACACGTACGAAATGACGTCTCGCGTCTTGGCTAAAGAGCCTTCGATCAGAGCGAGCGCACCAACGAAGCCGACCGCGGGATTACGCAGATGTGAATAAATTGTGTATAAATACAGCGTATAAGTACACCCCTTTCATAGAACGAGAAGCAAGGGGCGGGTCGAACGGCTGGAAAGCGATCCCGTCCAGGCCGATCGAATGGGCTCTGGCAGCCACCGTGCCGGCCTGGGACGATTCCGCTCCAGCTCGAGAAGCCAGGCGACGGGTGATGTTTCCGCAGTGGGCGGACCAAGCGACGCCGCTGCTGCTGAGAGCGTGGAGAGTTGCGTCCGACAGCGTCGATCGAGAGAGGGACCGCGACCGGGACAGGGACCGGGACCGGGCCTTTGACGATTCCGCGATTGCCCGAGGGGCGGGCCGCCGCCGCGACCGAATCCGAACGTCGGTTCGCCCGTTTGGCGGGCGAGCCGGGCTCCGTGGAGTGTGTGTGTGTGTGTGTGTGTGTGTGTGTGTGTGCGTGTGTGTGTGTGTGTGTGTGTGTGTGTGTGTGTGTGTGTGTGTGTGTGTGTGTGTGTGTGTTTGTGTGTGTGTGTGTGTGTGTGTGTGTGTGTGTGTGTGTGTGTGTGTGTGTTCTTTGTCGTTGCTTGTAACACTGGTGATGACTAAATAAATGTAAGAAAAAAAAATACAATGCAACTGTCTTGTCATGTCTTTATTTGTACCATTTATTTATTTATTTATTACATTTAGCATACGGGATGACTTGTAATACAACGTAAAACTCGGGTCGTTTCGACCCGAGGATGAGGCCGAGGGCTCACGGGTCATTCTGACCCCGGGGACGACGGCGAGGGCGGGAGCTCGGCTATAAACGAGGGTCATTCAGACCCCGGGGACGTGGGCCGAGAGCTCGACGATAAACGCGGGTCATTCTGACCCCGGGGACGGGGGCCGGGAACTCGACGATAAACCCGGGTCATTCTGACCCCGGGGACGTGGGCCGAGAGCTCGGTGATATACGCGGGTCATCCTGACCCCGGGGGACGAGGCCGGGAGCTCGACGATATACGCGGGTCATTCTGACCCCGGGGACGAGGCCGGGAGCTCAGCAATATACGCGGGTCAGTCTGACCCCGGGGGACGAGGCCGGGAGCTCGGCGATAAACACGGGTCAGTATGACCCGGGGGACAGGCCGAGGGCTCGCTCAAACTCGAGGGTCGAACAGACCCCAGGGCGACGGCGAGGGCTCGGTGGAAAGACGCGGGTCGTTTTGACCCTAGGACGACGGGCTTTAGGGATTCATACGTACATGCATGCATTCATACGTATACAGTGGATCATTTTGTGACCCTGAGACCGCGATACACACATATACATAAACACTCGAACGTGTGTCTTTTCGACCCAGAAGGCAACAGGAGGGTTAAGTAGAAGTATAGATACTAGGATATAGAAATACTTTTGTAAAAGTAGAAGTATCAACTCAAGCTTTTTACTTAAGTAAAAGTATAAAAGTACTGGGTTTCAAAACTACTTAAAAGTAAAACAGTAAAAGTAATGTAAGGGGAATTTCTTTTTCCCATTCAGTACGATTTCTTAAGCAGCGTCTCAGGGGCCTATAGTGCACTACCCCACGTCCCCCCCAAACAATCATTTTTCTAAAGGCCATAGTGTTGTATTGAAATGGTATATATTGAAAAATGTGGGATGCACTAGGCTACCTGTTTCAGCTGCATATATATATGCCCATTGAAAATGATCACATTTTATTACAATGAAAGTACCATATGTGTACTACTGAGCATTAACATGCATTTCATGGAGCGGAAGACATGATAATAACTAGTTGCCTATAAGTATTGTAATATGTATGTTGAAAAAAGTCCATACCAGCCATATCTCATGGCAAAAAAAAAGTCATAGGCGCGTTGGTTCCTTTTTAAACTCCCCGCTATGGAGCGCATCTGTAAACCTATCAACTGTATAGACATCGTATTTACGTCAAACAGACAGTCGCTGGAGAAACTCGCGCAACCGGGGAACCGCCGGCAGAGAGGAGCAGAGAGACGGAAGTATCGGGGCTCTCAAGTCTCACGCATTTTACGTGACTGTCCCTCCCGGCACAACAGCTATTCGGCGGCGCGTATTTCTCGTCGCGCGTTCTCCGAGACGGACATATTTGCAATCGGCTTCTCTGCTGTTCTTGCTTGAGAGTGACGTGATTGTAACGGTTGATTTGTGTCATGTTCAGGTGCATCGCGTAAAAAACCAATAGGGTGTCGGAATGGTATATACTTCTCATCCAACCACAATCAAATTCACTCTATCCGGATGGCGCGATTTATCTGGCTAACCGGAATGAAAAACAAACCAAAATGAAATAGTAACGAGGCTATTTTTAAAAAAGTAGGGAGTAGAAAGTACAGATATTTGCGTGAAAACGTAAGGAGTAGAAGTAAAAAGTAGTCTGAAAAATAAATACTCCAGTAAAGTATAGATACTCAAAATTCCTACTTAAGTAAAGGAACGAAGTATTTGTACTTCGTTACTTGACACCTCTGCCCGTAATCTGCATTTTCTCATTTGTATGCTCTTAATCGACGTTTCACACTGAACAGTGTTGAAAACTAGATTTTCTTAAAGAATTCATTTTTTTATATTTTCCATCAAGAAAGCGTCTTCAAACATCGGAATTTCAAATTGTATGATACTTTCTTAAATACCTGAAGCTTTCATCACTATACTGCTCGTAAGCTGCATTTACTCATTTGTATGCTCTTAAACGACGTTTCAGACTGAACAGAGTTGAACACTTGAATTTCTTAAAGAATTCTTTTTTTTAATATTTCCAATAAAGAATGTGTCTCAGAACATAGGAACTTCAAATTGTATGATACTTTCATAAATACCTGAAGCGTTTATCACTGTACTGCCCGTAAACTGCAGTTACTCTTTTTTATGCTCTTAAACGACGTTTCAGACATAACAGAGTTGAAAACTAGATTTTCTTAAAGAATTCATTTTTTTATATTTTCCATCAAGAAAGTATCTCAGAACATCGAAACATCAAATTGTATGATATGTTCATGAATACCTGAAGCTTTCATCACACTACTGCCCGTAAGATGGAGTTACCCATTTTTATGCTCTTAAACGACGTTTCAGACTGAACAGAGTTGAAAACTATATTTTCTTAAAGAATTCATTTTTTTATATTTTCCATCAAGAAAGTATCTCAGAACATTGGAACATCAAATTGTGTAATATGTTCATGAAACCTGAAGCTTTCATCACTATACTGCTCGTAAGCTGCATTTACTCGTTTTTATGCTCTT
The DNA here is from genome assembly GCF_023055335.1 of Clinocottus analis. Taxonomy (NCBI): domain Eukaryota; kingdom Metazoa; phylum Chordata; class Actinopteri; order Perciformes; family Cottidae; genus Clinocottus; species Clinocottus analis. Next base: position 139,593 of record NW_027176043.1, read on the forward strand.
AAACGACGTTTCAGACTGAACAGAGTTGAAAACTTGAATTTCTTAAAGAATTCTTTTTTTTAATATTTCCAATAAAGAATGTGTCTCAGAACATAGGAACTTCAAATTGTATGATACTTTCATAAATACCTGAAGCGTTTATCACTGTACTGCCCGTAAACTGCAGTTACTCTTTTTTATGCTCTTAAACGACGTTTCAGACATAACAGAGTTGAAAACTAGATTTTCTTAAAGAATTCATTTTTTTATATTTTCCATCAAGAAAGTATCTCAGAACATCGAAACATCAAATTGTATGATATGTTCATGAATACCTGAAGCTTTCATCACACTACTGCCCGTAAGATGGAGTTACCCATTTTTATGCTCTTAAACGACGTTTCAGACTGAACAGAGTTGAAAACTTGATTTTCTTAAAGAATTCTTTTTTTTTTATAATTTCCATCATGAAAGCGTCTCAGAACATTGGAACATCAAATTGTGTAATATGTTCATGAAACCTGAAGCTTTCATCACTATACTGCTCGTAAGCTGCATTTACTCGTTTTTATGCTCTTAAACGACGTTTCAGACTGAACAGAGTTGAAAACTAGATTTTCTTAAAGAATTCATTTTTTTATATTTTCCATCAAGAAAGTATCTCAGAACATCGAAACATCAAATTGTATGATATGTTCATGAATACCTGAAGCTTTCATCACACTACTGCCCGTAAGATGGAGTTACCCATTTTTATGCTCTTAAACGACGTTTCAGACTGAACAGAGTTGAAAACTAGATTTTCTTAAAGAATTCATTTTTTTATATTTTCCATCAAGAAAGTATCTCAGAACATCGAAACATCAAGTTGTATGATATGTTCATGAATACCTGAAGCTTTCATCACACTACTGCCCGTAAGATGGAGTTACCCATTTTTATGCTCTTAAACGACGTTTCAGACTGAACAGAGTTGAAAACTTGATTTTCTTAAAGAATTCTTTTTTTTTTATAATTTCCATCATGAAAGCGTCTCAGAACATTGGAACATCAAATTGTGTAATATGTTCATGAAACCTGAAGCTTTCATCACTATACTGCTCGTAAGCTGCATTTACTCGTTTTTATGCTCTTAAACGACGTTTCAGACTGAACAGAGTTGAAAACTTGAATTTCTTAAAGAATTCTTTTTTTTTAATATTTCCAATAAAGAATGTGTCTCAGAACATAGGAACTTCAAATTGTATGATACTTTCATAAATACCTGAAGCGTTTATCACTATACTGCCCGTAAACTGCAGTTACTCTTTTTTATGCTCTTAAACGACGTTTCAGACTGAACAGAGTTGAAAACTAGATTTTCTTAAAGAATTCATTTTTTTATATTTTCCATCAAGAAAGTATCTCAGAACATCGAAACATCAAATTGTATGATATGTTCATGAATACCTGAAGCTTTCATCACACTACTGCCCGTAAGATGGAGTTACCCATTTTTATGCTCTTAAACGACGTTTCAGACTGAACAGAGTTGAAAACTAGATTTTCTTAAAGAATTCTTTTTTTTTTTAATTTTCCATCAAGAAAGTGTTTCAAAACAGCGGAACTACAAATTATATGAGCTTTTAATGAATACCTGAAGCTTCCATGTCTCTACTGCCCGAAAGCTGCATTTACTCATTTTCATAAACGACATTTTAGGCTTAACGGAGTTGAAAACTACATTTTCTTAAACAATTCTTTTTTTTAAAAAAAACAATTCCATAAATAAAGGTTCTCAGCACATCAGAACTTCAAATTGTATGATACTTTCATAAATACTTAAGCTTTCATACTGCCCGTAAGCAGCGGTGTCAAAAGTATTCACATTAATTACTTAACCCTCGTGTTGTCCTCACTCCTTCCTGTCTCATTCGTGTCCTGCGGAGTCAATCTGACTTTGCTAAAGAGCCTTCGATCAGCGCGAGCACACCAACCTGGCCGACCGCGTGATTACGCAGATGTGAATAAATTGTGTATAAATACAGCGTATAAGTACACCCCTTTCATAGTGTCCTTATTCGCACATAACAACTTGTGACACCTCATTTCAATTTGAATCAATTCAGTTTATTTTGAATAGCTCAGAATAACAAATACACATTATTATTATTATTTTCTTTTTTTTGGTAAACGCCTCAGAGGGCTTTACAATCTGGACACGTACGAAATGACGTCTCGCGTCTTGGCTAAAGAGCCTTCGATCAGAGCGAGCGCACCAACGAAGCCGACCGCGGGATTACGCAGATGTGAATAAATTGTGTATAAATACAGCGTATAAGTACACCCCTTTCATAGAACGAGAAGCAAGGGTCGGGTCGAACGGCTGGAAAGCGATCCCGTCCAGGCCGGTCGAATGGGCTCTGGCAGCCACCGTGCCGGCCTGGGACGATTCCGCTCCAGCTCGAGAAGCCAGGCGACGGGTGATGTTTCCGCAGTGGGCGGACCAAGCGACGCCGCTGCTGCTGAGAGCGTGGAGAGTTGCGTCCGACAGCGTCGATCGAGAGAGGGACCGCGACCGGGACAGGGACCGGGACCGGGCCTTTGACGATTCCGCGATTGCCCGAGGGGCGGGCCGCCGCCGCGACCGAATCCGAACGTCGGTTCGCCCGTTTGGCGGGCGAGCCGGGCTCCGTGGAGTGTGTGTGTGTGTGTGTGTGTGTGTGTGTGTGTGTGTGTGTGTGTGTGTGTGTGCGTGTGTGTGTGTGTGTGTGTGTGTGTGTGTGTGTGTGTGTGTTTGTGTGTGTGTGTGTGTGTGTGTGTGTGTGTGTGTGTGTGTGTGTGTGTGTGTGTGTGTGTTCTTTGTCGTTGCTTGTAACACTGGTGATGACTAAATAAATGTAAGAAAAAAAAATACAATGCAACTGTCTTGTCATGTCTTTATTTGTACCATTTATTTATTTATTTATTACATTTAGCATACGGGATGACTTGTAATACAACGTAAAACTCGGGTCGTTTCGACCCGAGGACGAGGCCGAGGGCTCACGGGTCATTCAGACCCCGGGGACGTGGGCCGAGAGAGCTCGACGATAAACGCGGGTCATTCTGACCCCGGGGACGGGGGCCGGGAACTCGACGATAAACCCGGGTCATTCTGACCCCGGGGACGTGGGCCGAGAGCTCGGTGATATACGCGGGTCATCCTGACCCCGGGGGACGAGGCCGGGAGCTCGACGATATACGCGGGTCATTCTGACCCCGGGGACGAGGCCGGGAGCTCAGCAATATACGCGGGTCAGTCTGACCCCGGGGGACGAGGCCGGGAGCTCGGCGATAAACACGGGTCAGTATGACCTGGGGGACAGGCCGAGGGCTCGCTCAAACTCGAGGGTCGAACAGACCCCAGGGCGACGGCGAGGGCTCGGTGGAAAGACGCGGGTCGTTTTGACCCTAGGACGACGGGCTTTAGGGATTCATACGTACATGCATGCATTCATACGTATACAGTGGATCATTTTGTGACCCTGAGACCGCGATACACACATATACATAAACACTCGAACGTGTGTCTTTTCGACCCAGAAGGCAACAGGAGGGTTAAGTAGAAGTATAGATACTAGGATATAGAAATACTTTTGTAAAAGTAGAAGTATCAACTCAAGCTTTTTACTTAAGTAAAAGTATAAAAGTACTGGGTTTCAAAACTACTTAAAAGTAAAACAGTAAAAGTAATGTAAGGGGAATTTCTTTTTCCCATTCAGTACGATTTCTTAAGCAGCGTCTCAGGGGCCTATAGTGCACTACCCCACGTCCCCCCCAAACAATCATTTTTCTTAAGGCCATAGTGTTGTATTGAAATGGTATATATTGAAAAATGTGGGATGCACTAGGCTACCTGTTTCAGCTGCATATATATATGCCCATTGAAAATGATCACATTTTATTACAATGAAAGTACCATATGTGTACTACTGAGCATTAACATGCATTTCATGGAGCGGAAGACATGATAATAACTAGTTGCCTATAAGTATTGTAATATGTATGTTGAAAAAAGTCCATACCAGCCATATCTCATGGCAAAAAAAAAGTCATAGGCGCGTTGGTTCCTTTTTAAACTCCCCGCTATGGAGCGCATCTGTAAACCTATCAACTGTATAGACATCGTATTTACGTCAAACAGACAGTCGCTGGAGAAACTCGCGCAACCGGGGAACCGCCGGCAGAGAGGAGCAGAGAGACGGAAGTATCGGGGCTCTCAAGTCTCACGCATTTTACGTGACTGTCCCTCCCGGCACAACAGCTATTCGGCGGCGCGTATTTCTCGTCGCGCGTTCTCCGAGACGGACATATTTGCAATCGGCTTCTCTGCTGTTCTTGCTTGAGAGTGACGTGATTGTAACGGTTGATTTGTGTCATGTTCAGGTGCATCGCGTAAAAAACCAATAGGGTGTCGGAATGGTATATACTTCTCATCCAACCACAATCAAATTCACTCTATCCGGATGGCGCGATTTATCTGGCTAACCGGAATGAAAAACAAACCAAAATGAAATAGTAACGAGGCTATTTTTAAAAAAGTAGGGAGTAGAAAGTACAGATATTTGCGTGAAAACGTAAGGAGTAGAAGTAAAAAGTAGTCTGAAAAATAAATACTCCAGTAAAGTATAGATACTCAAAATTCCTACTTAAGTAAAGGAACGAAGTATTTGTACTTCGTTACTTGACACCTCTGCCCGTAATCTGCATTTTCTCATTTGTATGCTCTTAATCGACGTTTCACACTGAACAGTGTTGAAAACTAGATTTTCTTAAAGAATTCATTTTTTTATATTTTCCATCAAGAAAGCGTCTTCAAACATCGGAATTTCAAATTGTATGATACTTTCTTAAATACCTGAAGCTTTCATCACTATACTGCTCGTAAGCTGCATTTACTCATTTGTATGCTCTTAAACGACGTTTCAGACTGAACAGAGTTGAACACTTGATTTTCTTAAAGAATTCTTTTTTTTTATATTTCCAATAAAGAATGTGTCTCAGAACATAGGAACTTCAAATTGTATGATACGTTCATAAATATCTGAAGCGTTCATCACTGTACTGCCCGTAAGCTGCAGTTACCCATTTTTATGCTCTTAAACGACGTTTCAGACTGAACAGAGTTGAAAACTAGATTTTCTTAAAGAATTCATTTTTTTATATTTTCCATCAAGAAAGTATCTCAGAACATCGAAACATCAAATTGTATGATATGTTCATGAATACCTGAAGCTTTCATCACACTACTGCCCGTAAGATGGAGTTACCCATTTTTATGCTCTTAAACGACGTTTCAGACTGAACAGAGTTGAAAACTTGATTTTCTTAAAGAATTCTTTTTTTTTTTATAATTTCCATCATGAAAGCGTCTCAGAACATTGGAACATCAAATTGTGTAATATGTTCATGAAACCTGAAGCTTTCATCACTATACTGCTCGTAAGCTGCATTTACTCGTTTTTATGCTCTTAAACGACGTTTCAGACTGAACAGAGTTGAAAACTAGATTTTCTTAAAGAATTCATTTTTTTATATTTTCCATCAAGAAAGTATCTCAGAACATCGAAACATCAAATTGTATGATATGTTCATGAATACCTGAAGCTTTCATCACACTACTGCCCGTAAGATGGAGTTACCCATTTTTATGCTCTTAAACGACGTTTCAGACTGAACAGAGTTGAAAACTTGAATTTCTTAAAGAATTCTTTTTTTTAATATTTCCAATAAAGAATGTGTCTCAGAAAATAGGAACTTCAAATTGTATAATACTTTCTTAAATACTTGAAGCGTTCATCACTATACTGCCCGTAAGATGGAGTTACCCATTTTTATGCTCTTAAACGACGTTTCAGACTGAACAGAGTTGAAAACTTGAATTTCTTAAAGAATTCTTTTTTTTAATATTTCCAATAAAGAATGTGTCTCAGAACATAGGAACTTCAAATTGTATAATACTTTCTTAAATACTTGAAGCGTTCATCACTATACTGCCCGTAAGATGGAGTTACCCATTTATATGCTCTTAAACGACGTTTCAGACTGAACAGAGTTGAAAACTTGATTTTCTTAAAGAATTCTTTTTTTTTAAATTTTCCATCAAGAAAGTGTTTCAAAACAGCGGAACTACAAATTATATGAGCTTTTAATGAATACCTGAAGCTTCCATGTCTCTACTGCCCGAAAGCTGCATTTACTCATTTTCATAAACGACATTTTAGGCTGAACGGAGTTGAAAACTACATTTTCTTAAACAATTCTTTTTAAAAAAAAAAACAATTCCATAAATAAAGGTTCTCAGCACATCAGAACTTCAAATTGTATGATACTTTCATAAATACTTAAGCTTTCATACTGCCCGTAAGCAGCGGTGTCAAAAGTATTCACATTAATTACTTAACCCTCGTGTTGTCCTCACTCCTTCCTGTCTCATTCGTGTCCTGCGGAGTCAATCTGACTTTGCTAAAGAGCCTTCGATCAGCGCGAGCACACCAACCTGGCCGACCGCGTGATTACGCAGATGTGAATAAATTGTGTATAAATACAGCGTATAAGTACACCCCTTTCATAGTGTCCTTATTCGCACATAACAACTTGTGACACCTCATTTCAATTTGAATCAATTCAGTTTATTTTGAATAGCTCAGAATAACAAATACACATTATTATTATTATTTTCTTTTTTTTGGTAAACGCCTCAGAGGGCTTTACAATCTGGACACGTACGAAATGACGTCTCGCGTCTTGGCTAAAGAGCCTTCGATCAGAGCGAGCGCACCAACGAAGCCGACCGCGGGATTACGCAGATGTGAATAAATTGTGTATAAATACAGCGTATAAGTACACCCCTTTCATAGAACGAGAAGCAAGGGGCGGGTCGAACGGCTGGAAAGCGATCCCGTCCAGGCCGATCGAATGGGCTCTGGCAGCCACCGTGCCGGCCTGGGACGATTCCGCTCCAGCTCGAGAAGCCAGGCGACGGGTGATGTTTCCGCAGTGGGCGGACCAAGCGACGCCGCTGCTGCTGAGAGCGTGGAGAGTTGCGTCCGACAGCGTCGATCGAGAGAGGGACCGCGACCGGGACAGGGACCGGGACCGGGCCTTTGACGATTCCGCGATTGCCCGAGGGGCGGGCCGCCGCCGCGACCGAATCCGAACGTCGGTTCGCCCGTTTGGCGGGCGAGCCGGGCTCCGTGGAGTGTGTGTGTGTGTGTGTGTGTGTGTGTGTGTGTGTGTGTGTGTGTGCGTGTGTGTGTGTGTGTGTGTGTGTGTGTGTGTGTGTGTGTGTGTGTGTGTGTGTGTGTGTGTGTGTATGTGTGTGTGTGTGTTCTTTGTCGTTGCTTGTAACACTGGTGATGACTAAATAAATGTAAGAAAAAAAAATACAATGCAACTGTCTTGTCATGTCTTTATTTGTACCATTTATTTATTTATTTATTACATTTAGCATACGGGATGACTTGTAATACAACGTAAAACTCGGGTCGTTTCGACCCGAGGACGAGGCCGAGGGCTCACGGGTCATTCTGACCCCGGGGACGACGGCGAGGGCGGGAGCTCGGCTATAAACGAGGGTCATTCAGACCCCGGGGACGTGGGCCGAGAGAGCTCGACGATAAACGCGGGTCATTCTGACCCCGGGGACGGGGGCCGGGAACTCGACGATAAACCCGGGTCATTCTGACCCCGGGGACGTGGGCCGAGAGCTCGGTGATATACGCGGGTCATCCTGACCCCGAGGGACGAGGCCGGGAGCTCGACGATATACGCGGGTCATTCTGACCCCGGGGACGAGGCCGGGAGCTCAGCAATATACGCGGGTCAGTCTGACCCCGGGGGACAGGCCGAGGGCTCGCTCAAACTCGAGGGTCGAACAGACCCCAGGGCGACGGCGAGGGCTCGGTGGAAAGACGCGGGTCGTTTTGACCCTAGGACGACGGGCTTTAGGGATTCATACGTACATGCATGCATTCATACGTATACAGTGGATCATTTTGTGACCCTGAGACCGCGATACACACATATACATAAACACTCGAACGTGTGTCTTTTCGACCCAGAAGGCAACAGGAGGGTTAAGTAGAAGTATAGATACTAGGATATAGAAATACTTTTGTAAAAGTAGAAGTATCAACTCAAGCTTTTTACTTAAGTAAAAGTATAAAAGTACTGGGTTTCAAAACTACTTAAAAGTAAAACAGTAAAAGTAATGTAAGGGGAATTTCTTTTTCCCATTCAGTACGATTTCTTAAGCAGCGTCTCAGGGGCCTATAGTGCACTACCCCACGTCCCCCCCAAACAATCATTTTTCTAAAGGCCATAGTGTTGTATTGAAATGGTATATATTGAAAAATGTGGGATGCACTAGGCTACCTGTTTCAGCTGCATATATATATGCCCATTGAAAATGATCACATTTTATTACAATGAAAGTACCATATGTGTACTACTGAGCATTAACATGCATTTCATGGAGCGGAAGACATGATAATAACTAGTTGCCTATAAGTATTGTAATATGTATGTTGAAAAAAGTCCATACCAGCCATATCTCATGGCAAAAAAAAAGTCATAGGCGCGTTGGTTCCTTTTTAAACTCCCCGCTATGGAGCGCATCTGTAAACCTATCAACTGTATAGACATCGTATTTACGTCACACAGACAGTCGCTGGAGAAACTCGCGCAACCGGGGAACCGCCGGCAGAGAGGAGCAGAGAGACGGAAGTATCGGGGCTCTCAAGTCTCACGCATTTTACGTGACTGTCCCTCCCGGCACAACAGCTATTCGGCGGCGCGTATTTCTCGTCGCGCGTTCTCCGAGACGGACATATTTGCAATCGGCTTCTCTGCTGTTCTTGCTTGAGAGTGACGTGATTGTAACGGTTGATTTGTGTCATGTTCAGGTGCATCGCGTAAAAAACCAATAGGGTGTCGGAATGGTATATACTTCTCATCCAACCACAATCAAATTCACTCTATCCGGATGGCGCGATTTATCTGGCTAACCGGAATGAAAAACAAACCAAAATGAAATAGTAACGAGGCTATTTTTAAAAAAGTAGGGAGTAGAAAGTACAGATATTTGCGTGAAAACGTAAGGAGTAGAAGTAAAAAGTAGTCTGAAAAATAAATACTCCAGTAAAGTATAGATACTCAAAATTCCTACTTAAGTAAAGGAACGAAGTATTTGTACTTCGTTACTTGACACCTCTGCCCGTAATCTGCATTTTCTCATTTGTATGCTCTTAATCGACGTTTCACACTGAACAGTGTTGAAAACTAGATTTTCTTAAAGAATTCATTTTTTTATATTTTCCATCAAGAAAGCGTCTTCAAACATCGGAATTTCAAATTGTATGATACTTTCTTAAATACCTGAAGCTTTCATCACTATACTGCTCGTAAGCTGCATTTACTCATTTGTATGCTCTTAAACGACGTTTCAGACTGAACAGAGTTGAACACTTGATTTTCTTAAAGAATTCTTTTTTTTTATATTTCCAATAAAGAATGTGTCTCAGAACATAGGAACTTCAAATTGTATGATACGTTCATAAATACCTGAAGCGTTCATCACTGTACTGCCCGTAAGCTGCAGTTACCCATTTTTATGCTCTTAAACGACGTTTCAGACTGAACAGAGTTGAAAACTAGATTTTCTTAAAGAATTCATTTTTTTATATTTTCCATCAAGAAAGTATCTCAGAACATCGAAACATCAAATTGTATGATATGTTCATGAATACCTGAAGCTTTCATCACACTACTGCCCGTAAGATGGAGTTACCCATTTTTATGCTCTTAAACGACGTTTCAGACTGAACAGAGTTGAAAACTTGATTTTCTTAAAGAATTCTTTTTTTTTTATAATTTCCATCATGAAAGCGTCTCAGAACATTGGAACATCAAATTGTGTAATATGTTCATGAAACCTGAAGCTTTCATCACTATACTGCTCGTAAGCTGCATTTACTCGTTTTTATGCTCTTAAACGACGTTTCAGACTGAACAGAGTTGAAAACTAGATTTTCTTAAAGAATTCATTTTTTTATATTTTCCATCAAGAAAGTATCTCAGAACATCGAAACATCAAATTGTATGATATGTTCATGAATACCTGAAGCTTTCATCACACTACTGCCCGTAAGATGGAGTTACCCATTTTTATGCTCTTAAACGACGTTTCAGACTGAATAGAGTTGAAAACTTGATTTTCTTAAAGAATTCCTTTTTTTATAATTTCCATCATGAAAGCGTCTCAGAACATTGGAACATCAAATTGTGTAATATGTTCATGAATACCTGAAGCTTTCATCACACTACTGCCCGTAAGATGGAGTTACCCATTTTTATGCTCTTAAACGACGTTTCAGACTGAACAGAGTTGAAAACTTGAATTTCTTAAAGAATTCTTTTTTTTAATATTTCCAATAAAGAATGTGTCTCAGAACATAGGAACTTCAAATTGTATGATACGTTCATAAATACCTGAAGCGTTTATCACTGTACTGCCCGTAAACTGCAGTTACTCTTTTTTATGCTCTTAAACGACGTTTCAGACATAACAGAGTTGAAAACTAGATTTTCTTAAAGAATTCATTTTTTTATATTTTCCATCAAGAAAGTATCTCAGAACATCGAAACATCAAATTGTATGATATGTTCATGAATACCTGAAGCTTTCATCACACTACTGCCCGTAAGATGGAGTTACCCATTTTTATGCTCTTAAACGACGTTTCAGACTGAACAGAGTTGAAAACTTGATTTTCTTAAAGAATTCTTTTTTTTTTATAATTTCCATCATGAAAGCGTCTCAGAACATTGGAACATCAAATTGTGTAATATGTTCATGAAACCTGAAGCTTTCATCACTATACTGCTCGTAAGCTGCATTTACTCGTTTTTATGCTCTTAAACGACGTTTCAGACTGAACAGAGTTGAAAACTTGAATTTCTTAAAGAATTCTTTTTTTTTAATATTTCCAATAAAGAATGTGTCTCAGAACATAGGAACTTCAAATTGTATGATACTTTCATAAATACCTGAAGCGTTTATCACTATACTGCCCGTAAACTGCAGTTACTCTTTTTTATGCTCTTAAACGACGTTTCAGACTGAACAGAGTTGAAAACTAGATTTTCTTAAAGAATTCATTTTTTTATATTTTCCATCAAGAAAGTATCTCAGAACATCGAAACATCAAATTGTATGATATGTTCATGAATACCTGAAGCTTTCATCACACTACTGCCCGTAAGATGGAGTTACCCATTTTTATGCTCTTAAACGACGTTTCAGACTGAACAGAGTTGAAAACTAGATTTTCTTAAAGAATTCTTTTTTTTTTAATTTTCCATCAAGAAAGTGTTTCAAAACAGCGGAACTACAAATTATATGAGCTTTTAATGAATACCTGAAGCTTCCATGTCTCTACTGCCCGAAAGCTGCATTTACTCATTTTCATAAACGACATTTTAGGCTGAACGTAGTTGAAAACTACATTTTCTTAAACAATTCTTTTTTAAAAAAAAAACAATTCCATAAATAAAGGTTCTCAGCACATCAGAACTTCAAATTGTATGATACTTTCATAAATACTTAAGCTTTCATACTGCCCGTAAGCAGCGGTGTCAAAAGTATTCACATTAATTACTTAACCCTCGTGTTGTCCTCACTCCTTCCTGTCTCATTCGTGTCCTGCGGAGTCAATCTGACTTTGCTAAAGAGCCTTCGATCAGCGCGAGCACACCAACCTGGCCGACCGCGTGATTACGCAGATGTGAATAAATTGTGTATAAATACAGCGTATAAGTACACCCCTTTCATAGTGTCCTTATTCGCACATAACAACTTGTGACACCTCATTTCAATTTGAATCAATTCAGTTTATTTTGAATAGCTCAGAATAACAAATACACATTATTATTATTATTTTCTTTTTTTTGGTAAACGCCTCAGAGGGCTTTACAATCTGGACACGTACGAAATGACGTCTCGCGTCTTGGCTAAAGAGCCTTCGATCAGAGCGAGCGCACCAACGAAGCCGACCGCGGGATTACGCAGATGTGAATAAATTGTGTATAAATACAGCGTATAAGTACACCCCTTTCATAGAACGAGAAGCAAGGGGCGGGTCGAACGGCTGGAAAGCGATCCCGTCCAGGCCGATCGAATGGGCTCTGGCAGCCACCGTGCCGGCCTGGGACGATTCCGCTCCAGCTCGAGAAGCCAGGCGACGGGTGATGTTTCCGCAGTGGGCGGACCAAGCGACGCCGCTGCTGCTGAGAGCGTGGAGAGTTGCGTCCGACAGCGTCGATCGAGAGAGGGACCGCGACCGGGACAGGGACCGGGACCGGGCCTTTGACGATTCCGCGATTGCCCGAGGGGCGGGCCGCCGCCGCGACCGAATCCGAACGTCGGTTCGCCCGTTTGGCGGGCGAGCCGGGCTCCGTGGAGTGTGTGTGTGTGTGTGTGTGTGTGTGTGTGTGTGTGCGTGTGTGTGTGTGTGTGTGTGTGTGTGTGTGTGTGTGTGTTTGTGTGTGTGTGTGTGTGTGTGTGTGTGTGTGTGTGTGTGTGTGTGTGTGTGTGTGTGTGTGTTCTTTGTCGTTGCTTGTAACACTGGTGATGACTAAATAAATGTAAGAAAAAAAAATACAATGCAACTGTCTTGTCATGTCTTTATTTGTACCATTTATTTATTTATTTATTACATTTAGCATACGGGATGACTTGTAATACAACGTAAAACTCGGGTCGTTTCGACCCGAGGACGAGGCCGAGGGCTCACGGGTCATTCTGACCCCGGGGACGACGGCGAGGGCGGGAGCTCGGCTATAAACGAGGGTCATTCTGACCCCGGGGACGGGGGCCGGGAACTCGACGATAAACCCGGGTCATTCTGACCCCGGGGACGTGGGCCGAGAGCTCGGTGATATACGCGGGTCATCCTGACCCCGGGGGACGAGGCCGGGAGCTCGACGATATACGCGGGTCATTCTGACCCCGGGGACGAGGCCGGGAGCTCAGCAATATACGCGGGTCAGTCTGACCCCGGGGGACGAGGCCGGGAGCTCGGCGATAAACACGGGTCAGTATGACCCGGGGGACAGGCCGAGGGCTCGCTCAAACTCGAGGGTCGAACAGACCCCAGGGCGACGGCGAGGGCTCGGTGGAAAGACGCGGGTCGTTTTGACCCTAGGACGACGGGCTTTAGGGATTCATACGTACATGCATGCATTCATACGTATACAGTGGATCATTTTGTGACCCTGAGACCGCGATACACACATATACATAAACACTCGAACGTGTGTCTTTTCGACCCAGAAGGCAACAGGAGGGTTAAGTAGAAGTATAGATACTAGGATATAGAAATACTTTTGTAAAAGTAGAAGTATCAACTCAAGCTTTTTACTTAAGTAAAAGTATAAAAGTACTGGGTTTCAAAACTACTTAAAAGTAAAACAGTAAAAGTAATGTAAGGGGAATTTCTTTTTCCCATTCAGTACGATTTCTTAAGCAGCGTCTCAGGGGCCTATAGTGCACTACCCCACGTCCCCCCCAAACAATCATTTTTCTAAAGGCCATAGTGTTGTATTGAAATGGTATATATTGAAAAATGTGGGATGCACTAGGCTACCTGTTTCAGCTGCATATATATATGCCCATTGAAAATGATCACATTTTATTACAATGAAAGTACCATATGTGTACTACTGAGCATTAACATGCATTTCATGGAGCGGAAGACATGATAATAACTAGTTGCCTATAAGTATTGTAATATGTATGTTGAAAAAAGTCCATACCAGCCATATCTCATGGCAAAAAAAAAGTCATAGGCGCGTTGGTTCCTTTTTAAACTCCCCGCTATGGAGCGCATCTGTAAACCTATCAACTGTATAGACATCGTATTTACGTCAAACAGACAGTCGCTGGAGAAACTCGCGCAACCGGGGAACCGCCGGCAGAGAGGAGCAGAGAGACGGAAGTATCGGGGCTCTCAAGTCTCACGCATTTTACGTGACTGTCCCTCCCGGCACAACAGCTATTCGGCGGCGCGTATTTCTCGTCGCGCGTTCTCCGAGACGGACATATTTGCAATCGGCTTCTCTGCTGTTCTTGCTTGAGAGTGACGTGATTGTAACGGTTGATTTGTGTCATGTTCAGGTGCATCGCGTAAAAAACCAATAGGGTGTCGGAATGGTATATACTTCTCATCCAACCACAATCAAATTCACTCTATCCGGATGGCGCGATTTATCTGGCTAACCGGAATGAAAAACAAACCAAAATGAAATAGTAACGAGGCTATTTTTAAAAAAGTAGGGAGTAGAAAGTACAGATATTTGCGTGAAAACGTAAGGAGTAGAAGTAAAAAGTAGTCTGAAAAATAAATACTCCAGTAAAGTATAGATACTCAAAATTCCTACTTAAGTAAAGGAACGAAGTATTTGTACTTCGTTACTTGACACCTCTGCCCGTAATCTGCATTTTCTCATTTGTATGCTCTTAATCGACGTTTCACACTGAACAGTGTTGAAAACTAGATTTTCTTAAAGAATTCATTTTTTTATATTTTCCATCAAGAAAGCGTCTTCAAACATCGGAATTTCAAATTGTATGATACTTTCTTAAATACCTGAAGCTTTCATCACTATACTGCTCGTAAGCTGCATTTACTCATTTGTATGCTCTTAAACGACGTTTCAGACTGAACAGAGTTGAACACTTGATTTTCTTAAAGAATTCTTTTTTTTTATATTTCCAATAAAGAATGTGTCTCAGAACATAGGAACTTCAAATTGTATGATACGTTCATAAATACCTGAAGCGTTCATCACTGTACTGCCCGTAAGCTGCAGTTACCCATTTTTATGCTCTTAAACGACGTTTCAGACTGAACAGAGTTGAAAACTAGATTTTCTTAAAGAATTCATTTTTTTATATTTTCCATCAAGAAAGTATCTCAGAACATCGAAACATCAAATTGTATGATATGTTCATGAATACCTGAAGCTTTCATCACACTACTGCCCGTAAGATGGAGTTACCCATTTTTATGCTCTTAAACGACGTTTCAGACTGAACAGAGTTGAAAACTTGATTTTCTTAAAGAATTCTTTTTTTTTTATAATTTCCATCATGAAAGCGTCTCAGAACATTGGAACATCAAATTGTGTAATATGTTCATGAAACCTGAAGCTTTCATCACTATACTGCTCGTAAGCTGCATTTACTCGTTTTTATGCTCTTAAACGACGTTTCAGACTGAACAGAGTTGAAAACTAGATTTTCTTAAAGAATTCATTTTTTTATATTTTCCATCAAGAAAGTATCTCAGAACATCGAAACATCAAATTGTATGATATGTTCATGAATACCTGAAGCTTTCATCACACTACTGCCCGTAAGATGGAGTTACCCATTTTTATGCTCTTAAACGACGTTTCAGACTGAATAGAGTTGAAAACTTGATTTTCTTAAAGAATTCCTTTTTTTATAATTTCCATCATGAAAGCGTCTCAGAACATTGGAACATCAAATTGTGTAATATGTTCATGAATACCTGAAGCTTTCATCACACTACTGCCCGTAAGATGGAGTTACCCATTTTTATGCTCTTAAACGACGTTTCAGACTGAACAGAGTTGAAAACTTGAATTTCTTAAAGAATTCTTTTTTTTAATATTTCCAATAAAGAATGTGTCTCAGAACATAGGAACTTCAAATTGTATGATACGTTCATAAATACCTGAAGCGTTTATCACTGTACTGCCCGTAAACTGCAGTTACTCTTTTTTATGCTCTTAAACGACGTTTCAGACATAACAGAGTTGAAAACTAGATTTTCTTAAAGAATTCATTTTTTTATATTTTCCATCAAGAAAGTATCTCAGAACATCGAAACATCAAATTGTATGATATGTTCATGAATACCTGAAGCTTTCATCACACTACTGCCCGTAAGATGGAGTTACCCATTTTTATGCTCTTAAACGACGTTTCAGACTGAACAGAGTTGAAAACTTGATTTTCTTAAAGAATTCTTTTTTTTTTATAATTTCCATCATGAAAGCGTCTCAGAACATTGGAACATCAAATTGTGTAATATGTTCATGAAACCTGAAGCTTTCATCACTATACTGCTCGTAAGCTGCATTTACTCGTTTTTATGCTCTTAAACGACGTTTCAGACTGAACAGAGTTGAAAACTTGAATTTCTTAAAGAATTCTTTTTTTTAATATTTCCAATAAAGAATGTGTCTCAGAACATAGGAACTTCAAATTGTATGATACTTTCATAAATACCTGAAGCGTTTATCACTGTACTGCCCGTAAACTGCAGTTACTCTTTTTTATGCTCTTAAACGACGTTTCAGACTGAACAGAGTTGAAAACTAGATTTTCTTAAAGAATTCATTTTTTTATATTTTCCATCAAGAAAGTATCTCAGAACATCGAAACATCAAATTGTATGATATGTTCATGAATACCTGAAGCTTTCATCACACTACTGCCCGTAAGATGGAGTTACCCATTTTTATGCTCTTAAACGACGTTTCAGACTGAACAGAGTTGAAAACTTGATTTTCTTAAAGAATTCTTTTTTTTTATAATTTCCATCATGAAAGCGTCTCAGAACATTGGAACATCAAATTGTGTAATATGTTCATGAAACCTGAAGCTTTCATCACTATACTGCTCGTAAGCTGCATTTACTCGTTTTTATGCTCTTAAACGACGTTTCAGACTGAACAGAGTTGAAAACTTGAATTTCTTAAAGAATTCTTTTTTTTTAATATTTCCAATAAAGAATGTGTCTCAGAACATAGGAACTTCAAATTGTATGATACTTTCATAAATACCTGAAGCGTTTATCACTATACTGCCCGTAAACTGCAGTTACTCTTTTTTATGCTCTTAAACGACGTTTCAGACTGAACAGAGTTGAAAACTAGATTTTCTTAAAGAATTCATTTTTTTATATTTTCCATCAAGAAAGTATCTCAGAACATCGAAACATCAAATTGTATGATATGTTCATGAATACCTGAAGCTTTCATCACACTACTGCCCGTAAGATGGAGTTACCCATTTTTATGCTCTTAAACGACGTTTCAGACTGAACAGAGTTGAAAACTAGATTTTCTTAAAGAATTCTTTTTTTTTTAATTTTCCATCAAGAAAGTGTTTCAAAACAGCGGAACTACAAATTATATGAGCTTTTAATGAATACCTGAAGCTTCCATGTCTCTACTGCCCGAAAGCTGCATTTACTCATTTTCATAAACGACATTTTAGGCTGAACGTAGTTGAAAACTACATTTTCTTAAACAATTCTTTTTTAAAAAAAAAACAATTCCATAAATAAAGGTTCTCAGCACATCAGAACTTCAAATTGTATGATACTTTCATAAATACTTAAGCTTTCATACTGCCCGTAAGCAGCGGTGTCAAAAGTATTCACATTAATTACTTAACCCTCGTGTTGTCCTCACTCCTTCCTGTCTCATTCGTGTCCTGCGGAGTCAATCTGACTTTGCTAAAGAGCCTTCGATCAGCGCGAGCACACCAACCTGGCCGACCGCGTGATTACGCAGATGTGAATAAATTGTGTATAAATACAGCGTATAAGTACACCCCTTTCATAGTGTCCTTATTCGCACATAACAACTTGTGACACCTCATTTCAATTTGAATCAATTCAGTTTATTTTGAATAGCTCAGAATAACAAATACACATTATTATTATTATTTTCTTTTTTTTGGTAAACGCCTCAGAGGGCTTTACAATCTGGACACGTACGAAATGACGTCTCGCGTCTTGGCTAAAGAGCCTTCGATCAGAGCGAGCGCACCAACGAAGCCGACCGCGGGATTACGCAGATGTGAATAAATTGTGTATAAATACAGCGTATAAGTACACCCCTTTCATAGAACGAGAAGCAAGGGGCGGGTCGAACGGCTGGAAAGCGATCCCGTCCAGGCCGATCGAATGGGCTCTGGCAGCCACCGTGCCGGCCTGGGACGATTCCGCTCCAGCTCGAGAAGCCAGGCGACGGGTGATGTTTCCGCAGTGGGCGGACCAAGCGACGCCGCTGCTGCTGAGAGCGTGGAGAGTTGCGTCCGACAGCGTCGATCGAGAGAGGGACCGCGACCGGGACAGGGACCGGGACCGGGCCTTTGACGATTCCGCGATTGCCCGAGGGGCGGGCCGCCGCCGCGACCGAATCCGAACGTCGGTTCGCCCGTTTGGCGGGCGAGCCGGGCTCCGTGGAGTGTGTGTGTGTGTGTGTGTGTGTGTGTGTGTGTGTGCGTGTGTGTGTGTGTGTGTGTGTGTGTGTGTGTGTGTGTGTTTGTGTGTGTGTGTGTGTGTGTGTGTGTGTGTGTGTGTGTGTGTGTGTGTGTGTGTGTGTGTGTGTGTGTGTTCTTTGTCGTTGCTTGTAACACTGGTGATGACTAAATAAATGTAAGAAAAAAAAATACAATGCAACTGTCTTGTCATGTCTTTATTTGTACCATTTATTTATTTATTTATTACATTTAGCATACGGGATGACTTGTAATACAACGTAAAACTCGGGTCGTTTCGACCCGAGGACGAGGCCGAGGGCTCACGGGTCATTCTGACCCCGGGGACGACGGCGAGGGCGGGAGCTCGGCTATAAACGAGGGTCATTCTGACCCCGGGGACGGGGGCCGGGAACTCGACGATAAACCCGGGTCATTCTGACCCCGGGGACGTGGGCCGAGAGCTCGGTGATATACGCGGGTCATCCTGACCCCGGGGGACGAGGCCGGGAGCTCGACGATATACGCGGGTCATTCTGACCCCGGGGACGAGGCCGGGAGCTCAGCAATATACGCGGGTCAGTCTGACCCCGGGGGACGAGGCCGGGAGCTCGGCGATAAACACGGGTCAGTATGACCCGGGGGACAGGCCGAGGGCTCGCTCAAACTCGAGGGTCGAACAGACCCCAGGGCGACGGCGAGGGCTCGGTGGAAAGACGCGGGTCGTTTTGACCCTAGGACGACGGGCTTTAGGGATTCATACGTACATGCATGCATTCATACGTATACAGTGGATCATTTTGTGACCCTGAGACCGCGATACACACATATACATAAACACTCGAACGTGTGTCTTTTCGACCCAGAAGGCAACAGGAGGGTTAAGTAGAAGTATAGATACTAGGATATAGAAATACTTTTGTAAAAGTAGAAGTATCAACTCAAGCTTTTTACTTAAGTAAAAGTATAAAAGTACTGGGTTTCAAAACTACTTAAAAGTAAAACAGTAAAAGTAATGTAAGGGGAATTTCTTTTTCCCATTCAGTACGATTTCTTAAGCAGCGTCTCAGGGGCCTATAGTGCACTACCCCACGTCCCCCCCAAACAATCATTTTTCTAAAGGCCATAGTGTTGTATTGAAATGGTATATATTGAAAAATGTGGGATGCACTAGGCTACCTGTTTCAGCTGCATATATATATGCCCATTGAAAATGATCACATTTTATTACAATGAAAGTACCATATGTGTACTACTGAGCATTAACATGCATTTCATGGAGCGGAAGACATGATAATAACTAGTTGCCTATAAGTATTGTAATATGTATGTTGAAAAAAGTCCATACCAGCCATATCTCATGGCAAAAAAAAAGTCATAGGCGCCTTGGTTCCTTTTTAAACTCCCCGCTATGGAGCGCATCTGTAAACCTATCAACTGTATAGACATCGTATTTACGTCAAACAGACAGTCGCTGGAGAAACTCGCGCAACCGGGGAACCGCCGGCAGAGAGGAGCAGAGAGACGGAAGTATCGGGGCTCTCAAGTCTCACGCATTTTACGTGACTGTCCCTCCCGGCACAACAGCTATTCGGCGGCGCGTATTTCTCGTCGCGCGTTCTCCGAGACGGACATATTTGCAATCGGCTTCTCTGCTGTTCTTGCTTGAGAGTGACGTGATTGTAACGGTTGATTTGTGTCATGTTCAGGTGCATCGCGTAAAAAACCAATAGGGTGTCGGAATGGTATATACTTCTCATCCAACCACAATCAAATTCACTCTATCCGGATGGCGCGATTTATCTGGCTAACCGGAATGAAAAACAAACCAAAATGAAATAGTAACGAGGCTATTTTTAAAAAAGTAGGGAGTAGAAAGTACAGATATTTGCGTGAAAACGTAAGGAGTAGAAGTAAAAAGTAGTCTGAAAAATAAATACTCCAGTAAAGTATAGATACTCAAAATTCCTACTTAAGTAAAGGAACGAAGTATTTGTACTTCGTTACTTGACACCTCTGCCCGTAATCTGCATTTTCTCATTTGTATGCTCTTAATCGACGTTTCACACTGAACAGTGTTGAAAACTAGATTTTCTTAAAGAATTCATTTTTTTATATTTTCCATCAAGAAAGCGTCTTCAAACATCGGAATTTCAAATTGTATGATACTTTCTTAAATACCTGAAGCTTTCATCACTATACTGCTCGTAAGCTGCATTTACTCATTTGTATGCTCTTAAACGACGTTTCAGACTGAACAGAGTTGAACACTTGATTTTCTTAAAGAATTCTTTTTTTTTATATTTCCAATAAAGAATGTGTCTCAGAACATAGGAACTTCAAATTGTATGATACGTTCATAAATATCTGAAGCGTTCATCACTGTACTGCCCGTAAGCTGCAGTTACCCATTTTTATGCTCTTAAACGACGTTTCAGACTGAAGAGAGTTGAAAACTAGATTTTCTTAAAGAATTCATTTTTTTATATTTTCCATCAAGAAAGTATCTCAGAACATCGAAACATCAAATTGTATGATATGTTCATGAATACCTGAAGCTTTCATCACACTACTGCCCGTAAGATGGAGTTACCCATTTTTATGCTCTTAAACGACGTTTCAGACTGAACAGAGTTGAAAACTTGATTTTCTTAAAGAATTCTTTTTTTTTTTATAATTTCCATCATGAAAGCGTCTCAGAACATTGGAACATCAAATTGTGTAATATGTTCATGAAACCTGAAGCTTTCATCACTATACTGCTCGTAAGCTGCATTTACTCGTTTTTATGCTCTTAAACGACGTTTCAGACTGAACAGAGTTGAAAACTAGATTTTCTTAAAGAATTCATTTTTTTATATTTTCCATCAAGAAAGTATCTCAGAACATCGAAACATCAAATTGTATGATATGTTCATGAATACCTGAAGCTTTCATCACACTACTGCCCGTAAGATGGAGTTACCCATTTTTATGCTCTTAAACGACGTTTCAGACTGAACAGAGTTGAAAACTAGATTTTCTTAAAGAATTCATTTTTTTATATTTTCCATCAAGAAAGTATCTCAGAACATCGAAACATCAAATTGTATGATATGTTCATGAATACCTGAAGCTTTCATCACACTACTGCCCGTAAGATGGAGTTACCCATTTTTATGCTCTTAAACGACGTTTCAGACTGAACAGAGTTGAAAACTTGAATTTCTTAAAGAATTCTTTTTTTTTAATATTTCCAATAAAGAATGTGTCTCAGAACATAGGAACTTCAAATTGTATAATACTTTCTTAAATACTTGAAGCGTTCATCACTATACTGCCCGTAAGATGGAGTTACCCATTTTTATGCTCTTAAACGACGTTTCAGACTGAACAGAGTTGAAAACTTGAATTTCTTAAAGAATTCTTTTTTTTAATATTTCCAATAAAGAATGTGTCTCAGAACATAGGAACTTCAAATTGTATAATACTTTCTTAAATACTTGAAGCGTTCATCACTATACTGCCCGTAAGATGGAGTTACCCATTTATATGCTCTTAAACGACGTTTCAGACTGAACAGAGTTGAAAACTTGATTTTCTTAAAGAATTCTTTTTTTTTAAATTTTCCATCAAGAAAGTGTTTCAAAACAGCGGAACTACAAATTATATGAGCTTTTAATGAATACCTGAAGCTTCCATGTCTCTACTGCCCGAAAGCTGCATTTACTCATTTTCATAAACGACATTTTAGGCTGAACGGAGTTGAAAACTACATTTTCTTAAACAATTCTTTTTAAAAAAAAAAACAATTCCATAAATAAAGGTTCTCAGCACATCAGAACTTCAAATTGTATGATACTTTCATAAATACTTAAGCTTTCATACTGCCCGTAAGCAGCGGTGTCAAAAGTATTCACATTAATTACTTAACCCTCGTGTTGTCCTCACTCCTTCCTGTCTCATTCGTGTCCTGCGGAGTCAATCTGACTTTGCTAAAGAGCCTTCGATCAGCGCGAGCACACCAACCTGGCCGACCGCGTGATTACGCAGATGTGAATAAATTGTGTATAAATACAGCGTATAAGTACACCCCTTTCATAGTGTCCTTATTCGCACATAACAACTTGTGACACCTCATTTCAATTTGAATCAATTCAGTTTATTTTGAATAGCTCAGAATAACAAATACACATTATTATTATTATTTTCTTTTTTTTGGTAAACGCCTCAGAGGGCTTTACAATCTGGACACGTACGAAATGACGTCTCGCGTCTTGGCTAAAGAGCCTTCGATCAGAGCGAGCGCACCAACGAAGCCGACCGCGGGATTACGCAGATGTGAATAAATTGTGTATAAATACAGCGTATAAGTACACCCCTTTCATAGAACGAGAAGCAAGGGGCGGGTCGAACGGCTGGAAAGCGATCCCGTCCAGGCCGATCGAATGGGCTCTGGCAGCCACCGTGCCGGCCTGGGACGATTCCGCTCCAGCTCGAGAAGCCAGGCGACGGGTGATGTTTCCGCAGTGGGCGGACCAAGCGACGCCGCTGCTGCTGAGAGCGTGGAGAGTTGCGTCCGACAGCGTCGATCGAGAGAGGGACCGCGACCGGGACAGGGACCGGGACCGGGCCTTTGACGATTCCGCGATTGCCCGAGGGGCGGGCCGCCGCCGCGACCGAATCCGAACGTCGGTTCGCCCGTTTGGCGGGCGAGCCGGGCTCCGTGGAGTGTGTGTGTGTGTGTGTGTGTGTGTGTGTGTGTGTGCGTGTGTGTGTGTGTGTGTGTGTGTGTGTGTGTGTGAGTGTTTGTGTGTGTGTGTGTGTGTGTGTGTGTGTGTGTGTGTGTGTGTGTGTGTGTGTGTTCTTTGTCGTTGCTTGTAACACTGGTGATGACTAAATAAATGTAAGAAAAAAAAATACAATGCAACTGTCTTGTCATGTCTTTATTTGTACCATTTATTTATTTATTTATTACATTTAGCATACGGGATGACTTGTAATACAACGTAAAACTCGGGTCGTTTCGACCCGAGGACGAGGCCGAGGGCTCACGGGTCATTCTGACCCCGGGGACGACGGCGAGGGCGGGAGCTCGGCTATAAACGAGGGTCATTCAGACCCCGGGGACGTGGGCCGAGAGCTCGACGATAAACCCGGGTCATTCTGACCCCGGGGACGTGGGCCGAGAGCTCGGTGATATACGCGGGTCATCCTGACCCCGGGGGACAGGCCGAGGGCTCGCTCAAACTCGAGGGTCGAACAGACCCCAGGGCGACGGCGAGGGCTCGGTGGAAAGACGCGGGTCGTTTTGACCTGAGGACGACGGGCTTTAGGGATTCATACGTACATGCATGCATACGTATACAGTGGATCATTTTGTGACCCTGAGACCGCGATACACACATATACATAAACACTCGAACGTGTGTCTTTTCGACCCAGAAGGCAACAGGAGGGTTAAGTAGAAGTATAGATACTAGGATATAGAAATACTTTTGTAAAAGTAGAAGTATCAACTCAAGCTTTTTACTTAAGTAAAAGTATAAAAGTACTGGGTTTCAAAACTACTTAAAAGTAAAACAGTAAAAGTAATGTAAGGGGAATTTCTTTTTCCCATTCAGTACGATTTCTTAAGCAGCGTCTCAGGGGCCTATAGTGCACTACCCCACGTCCCCCCCAAACAATCATTTTTCTAAAGGCCATAGTGTTGTATTGAAATGGTATATATTGAAAAATGTGGGATGCACTAGGCTACCTGTTTCAGCTGCATATATATATGCCCATTGAAAATGATCACATTTTATTACAATGAAAGTACCATATGTGTACTACTGAGCATTAACATGCATTTCATGGAGCGGAAGACATGATAATAACTAGTTGCCTATAAGTATTGTAATATGTATGTTGAAAAAAGTCCATACCAGCCATATCTCATGGCAAAAAAAAAAGTCATAGGCGCGTTGGTTCCTTTTTAAACTCCCCGCTATGGAGCGCATCTGTAAACCTATCAACTGTATAGACATCGTATTTACGTCAAACAGACAGTCGCTGGAGAAACTCGCGCAACCGGGGAACCGCCGGCAGAGAGGAGCAGAGAGACGGAAGTATCGGGGCTCTCAAGTCTCACGCATTTTACGTGACTGTCCCTCCCGGCACAACAGCTATTCGGCGGCGCGTATTTCTCGTCGCGCGTTCTCCGAGACGGACATATTTGCAATCGGCTTCTCTGCTGTTCCTGCTTGAGAGTGACGTGATTGTAACGGTTGATTTGTGTCATGTTCAGGTGCATCGCGTAAAAAACCAATAGGGTGTCGGAATGGTATATACTTCTCATCCAACCACAATCAAATTCACTCTATCCGGATGGCGCGATTTATCTGGCTAACCGGAATGAAAAACAAACCAAAATGAAATAGTAACGAGGCTATTTTTAAAAAAGTAGGGAGTAGAAAGTACAGATATTTGCGTGAAAACGTAAGGAGTAGAAGTAAAAAGTAGTCTGAAAAATAAATACTCCAGTAAAGTATAGATACTCAAAATTCCTACTTAAGTAAAGGAACGAAGTATTTGTACTTCGTTACTTGACACCTCTGCCCGTAATCTGCATTTTCTCATTTGTATGCTCTTAATCGACGTTTCACACTGAACAGTGTTGAAAACTAGATTTTCTTAAAGAATTCATTTTTTTATATTTTCCATCAAGAAAGCGTCTTCAAACATCGGAATTTCAAATTGTATTTCTTAAATACCTGAAGCTTTCATCACTATACTGCTCGTAAGCTGCATTTACTCATTTGTATGCTCTTAAACGACGTTTCAGACTGAACAGAGTTGAAAACTTGATTTTCTTAAAGAATTCTTTTTTTTAATATTTCCAATAAAGAAAGTGTCTCAGAACATCGGAACATCAAATTGTATGATATGTTCATGAATACCTGAAGCTTTCATCACTATACTGCCCGTGAGATGGAGTTACCCATTTTTATGCTCTTAAACGACGTTTCAGACTGAACAGAGTTGAAAACTAGATTTTCTTAAAGAATTCCTTTTTTTATATTTTCCATCAAGAAAGCGTCTCAGAACATCGGAACATCAAATTGTGTAATATGTTCATGTAACCTGAAGCCTCATGTAACCTCACTATACTGCCCGTAACCTGCAGTTACCTATTTTATACTCTTAAACGACGTTTCAGACTGAACAGAATTGAAAACTAGATTTTATTAAAGAATTTTTTTTTTTTTAAATTTTCCATCAAGAAAGTGTTTCAAAACAGCGGAACTACAAATTATATGAGCTTTTAATGAATACCTGAAGCTTCCATGTCTCTACTGCCCGAAAGCTGCATTTACTCATTTTCATAAACGACATTTTAGGCTGAACGGAGTTGAAAACTACATTTTCTTAAACAATTCTTTTTTTTAAAAAAACAATTCCATAAATAAAGGTTCTCAGCACATCAGAACTTCAAATATTATGATACTTTCATAAATACTTAAGCTTTCATACTGCCCGTAAGCAGCGGTATCAAAAGTATTCACATTAATTACTTAACCCTCGTGTTGTCCTCACTCCTTCCTGTCTCATTCGTGTCCTGCGGAGTCAATCTGACTTTGCTAAAGAGCCTTCGATCAGCGCGAGCACACCAACCTGGCCGACCGCGTGATTACGCAGATGTGAATAAATTGTGTATAAATACTGCGTATAAGTACACCCCTTTCATAGTGTCCTTATTCGCACATAACAACTTGTGACACCTCATTTCAATTTGAATCAATTCAGTTTATTTTGAATAGCTCAGAATAACAAATACACATTATTATTATTATTTTCTTTTTTTTGGTAAACGCCTCAGAGGGCTTTACAATCTGGACACGTACGAAATGACGTCTCGCGTCTTGGCTAAAGAGCCTTCGATCAGAGCGAGCGCACCAACGAAGCCGACCGCGGGATTACGCAGATGTGAATAAATTGTGTATAAATACAGCGTATAAGTACACCCCTTTCATAGAACGAGAAGCAAGGGGCGGGTCGAACGGCTGGAAATCGATCCCGTCCAGGCCGATCGAATGGGCTCTGGCCGCCACCGTGCCGGCCTGGGACGATTCCGCTCCAGCTCGAGAAGCCAGGCGACGGGTGATGTTTCCGCAGTGGGCGGACCAAGCGACGCCGCCGCAGCTGAGAGCGTGGAGAGTTGCGTCCGACAGCGTCGATCGAGAGAGGGACCGCGACCGGGACAGGGACCGGGACCGGGCCTTTGACGATTCCGCGATTGCCCGAGGGGCGGGCCGCCGCCGCGACCGAATCCGAACGTCGGTTCGCCCGTTTGGCGGGCGAGCCGGGCTCCGTGGAGTGTGTGTGTGTGTGTGTGTGTGTGTGTGTGTGTGTGTGTGTGTGTGTGTGTGTGTGTGTGTGTGTGTTCTTTGTCGTTGCTTGTAACACTGGTGATGACTAAATAAATGTAAGAAAAAAAAATACAATGCAACTGTCTTGCCATGTCTGGCGACGGCGAGGGCTCGGTGGAAAGACTCGGGTCGTTTTGACCCGAGGACGACGGGCTTTAGGGATTCATACGTACATGCATGCATTCATACGTATACACTGGTAGTGGATCATTTTGTGACCCTGAGACCGCGATACACACATATACATAAACACTCGAACGTGGGTCTTTTCGACCCAGAAGGCAACAGGAGGGTTAAGTAGAAGTATAGATACTAGGATATAGAAATACTTTTGTAAAAGTAGAAGTATCAACTCAAGCTTTTTACTTAAGTAAAAGTATAAAAGTACTGGGTTTCAAAACTACTTAAAAGTAAAACAGTAAAAGTAATGTAAGGGGAATTTCTTTTTCCCATTCAGTACGATTTCTTAAGCCGCGTCTCAGGGGCCTATAGTGCATTTCCCCATCTCCCCTCAAAACAATCATTTTTCTAAAGGCCATAATGTTGTATTAAAATGGTATATTGAAAAATGTGGGATGCACTAGGCTGCCTGTTTCAGCTGCATATATATGCCCATTGAAAATGATCACATTTTATTACATTACAATGAAAGTACCATATGTGTACTACTGAGCATTAACATGCATTTCATGGAGCGGAAGACATGATAATAACTAGTGGCCTATAAGTATTGTAATATGTATGTTGAAAAAAGTCCATACCAGCCATATCTCACGGCAAAAAAAAGTCATAGGCGCTTTGGTTCCTTTTCAAACTCCCCGCTATGGAGCGCATCTGTAAACCTATCAACTGTATAGACATCCTATTTACCTCAAACAGACAGTCGCTGGAGAAACTCGCGCAACTGGGGAACCGCCGGCAGAGAGGAGCAGAGAGACGGAAGTATCGGGGCTCTCAAGTCTCACGCATTGAACGTGACTGTCCCTCCCGGCACAACATCCAGTCGGCGGCGCGTATTTCTCGTCGCGCGTTCTCCGAGACGGACATATTTGCAATCGGCTTCTCTGCTGTTCTTGCTTGAGAGTGACGTGATTGTAACGGTTGATTTGTGTCATGTTCAGGTGCATCGCGTAAAAAACCAATAGGGTGTCGGAATGCTGTATACTTCTCATCCAACCACAATCAAATTCACTCTTTCCGGATGGCGCGATTTATCTGGCTAACCGGAATGAAAAACAAACCAAAATGAAATAGTAACGAGGCTATTTTTTAAAAAGTAGGGAGTAGAAAGTACAGATATTTGCGTGAAAACGTAAGGAGTAAAAGTAGTCTGAAAAACAAATACTCCAGTAAAGTATAGATACTCAAAATTCCTACTTAAGTAAAGGAACGAAGTATTTGAACTTCGTTACTTGACACCTCTGCCCGTAATCTGCATTTTCTCATTTGTATGCTCTTAATCGACGTTTCACACTGAACAGTGTTGAAAACTAGATTTTCTTAAAGAATTCATTTTTTTTATATTTTCCATCAAGAAAGCGTCTCAGAACATCAGAAATTCAAATTGTATGATATGTTCATGAATACCTGAAGCTTTCATCACTATACTGCTCGTAAGATGGAGTTACCCATTTTTATGCTCTTAAACGACGTTTCAGACTGAACAGAGTTGAAAACTTGATTTTCTTAAAGAAGTCTTTTTTTAAAAAATATTTTCCCTCATGAAAGCGTCTCAGAACATTGGAACATCAAATTGTATGATATGTTCATGAAAACCTGAAGCTTTCATCACTATACTGCCCGTAAGATGGAGTTACCCATTTTTATGCTCTTAAACGACGTTTCAGACTGAACAGAGTTGAAAACTAGATTTTCTTAAAGAATTCATTTTTTTATATTTTCCATCAAGAAAGTATCTCAGAACATAGAAAACATCTAATTGTATGATATGTTCATGAATACCTGAAGCTTTCATCACACTACTGCCCGTAAGATGGAGTTACCCATTTTTATGCTCTTAAACGACGTTTCAGACTGAACAGAGTTGAAAACTTGATTTTCTTAAAGATTTCATTTTTTTATATTTTCCATCAAGAAAGCGTCTCAGAACATCAGAAATTCAAATTGTATGATATGTTCATGAAAACCTGAAGCTTTCATCACTATACTACCCGTAAGATGGAGTTACCCATTTTTATGCTCTTAAACGACGTTTCAGACTGAACAGAGTTGAAAACTTGAATTTCTTAAAGAATTCTTTTTTTTTAAATATTTCCAATAAAGAATGTGTCTCAGAACATAGGAACTTCAAATTGTATGATACTTTCATAAATACCTGAAGCGTTTATCACTGTACTGCCCGTAAGCTGCAGTTACTCTTTTTTTATGCTCTTAAACGACGTTTCAGACTGAACAGAGTTGAAAACTTGATTTTCTTAACGAATTCATTTTTTTATATTTTCCATCAAGAAAGTATCTCAGAACATCGAAACATCAAATTGTATGATATGTTCATGAATACCTGAAGCTTTCATCACACTACTGCCCGTAAGATGGAGTTACCCATTTTTATGCTCTTAAACGACGTTTTAGACTGAACAGAGTTGAAAACTTGATTTTCTTAAAGAATTCTTTTTTTTTTATAATTTCCATCATGAAAGGGTCTCAGAACATTGGAACATCAAATTGTGTAATATGTTCATGAAACCTGAAGCTTTCATCACTATACTGCTCGTAAGCTGCATTTACTCGTTTTTATGCTCTTAAACGACGTTTCAGACTGAACAGAGTTGAAAACTAGATTTTCTTAAAGAATTCATTTTTTTATATTTTCCATCAAGAAAGTATCTCAGAACATCGAAACATCAAATTGTATGATATGTTCATGAATACCTGAAGCTTTCATCACACTACTGCCCGTAAGATGGAGTTACCCATTTTTATGCTCTTAAACGACGTTTCAGACTGAACAGAGTTGAAAACTTGATTTTCTTAAAGAATTCTTTTTTTTTTTATAATTTCCATCATGAAAGCGTCTCAGAACATTGGAACATCAAATTGTGTAATATGTTCATGAAACCTGAAGCTTTCATCACTATACTGCTCGTAAGCTGCATTTACTCGTTTTTATGCTCTTAAACGACGTTTCAGACTGAACAGAGTTGAAAACTAGATTTTCTTAAAGAATTCATTTTTTTATATTTTCCATCAAGAAAGTATCTCAGAACATCGAAACATCAAATTGTATGATATGTTCATGAATACCTGAAGCTTTCATCACACTACTGCCCGTAAGATGGAGTTACCCATTTTTATGCTCTTAAACGACGTTTCAGACTGAATAGAGTTGAAAACTTGATTTTCTTAAAGAATTCCTTTTTTTATAATTTCCATCATGAAAGCGTCTCAGAACATTGGAACATCAAATTGTGTAATATGTTCATGAAACCTGAAGCTTTCATCACTATACTGCTCGTAAGCTGCATTTACTCGTTTTTATGCTCTTAAACGACGTTTCAGACTGAACAGAGTTGAAAACTTGAATTTCTTAAAGAATTCTTTTTTTTAATATTTCCAATAAAGAATGTGTCTCAGAACATAGGAACTTCAAATTGTATGATACTTTCATAAATACCTGAAGCGTTTATCACTGTACTGCCCGTAAACTGCAGTTACTCTTTTTTATGCTCTTAAACGACGTTTCAGACTGAACAGAGTTGAAAACTAGATTTTCTTAAAGAATTCATTTTTTTATATTTTCCATCAAGAAAGTATCTCAGAACATCGAAACATCAAATTGTATTATATGTTCATGAATACCTGAAGCTTTCATCACACTACTGCCCGTAAGATGGAGTTACCCATTTTTATGCTCTTAAACGACGTTTCAGACTGAACAGAGTTGAAAACTTGAATTTCTTAAAGAATTCTTTTTTTTTAATATTTCCAATAAAGAATGTGTCTCAGAACATAGGAACTTCAAATTGTATAATACTTTCTTAAATACTTGAAGCGTTCATCACTATACTGCCCGTAAGATGGAGTTACCCATTTTTATGCTCTTAAACGACGTTTCAGACTGAACAGAGTTGAAAACTTGAATTTCTTAAAGAATTCTTTTTTTTAATATTTCCAATAAAGAATGTGTCTCAGAACATAGGAACTTCAAATTGTATAATACTTTCTTAAATACTTGAAGCGTTCATCACTATACTGCCCGTAAGATGGAGTTACCCATTTATATGCTCTTAAACGACGTTTCAGACTGAACAGAGTTGAAAACTTGATTTTCTTAAAGAATTCTTTTTTTTTAAATTTTCCATCAAGAAAGTGTTTCAAAACAGCGGAACTACAAATTATATGAGCTTTTAATGAATACCTGAAGCTTCCATGTCTCTACTGCCCGAAAGCTGCATTTACTCATTTTCATAAACGACATTTTAGGCTGAACGGAATTGAAAACTACATTTTCTTAAACAATTCTTTTTAAAAAAAAAAACAATTCCATAAATAAAGGTTCTCAGCACATCAGAACTTCAAATTGTATGATACTTTCATAAATACTTAAGCTTTCATACTGCCCGTAAGCAGCGGTGTCAAAAGTATTCACATTAATTACTTAACCCTCGTGTTGTCCTCACTCCTTCCTGTCTCATTCGTGTCCTGCGGAGTCAATCTGACTTTGCTAAAGAGCCTTCGATCAGCGCGAGCACACCAACCTGGCCGACCGCGTGATTACGCAGATGTGAATAAATTGTGTATAAATACAGCGTATAAGTACACCCCTTTCATAGTGTCCTTATTCGCACATAACAACTTGTGACACCTCATTTCAATTTGAATCAATTCAGTTTATTTTGAATAGCTCAGAATAACAAATACACATTATTATTATTATTTTCTTTTTTTTGGTAAACGCCTCAGAGGGCTTTACAATCTGGACACGTACGAAATGACGTCTCGCGTCTTGGCTAAAGAGCCTTCGATCAGAGCGAGCGCACCAACGAAGCCGACCGCGGGATTACGCAGATGTGAATAAATTGTGTATAAATACAGCGTATAAGTACACCCCTTTCATAGAACGAGAAGCAAGGGGCGGGTCGAACGGCTGGAAAGCGATCCCGTCCAGGCCGATCGAATGGGCTCTGGCAGCCACCGTGCCGGCCTGGGACGATTCCGCTCCAGCTCGAGAAGCCAGGCGACGGGTGATGTTTCCGCAGTGGGCGGACCAAGCGACGCCGCTGCTGCTGAGAGCGTGGAGAGTTGCGTCCGACAGCGTCGATCGAGAGAGGGACCGCGACCGGGACAGGGACCGGGACCGGGCCTTTGACGATTCCGCGATTGCCCGAGGGGCGGGCCGCCGCCGCGACCGAATCCGAACGTCGGTTCGCCCGTTTGGCGGGCGAGCCGGGCTCCGTGGAGTGTGTGTGTGTGTGTGTGTGTGTGTGTGTGTGTGTGTGTGTGTGCGTGTGTGTGCGTGTGTGTGTGTGTGTGTGTGTGTGTGTGTGTGTGTGTGTGTGTGTGTGTGTGTGTGTGTGTGTTCTTTGTCGTTGCTTGTAACACTGGTGATGACTAAATAAATGTAAGAAAAAAAAATACAATGCAACTGTCTTGTCATGTCTTTATTTGTACCATTTATTTATTTATTTATTACATTTAGCATACGGGATGACTTGTAATACAACGTAAAACTCGGGTCGTTTCGACCCGAGGACGAGGCCGAGGGCTCACGGGTCATTCTGACCCCGGGGACGACGGCGAGGGCGGGAGCTCGGCTATAAACGAGGGTCATTCAGACCCCGGGGACGTGGGCCGAGAGAGCTCGACGATAAACGCGGGTCATTCTGACCCCGGGGACGGGGGCCGGGAACTCGACGATAAACCCGGGTCATTCTGACCCCGGGGACGTGGGCCGAGAGCTCGGTGATATACGCGGGTCATCCTGACCCCGAGGGACGAGGCCGGGAGCTCGACGATATACGCGGGTCATTCTGACCCCGGGGACGAGGCCGGGAGCTCAGCAATATACGCGGGTCAGTCTGACCCCGGGGGACAGGCCGAGGGCTCGCTCAAACTCGAGGGTCGAACAGACCCCAGGGCGACGGCGAGGGCTCGGTGGAAAGACGCGGGTCGTTTTGACCCTAGGACGACGGGCTTTAGGGATTCATACGTACATGCATGCATTCATACGTATACAGTGGATCATTTTGTGACCCTGAGACCGCGATACACACATATACATAAACACTCGAACGTGTGTCTTTTCGACCCAGAAGGCAACAGGAGGGTTAAGTAGAAGTATAGATACTAGGATATAGAAATACTTTTGTAAAAGTAGAAGTATCAACTCAAGCTTTTTACTTAAGTAAAAGTATAAAAGTACTGGGTTTCAAAACTACTTAAAAGTAAAACAGTAAAAGTAATGTAAGGGGAATTTCTTTTTCCCATTCAGTACGATTTCTTAAGCAGCGTCTCAGGGGCCTATAGTGCACTACCCCACGTCCCCCCCAAACAATCATTTTTCTAAAGGCCATAGTGTTGTATTGAAATGGTATATATTGAAAAATGTGGGATGCACTAGGCTACCTGTTTCAGCTGCATATATATATGCCCATTGAAAATGATCACATTTTATTACAATGAAAGTACCATATGTGTACTACTGAGCATTAACATGCATTTCATGGAGCGGAAGACATGATAATAACTAGTTGCCTATAAGTATTGTAATATGTATGTTGAAAAAAGTCCATACCAGCCATATCTCATGGCAAAAAAAAAGTCATAGGCGCGTTGGTTCCTTTTTAAACTCCCCGCTATGGAGCGCATCTGTAAACCTATCAACTGTATAGACATCGTATTTACGTCAAACAGACAGTCGCTGGAGAAACTCGCGCAACCGGGGAACCGCCGGCAGAGAGGAGCAGAGAGACGGAAGTATCGGGGCTCTCAAGTCTCACGCATTTTACGTGACTGTCCCTCCCGGCACAACAGCTATTCGGCGGCGCGTATTTCTCGTCGCGCGTTCTCCGAGACGGACATATTTGCAATCGGCTTCTCTGCTGTTCTTGCTTGAGAGTGACGTGATTGTAACGGTTGATTTGTGTCATGTTCAGGTGCATCGCGTAAAAAACCAATAGGGTGTCGGAATGGTATATACTTCTCATCCAACCACAATCAAATTCACTCTATCCGGATGGCGCGATTTATCTGGCTAACCGGAATGAAAAACAAACCAAAATGAAATAGTAACGAGGCTATTTTTAAAAAAGTAGGGAGTAGAAAGTACAGATATTTGCGTGAAAACGTAAGGAGTAGAAGTAAAAAGTAGTCTGAAAAATAAATACTCCAGTAAAGTATAGATACTCAAAATTCCTACTTAAGTAAAGGAACGAAGTATTTGTACTTCGTTACTTGACACCTCTGCCCGTAATCTGCATTTTCTCATTTGTATGCTCTTAATCGACGTTTCACACTGAACAGTGTTGAAAACTAGATTTTCTTAAAGAATTCATTTTTTTATATTTTCCATCAAGAAAGCGTCTTCAAACATCGGAATTTCAAATTGTATGATACTTTCTTAAATACCTGAAGCTTTCATCACTATACTGCTCGTAAGCTGCATTTACTCATTTGTATGCTCTTAAACGACGTTTCAGACTGAACAGAGTTGAACACTTGATTTTCTTAAAGAATTCTTTTTTTTTATATTTCCAATAAAGAATGTGTCTCAGAACATAGGAACTTCAAATTGTATGATACGTTCATAAATATCTGAAGCGTTCATCACTGTACTGCCCGTAAGCTGCAGTTACCCATTTTTATGCTCTTAAACGACGTTTCAGACTGAACAGAGTTGAAAACTAGATTTTCTTAAAGAATTCATTTTTTTATATTTTCCATCAAGAAAGTATCTCAGAACATCGAAACATCAAATTGTATGATATGTTCATGAATACCTGAAGCTTTCATCACACTACTGCCCGTAAGATGGAGTTACCCATTTTTATGCTCTTAAACGACGTTTCAGACTGAACAGAGTTGAAAACTTGATTTTCTTAAAGAATTCTTTTTTTTTTTATAATTTCCATCATGAAAGCGTCTCAGAACATTGGAACATCAAATTGTGTAATATGTTCATGAAACCTGAAGCTTTCATCACTATACTGCTCGTAAGCTGCATTTACTCGTTTTTATGCTCTTAAACGACGTTTCAGACTGAACAGAGTTGAAAACTAGATTTTCTTAAAGAATTCATTTTTTTATATTTTCCATCAAGAAAGTATCTCAGAACATCGAAACATCAAATTGTATGATATGTTCATGAATACCTGAAGCTTTCATCACACTACTGCCCGTAAGATGGAGTTACCCATTTTTATGCTCTTAAACGACGTTTCAGACTGAACAGAGTTGAAAACTAGATTTTCTTAAAGAATTCATTTTTTTATATTTTCCATCAAGAAAGTATCTCAGAACATCGAAACATCAAATTGTATGATATGTTCATGAATACCTGAAGCTTTCATCACACTACTGCCCGTAAGATGGAGTTACCCATTTTTATGCTCTTAAACGACGTTTCAGACTGAACAGAGTTGAAAACTTGAATTTCTTAAAGAATTCTTTTTTTTTAATATTTCCAATAAAGAATGTGTCTCAGAACATAGGAACTTCAAATTGTATAATACTTTCTTAAATACTTGAAGCGTTCATCACTATACTGCCCGTAAGATGGAGTTACCCATTTTTATGCTCTTAAACGACGTTTCAGACTGAACAGAGTTGAAAACTTGAATTTCTTAAAGAATTCTTTTTTTTAATATTTCCAATAAAGAATGTGTCTCAGAACATAGGAACTTCAAATTGTATAATACTTTCTTAAATACTTGAAGCGTTCATCACTATACTGCCCGTAAGATGGAGTTACCCATTTATATGCTCTTAAACGACGTTTCAGACTGAACAGAGTTGAAAACTTGATTTTCTTAAAGAATTCTTTTTTTTTAAATTTTCCATCAAGAAAGTGTTTCAAAACAGCGGAACTACAAATTATATGAGCTTTTAATGAATACCTGAAGCTTCCATGTCTCTACTGCCCGAAAGCTGCATTTACTCATTTTCATAAACGACATTTTAGGCTGAACGGAGTTGAAAACTACATTTTCTTAAACAATTCTTTTTAAAAAAAAAAACAATTCCATAAATAAAGGTTCTCAGCACATCAGAACTTCAAATTGTATGATACTTTCATAAATACTTAAGCTTTCATACTGCCCGTAAGCAGCGGTGTCAAAAGTATTCACATTAATTACTTAACCCTCGTGTTGTCCTCACTCCTTCCTGTCTCATTCGTGTCCTGCGGAGTCAATCTGACTTTGCTAAAGAGCCTTCGATCAGCGCGAGCACACCAACCTGGCCGACCGCGTGATTACGCAGATGTGAATAAATTGTGTATAAATACAGCGTATAAGTACACCCCTTTCATAGTGTCCTTATTCGCACATAACAACTTGTGACACCTCATTTCAATTTGAATCAATTCAGTTTATTTTGAATAGCTCAGAATAACAAATACACATTATTATTATTATTTTCTTTTTTTTGGTAAACGCCTCAGAGGGCTTTACAATCTGGACACGTACGAAATGACGTCTCGCGTCTTGGCTAAAGAGCCTTCGATCAGAGCGAGCGCACCAACGAAGCCGACCGCGGGATTACGCAGATGTGAATAAATTGTGTATAAATACAGCGTATAAGTACACCCCTTTCATAGAACGAGAAGCAAGGGGCGGGTCGAACGGCTGGAAAGCGATCCCGTCCAGGCCGATCGAATGGGCTCTGGCAGCCACCGTGCCGGCCTGGGACGATTCCGCTCCAGCTCGAGAAGCCAGGCGACGGGTGATGTTTCCGCAGTGGGCGGACCAAGCGACGCCGCTGCTGCTGAGAGCGTGGAGAGTTGCGTCCGACAGCGTCGATCGAGAGAGGGACCGCGACCGGGACAGGGACCGGGACCGGGCCTTTGACGATTCCGCGATTGCCCGAGGGGCGGGCCGCCGCCGCGACCGAATCCGAACGTCGGTTCGCCCGTTTGGCGGGCGAGCCGGGCTCCGTGGAGTGTGTGTGTGTGTGTGTGTGTGTGTGTGTGTGTGTGTGCGTGTGTGTGTGTGTGTGTGTGTGTGTGTGTGTGAGTGTTTGTGTGTGTGTGTGTGTGTGTGTGTGTGTGTGTGTGTGTGTGTGTGTGTGTGTTCTTTGTCGTTGCTTGTAACACTGGTGATGACTAAATAAATGTAAGAAAAAAAAATACAATGCAACTGTCTTGTCATGTCTTTATTTGTACCATTTATTTATTTATTTATTACATTTAGCATACGGGATGACTTGTAATACAACGTAAAACTCGGGTCGTTTCGACCCGAGGACGAGGCCGAGGGCTCACGGGTCATTCTGACCCCGGGGACGACGGCGAGGGCGGGAGCTCGGCTATAAACGAGGGTCATTCAGACCCCGGGGACGTGGGCCGAGAGCTCGACGATAAACCCGGGTCATTCTGACCCCGGGGACGTGGGCCGAGAGCTCGGTGATATACGCGGGTCATCCTGACCCCGGGGGACAGGCCGAGGGCTCGCTCAAACTCGAGGGTCGAACAGACCCCAGGGCGACGGCGAGGGCTCGGTGGAAAGACGCGGGTCGTTTTGACCTGAGGACGACGGGCTTTAGGGATTCATACGTACATGCATGCATACGTATACAGTGGATCATTTTGTGACCCTGAGACCGCGATACACACATATACATAAACACTCGAACGTGTGTCTTTTCGACCCAGAAGGCAACAGGAGGGTTAAGTAGAAGTATAGATACTAGGATATAGAAATACTTTTGTAAAAGTAGAAGTATCAACTCAAGCTTTTTACTTAAGTAAAAGTATAAAAGTACTGGGTTTCAAAACTACTTAAAAGTAAAACAGTAAAAGTAATGTAAGGGGAATTTCTTTTTCCCATTCAGTACGATTTCTTAAGCAGCGTCTCAGGGGCCTATAGTGCACTACCCCACGTCCCCCCCAAACAATCATTTTTCTAAAGGCCATAGTGTTGTATTGAAATGGTATATATTGAAAAATGTGGGATGCACTAGGCTACCTGTTTCAGCTGCATATATATATGCCCATTGAAAATGATCACATTTTATTACAATGAAAGTACCATATGTGTACTACTGAGCATTAACATGCATTTCATGGAGCGGAAGACATGATAATAACTAGTTGCCTATAAGTATTGTAATATGTATGTTGAAAAAAGTCCATACCAGCCATATCTCATGGCAAAAAAAAAAGTCATAGGCGCGTTGGTTCCTTTTTAAACTCCCCGCTATGGAGCGCATCTGTAAACCTATCAACTGTATAGACATCGTATTTACGTCAAACAGACAGTCGCTGGAGAAACTCGCGCAACCGGGGAACCGCCGGCAGAGAGGAGCAGAGAGACGGAAGTATCGGGGCTCTCAAGTCTCACGCATTTTACGTGACTGTCCCTCCCGGCACAACAGCTATTCGGCGGCGCGTATTTCTCGTCGCGCGTTCTCCGAGACGGACATATTTGCAATCGGCTTCTCTGCTGTTCCTGCTTGAGAGTGACGTGATTGTAACGGTTGATTTGTGTCATGTTCAGGTGCATCGCGTAAAAAACCAATAGGGTGTCGGAATGGTATATACTTCTCATCCAACCACAATCAAATTCACTCTATCCGGATGGCGCGATTTATCTGGCTAACCGGAATGAAAAACAAACCAAAATGAAATAGTAACGAGGCTATTTTTAAAAAAGTAGGGAGTAGAAAGTACAGATATTTGCGTGAAAACGTAAGGAGTAGAAGTAAAAAGTAGTCTGAAAAATAAATACTCCAGTAAAGTATAGATACTCAAAATTCCTACTTAAGTAAAGGAACGAAGTATTTGTACTTCGTTACTTGACACCTCTGCCCGTAATCTGCATTTTCTCATTTGTATGCTCTTAATCGACGTTTCACACTGAACAGTGTTGAAAACTAGATTTTCTTAAAGAATTCATTTTTTTATATTTTCCATCAAGAAAGCGTCTTCAAACATCGGAATTTCAAATTGTATTTCTTAAATACCTGAAGCTTTCATCACTATACTGCTCGTAAGCTGCATTTACTCATTTGTATGCTCTTAAACGACGTTTCAGACTGAACAGAGTTGAAAACTTGATTTTCTTAAAGAATTCTTTTTTTTAATATTTCCAATAAAGAAAGTGTCTCAGAACATCGGAACATCAAATTGTATGATATGTTCATGAATACCTGAAGCTTTCATCACTATACTGCCCGTGAGATGGAGTTACCCATTTTTATGCTCTTAAACGACGTTTCAGACTGAACAGAGTTGAAAACTAGATTTTCTTAAAGAATTCCTTTTTTTATATTTTCCATCAAGAAAGCGTCTCAGAACATCGGAACATCAAATTGTGTAATATGTTCATGTAACCTGAAGCCTCATGTAACCTCACTATACTGCCCGTAACCTGCAGTTACCTATTTTATACTCTTAAACGACGTTTCAGACTGAACAGAATTGAAAACTAGATTTTATTAAAGAATTTTTTTTTTTTTAAATTTTCCATCAAGAAAGTGTTTCAAAACAGCGGAACTACAAATTATATGAGCTTTTAATGAATACCTGAAGCTTCCATGTCTCTACTGCCCGAAAGCTGCATTTACTCATTTTCATAAACGACATTTTAGGCTGAACGGAGTTGAAAACTACATTTTCTTAAACAATTCTTTTTTTAAAAAAAACAATTCCATAAATAAAGGTTCTCAGCACATCAGAACTTCAAATATTATGATACTTTCATAAATACTTAAGCTTTCATACTGCCCGTAAGCAGCGGTATCAAAAGTATTCACATTAATTACTTAACCCTCGTGTTGTCCTCACTCCTTCCTGTCTCATTCGTGTCCTGCGGAGTCAATCTGACTTTGCTAAAGAGCCTTCGATCAGCGCGAGCACACCAACCTGGCCGACCGCGTGATTACGCAGATGTGAATAAATTGTGTATAAATACTGCGTATAAGTACACCCCTTTCATAGTGTCCTTATTCGCACATAACAACTTGTGACACCTCATTTCAATTTGAATCAATTCAGTTTATTTTGAATAGCTCAGAA
Organism: Clinocottus analis; assembly: GCF_023055335.1. Lineage (NCBI taxonomy): Eukaryota > Metazoa > Chordata > Actinopteri > Perciformes > Cottidae > Clinocottus > Clinocottus analis. The sequence continues at coordinate 179,476 of NW_027176043.1, forward strand.
TAACAAATACACATTATTATTATTATTTTCTTTTTTTTGGTAAACGCCTCAGAGGGCTTTACAATCTGGACACGTACGAAATGACGTCTCGCGTCTTGGCTAAAGAGCCTTCGATCAGAGCGAGCGCACCAACGAAGCCGACCGCGGGATTACGCAGATGTGAATAAATTGTGTATAAATACAGCGTATAAGTACACCCCTTTCATAGAACGAGAAGCAAGGGGCGGGTCGAACGGCTGGAAATCGATCCCGTCCAGGCCGATCGAATGGGCTCTGGCCGCCACCGTGCCGGCCTGGGACGATTCCGCTCCAGCTCGAGAAGCCAGGCGACGGGTGATGTTTCCGCAGTGGGCGGACCAAGCGACGCCGCCGCAGCTGAGAGCGTGGAGAGTTGCGTCCGACAGCGTCGATCGAGAGAGGGACCGCGACCGGGACAGGGACCGGGACCGGGCCTTTGACGATTCCGCGATTGCCCGAGGGGCGGGCCGCCGCCGCGACCGAATCCGAACGTCGGTTCGCCCGTTTGGCGGGCGAGCCGGGCTCCGTGGAGTGTGTGTGTGTGTGTGTGTGTGTGTGTGTGTGTGTGTGTGTGTGTGTGTGTGTGTGTGTGTGTGTGTGTTCTTTGTCGTTGCTTGTAACACTGGTGATGACTAAATAAATGTAAGAAAAAAAAATACAATGCAACTGTCTTGCCATGTCTGGCGACGGCGAGGGCTCGGTGGAAAGACTCGGGTCGTTTTGACCCGAGGACGACGGGCTTTAGGGATTCATACGTACATGCATGCATTCATACGTATACACTGGTAGTGGATCATTTTGTGACCCTGAGACCGCGATACACACATATACATAAACACTCGAACGTGGGTCTTTTCGACCCAGAAGGCAACAGGAGGGTTAAGTAGAAGTATAGATACTAGGATATAGAAATACTTTTGTAAAAGTAGAAGTATCAACTCAAGCTTTTTACTTAAGTAAAAGTATAAAAGTACTGGGTTTCAAAACTACTTAAAAGTAAAACAGTAAAAGTAATGTAAGGGGAATTTCTTTTTCCCATTCAGTACGATTTCTTAAGCCGCGTCTCAGGGGCCTATAGTGCATTTCCCCATCTCCCCTCAAAACAATCATTTTTCTAAAGGCCATAATGTTGTATTAAAATGGTATATTGAAAAATGTGGGATGCACTAGGCTGCCTGTTTCAGCTGCATATATATGCCCATTGAAAATGATCACATTTTATTACATTACAATGAAAGTACCATATGTGTACTACTGAGCATTAACATGCATTTCATGGAGCGGAAGACATGATAATAACTAGTGGCCTATAAGTATTGTAATATGTATGTTGAAAAAAGTCCATACCAGCCATATCTCACGGCAAAAAAAAGTCATAGGCGCTTTGGTTCCTTTTCAAACTCCCCGCTATGGAGCGCATCTGTAAACCTATCAACTGTATAGACATCCTATTTACCTCAAACAGACAGTCGCTGGAGAAACTCGCGCAACTGGGGAACCGCCGGCAGAGAGGAGCAGAGAGACGGAAGTATCGGGGCTCTCAAGTCTCACGCATTGAACGTGACTGTCCCTCCCGGCACAACATCCAGTCGGCGGCGCGTATTTCTCGTCGCGCGTTCTCCGAGACGGACATATTTGCAATCGGCTTCTCTGCTGTTCTTGCTTGAGAGTGACGTGATTGTAACGGTTGATTTGTGTCATGTTCAGGTGCATCGCGTAAAAAACCAATAGGGTGTCGGAATGCTGTATACTTCTCATCCAACCACAATCAAATTCACTCTTTCCGGATGGCGCGATTTATCTGGCTAACCGGAATGAAAAACAAACCAAAACTAGGAAGAGCATTTCCTGCTGAAAATGCGTTGGAATGCAAAAAAGCTGAAGCATAAAGCTGAAATATTTGAAAGAAATTGCTAAATATAGCTGAACATAGTGAAATATAGTTGAATAAAGCTTAAAAAAGCTGAATATATTTGAAAATTAAATGTATAATTGGAAAAGTTGAAAGGAAAACTGCATCATCTAAATCAGGGGTGTCAAACATACGACCCAGCCCGCCCGGGTGTCCAGTCCAAGAGAAGAAAAAAAAAAGCTTTTTTTAAAAAAAAAAATTAAAGTCAGCCATAGGTGGGGTTTGAACCACTGACCCTTTGCTTCTAAGACGGAGTTGCTAACCACTGATCCACAGGCGCAGTTGGTCATACGCCTGATATTATTGGCTTGCCGTGTGTCTACAAAACCATCTGTTAAACCTCAGAAAGTGAACGTCAGTGACGCTGTTAATCCTGACGTCTGTAACTGAAGTGACTTGCACACACGCGCGCGCACACACACGCGAACGTGCACGCGACCATAATAACACTTTAGCGCTGCCGTTCGCGCGGCCGTTTCACGTTAGTGAGCGTTCACTTATGCTGCCGTTCACGTGCATGCACGGCCGTTTACGTGCGCGACCGTTCACGCACGTGCACGTGCGCACCCGTTCGCGTGTGGGGTCGTTCAAGTGCCTTCAGCCTGCAGATGCACAGACTAAAAGGCTCCTGTTAAAGAGTTGAAAGCGGATTTGAAGATGTTCTTCATTGGAAACCATTCATTTTTAATTTGATAAAAAGCTGAATAATTTTAAAATTTGAGAAGATATGAAAAATGTAAAAGCGTAGATTAATAGCTGAGGGTTTTGTCAACATTTGAAATTTTAAATATCGTCTCAAGCTCAACATATGAAGAAACTGTAAACGTTTGAAGTTGAAGATGATTTGAAGATTTCCCCATTGGGTCCCATTATAAAAAAAATCATAAAAAGCTTAATAATTTGGAAATTTGAAAAGTAAGAAATATGAAAAGGCATAGCTATCGTGTCCTTAAGTAGCTGAATATTTGAATAATTGAACTTTTTTCTGTAGCTGAAAATATGAAGGAGTTTAAGAGGTCCAAAATACGGATGGAAGAAATAGAATAATAATAATAATAATAATAATAATAAGTTTAATAAAGATTTGAAGAACAATAGTTGGAATGCTTGCAGCATTCCAACTAATGAAATAGTAACGAGGCTATTTTTTAAAAAGTAGGGAGTAGAAAGTACAGATATTTGCGTGAAAACGTAAGGAGTAAAAGTAGTCTGAAAAACAAATACTCCAGTAAAGTATAGATACTCAAAATTCCTACTTAAGTAAAGGAACGAAGTATTTGAACTTCGTTACTTGACACCTCTGCCCGTAATCTGCATTTTCTCATTTGTATGCTCTTAATCGACGTTTCACACTGAACAGTGTTGAAAACTAGATTTTCTTAAAGAATTCATTTTTTTTATATTTTCCATCAAGAAAGCGTCTCAGAACATCAGAAATTCAAATTGTATGATATGTTCATGAATACCTGAAGCTTTCATCACTATACTGCTCGTAAGATGGAGTTACCCATTTTTATGCTCTTAAACGACGTTTCAGACTGAACAGAGTTGAAAACTTGATTTTCTTAAAGAAGTCTTTTTTTAAAAAATATTTTCCCTCATGAAAGCGTCTCAGAACATTGGAACATCAAATTGTATGATATGTTCATGAAAACCTGAAGCTTTCATCACTATACTGCCCGTAAGATGGAGTTACCCATTTTTATGCTCTTAAACGACGTTTCAGACTGAACAGAGTTGAAAACTAGATTTTCTTAAAGAATTCATTTTTTTATATTTTCCATCAAGAAAGTATCTCAGAACATAGAAAACATCTAATTGTATGATATGTTCATGAATACCTGAAGCTTTCATCACACTACTGCCCGTAAGATGGAGTTACCCATTTTTATGCTCTTAAACGACGTTTCAGACTGAACAGAGTTGAAAACTTGATTTTCTTAAAGATTTCATTTTTTTATATTTTCCATCAAGAAAGCGTCTCAGAACATCAGAAATTCAAATTGTATGATATGTTCATGAAAACCTGAAGCTTTCATCACTATACTACCCGTAAGATGGAGTTACCCATTTTTATGCTCTTAAACGACGTTTCAGACTGAACAGAGTTGAAAACTTGAATTTCTTAAAGAATTCTTTTTTTTTTAAATATTTCCAATAAAGAATGTGTCTCAGAACATAGGAACTTCAAATTGTATGATACTTTCATAAATACCTGAAGCGTTTATCACTGTACTGCCCGTAAGCTGCAGTTACTCTTTTTTTATGCTCTTAAACGACGTTTCAGACTGAACAGAGTTGAAAACTTGATTTTCTTAACGAATTCATTTTTTTATATTTTCCATCAAGAAAGTATCTCAGAACATCGAAACATCAAATTGTATGATATGTTCATGAATACCTGAAGCTTTCATCACACTACTGCCCGTAAGATGGAGTTACCCATTTTTATGCTCTTAAACGACGTTTTAGACTGAACAGAGTTGAAAACTTGATTTTCTTAAAGAATTCTTTTTTTTTTATAATTTCCATCATGAAAGGGTCTCAGAACATTGGAACATCAAATTGTGTAATATGTTCATGAAACCTGAAGCTTTCATCACTATACTGCTCGTAAGCTGCATTTACTCGTTTTTATGCTCTTAAACGACGTTTCAGACTGAACAGAGTTGAAAACTTGATTTTCTTAAAGAATTCTTTTTTTTTATAATTTCCATCATGAAAGCGTCTCAGAACATTGGAACATCAAATTGTGTAATATGTTCATAAAACCTGAAGCTTTCATCACTATACTGCTCGTAAGCTGCATTTACTCATTTTTATGCTCTTAAACGACGTTTCAGACTGAACAGAGTTGAAAACTAGATTTTCTTAAAGATTTCATTTTTTTATATTTTCCATCAAGAAAGCTTCTCAGAACATCAGAAATTCAAATTGTATGATATGTTCATGAAAACCTGAAGCTTTCATCACTATACTGCCCGTAAGATGGAGTTACCCATTTTTATGCTCTTAAACGACGTTTCAGACTGAACAGAGTTGAAAACTTGAATTTCTTAAAGAATTTTTTTTTTTTAATATTTCCAATAAAGAATGTGTCTCAGAACATAGGAACTTCAAATTGTATGATACTTTCATAAATACCTGAAGCGTTTATCACTGTACTGCCCGTAAGCTGCAGTTACTCTTTTTTATGCTCTTAAACGACGTTTCAGACTGAACAGAGTTGAAAACTAGATTTTCTTAAAGATTTCATTTTTTTGTATTTTCCATCAAGAAAGCGTCTCAGAACATCAGAAATTCAAATTGTATGATATGTTCATGAAAACCTGAAGCTTTCATCACTATACTGCCCGTAAGATGGAGTTACCCATGTTTATGCTCTTAAACGACGTTTCAGACTGAACAGAGTTGAAAACTTGATTTTCTTAAAGAATTCTTTTTTTTTAATATTTCCAATAAAGAATGTGTCTCAGAACATAGGAACTTCAAATTGTATGATACTTTCATGAATACCTGAAGCTTTCATCACACTACTGCTCGTAAGCTGCAGTTACCCATTTTTATGCTCTTAAACGACGTTTCAGACTGAACAGAGTTGAAAACTAGATTTTCTTAAAGAATTCATTTTTTTTATATTTTCCATCAAGAAAGTATCTCAGAACATCGAAACATCAAATTGTATGATATGTTCATGAATACCTGAAGCTTTCATCACTATACTGCCCGTAAGATGGAGTTACCCATTTTTATGCTCTTAAACGATGTTTCAGACTGAACAGAGTTGAAAACTTGATTTTCTTAAAGAATTCTTTTTTTTTTATAATTTCCATCATGAAAGGGTCTCAGAACATTGGAACATCAAATTGTGTAATATGTTCATGAAACCTGAAGCTTTCATCACTATACTGCTCGTAAGCTGCATTTACTCGTTTTTATGCTCTTAAACGACGTTTCAGACTGAACAGAGTTGAAAACTAGATTTTCTTAAAGATTTCATTTTTTTATATTTTCCATCAAGAAAGCTTCTCAGAACATCAGAAATTCAAATTGTATGATATGTTCATGAAAACCTGAAGCTTTCATCACTATACTGCCCGTAAGATGGAGTTACCCATTTTTATGCTCTTAAACGACGTTTCAGACTGAACAGAGTTGAAAACTTGAATTTCTTAAAGAATTTTTTTTTTTTAATATTTCCAATAAAGAATGTGTCTCAGAACATAGGAACTTCAAATTGTATAATACTTTCTTAAATACTTGAAGCTTTCATCACTATACTGCTCGTAAGCTGCATTTACTCGTTTTTATGCTCTTAAACGACGTTTCAGACTGAACAGAGTTGAAAACTTGAATTTCTTAAAGAATTCTTTTTTTTAAATATTTCCAATAAAGAATGTGTCTCAGAACATAGGAACTTCAAATTGTATGATACTTTCATAAATACCTGAAGCGTTTATCACTGTACTGCCCGTAAGCTGCAGTTACTCTTTTTTATGCTCTTAAACGACGTTTCAGACTGAACAGAGTTGAAAACTAGATTTTCTTAAAGAATTCATTTTTTTATATTTTCCATCAAGAAAATATCTCAGAACATCGAAACATCAAATTGTATGATATGTTCATGAATACCTGAAGCTTTCATCACACTACTGCCCGTAAGATGGAGTTACCCATTTTTATGCTCTTAAACGACGTTTTAGACTGAACAGAGTTGAAAACTTGATTTTCTTAAAGAATTCTTTTTTTTTTTATAATTTCCATCATGAAAGGGTCTCAGAACATTGGAACATCAAATTGTGTAATATGTTCATGAAACCTGAAGCTTTCATCACTATACTGCTCGTAAGCTGCATTTACTCGTTTTTATGCTCTTAAACGACGTTTCAGACTGAACAGAGTTGAAAACTTGATTTTCTTAAAGAATTCTTTTTTTTTATAATTTCCATCATGAAAGCGTCTCAGAACATTGGAACATCAAATTGTGTAATATGTTCATGAAACCTGAAGCTTTCATCACTATACTGCTCGTAAGCTGCATTTACTCATTTTTATGCTCTTAAACGACGTTTCAGACTGAACAGAGTTGAAAACTAGATTTTCTTAAAGATTTCATTTTTTTATATTTTCCATCAAGAAAGCTTCTCAGAACATCAGAAATTCAAATTGTATGATATGTTCATGAAAACCTGAAGCTTTCATCACTATACTGCCCGTAAGATGGAGTTACCCATTTTTATGCTCTTAAACGACGTTTCAGACTGAACAGAGTTGAAAACTTGAATTTCTTAAAGAATTTTTTTTTTTTAATATTTCCAATAAAGAATGTGTCTCAGAACATAGGAACTTCAAATTGTATAATACTTTCTTAAATACTTGAAGCTTTCATCACTATACTGCTCGTAAGCTGCATTTACTCGTTTTTATGCTCTTAAACGACGTTTCAGACTGAACAGAGTTGAAAACTTGATTTTCTTAAAGAATTCTTTTTTTTAAAATTTTCCATCAAGAAAGTGTTTCAAAACAGCGGAACTACAAATTATATGAGCTTTTAATGAATACCTGAAGCTTCCATGTCTCTACTGCCCGAAAGCTGCATTTACTCATTTTCATAAACGACATTTTAGGCTGAACGGAGTGTGTGTGTGTGTGTGTGTGTGTGTGTGTGTGTGTGTGTGTGTGTGTGTGTGTGTGTGTGTGTTCTTTGTTCTCAGCACATCAGAACTTCAAATTGTATGATACTTTCATAAATACTTAAGCTTTCATACTGCCCGTAAGCAGCGGTGTCAAAAGTATTCACATTAATTACTTAACCCTCGTGTTGTCCTCACTCCTTCCTGTCTCATTCGTGTCCTGCGGAGTCAATCTGACTTTGCTAAAGAGCCTTCGATCAGCGCGAGCACACCAACGAGGCCGACAGCGTGATTACGCAGATGTGAATAAATTGTGTATAAATACAGCGTATAAGTACACCCCTTTCATAGTGTCCTTATTCGCATATAACAACTTGTGACACCTCATTTCAATTTGAATCAATTCAGTTTATTTTGAATAGCTCAGAATAACAAATACACATTATTATTATTATTTTCTTTTTTTTGGTAAACGCCTCAGAGGGCTTTACAATCTGGACACGTACGAAATGACGTCTCGCGTCTTGGCTAAAGAGCCTTCGATCAGAGCGAGCGCACCAACAAAGCCGACCGCGGGATTACGCAGATGTGAATAAATTGTGTATAAATACAGCGTATAAGTACACCCCTTTCATAGAACGAGAAGCAAGGGGCGGGTCGAACGGCTGGAAAGCGATCCCGTCCAGGCCGATCGAATGGGCTCTGGCCGCCACCGTGCCGGCCTGGGACGATTCCGCTCCAGCTCGAGAAGCCAGGCGACGGGTGATGTTTCCGCAGTGGGCGGACCAAGCGACGCCGCTGCTGCTGAGAGCGTGGAGAGTTGCGTCCGACAGCGTCGATCGAGAGAGGGACCGCGACCGGGACAGGGACCGGAACCGGGCCTTTGACGATTCCGCGATTGCCCGAGGGGCGGGCCGCCGCCGCGACCGAATCCGAACGTCGGTTCGCCCGTTTGGCGGGCAAGCCGGGCTCCGTGGAGTGTGTGTGTGTGTGTGTGTGTGTGTGTGTGTGTGTGTGTGTGTGTGTGTGTGTGTGTGCGTGTTTGTGTGTGTGCGTGTGTGTGTGTGTGTGTGTGTGTGTGTGTGTGTGTGAGTGTGTGTGTGTGTGTGTGTGTGTGTGTGTGTGTTCTTTGTCGTTGCTTGTAACACTGGTGATGACTAAATAAATGTAAGAAAAAAAAATACAATGCGACTGTCTTGTCATGTCTTTATTTGTACCATTTATTTATTACATTTAGCATACGGGATGACTTGTAATACAACGTAAAACTCGGGTCGTTTCGACCCGAGGACGAGGCCGAGGGCTCACGGGTCATTCTGACCCCGGGGACGACGGCGAGGGCGGGAGCTCGGCTATAAACGAGGGTCATTCAGACCCCGGGGACGTGGGCCGAGAGCTCGACGATAAACGCGGGTCATTCTGACCCCGGGGACGGGGGCCGGGAACTCGACGATAAACCCGGGTCATTCTGACCCCGGGGACGTGGGCCGAGAGCTCGGTGATATACGCGGTTCATTCTGACCCCGGGGACGAGGCCGGGAGCTCAGCAATATACGCGGGTCAGTCTGACCCCGGGGGACGAGGCTGGGAGCTCGGCGATAAACACGGGTCAGTATGACCCGGGGGACAGGCCGAGGGCTCGCTCAAACTCGAGGGTCGAACAGACCCCAGGGCGACGACGAGGGCTCGGTGGAAAGACGCGGGTCGTTTTGACCCGAGGACGACGGGCTTTAGGGATTCATACGTGCATGCATGCATTCATACGTATACAGCTGATCATTTTGTGACCCTGAGACCGCGATACACACATATACATAAACACTCGAACGTGTGTCTTTTCGACCCAGAAGGCAACAGGAGGGTTAAGTAGAAGTATAGATACTAGGATATAGAAATACTTTTGTAAAAGTAGAAGTATCAACTCAAGCTTTTTATTTAAGTAAAAGTATAAAAGTACTGGGTTTCAAAACTACTTAAAAGTAAAACAGTAAAAGTAATGTAAGGGGAATTTCTTTTTCCCATTCAGTACGATTTCTTAAGCAGCGTCTCAGGGGCCTATAGTGCCCCCAAACAATCATTTTTCTAAAGGCCATAGTGTTGTATTGAAATGGTATATATTGAAAAATGTGGGATGCACTAGGCTACCTGTTTCAGCTGCATATATATATGCCCATTGAAAATGATCACATTTTATTACAATGAAAGTACCATATGTGTACTACTGAGCATTAACATGCATTTCATGGAGCGGAAGACATGATAATAACTAGTTGCCTATAAGTATTGTAATATGTATGTTGAAAAAAGTCCATACCAGCCATATCTCATGGCAAAAAAAAAGTCATAGGCGCGTTGGTTCCTTTTTAAACTCCCCGCTATGGAGCGCATCTGTAAACCTATCAACTGTATAGACATCGTATTTACGTCAAACAGACAGTCGCTGGAGAAACCCGCGCAACCGGGGAACCGCCGGCAGAGAGGAGCAGAGAGACGGAAGTATCGGGGCTCTCAAGTCTCACGCATTTTACGTGACTGTCCCTCCCGGCACAACAGCTATTCGGCGGCGCGTATTTCTCGTCGCGCGTTCTCCGAGACGGACATATTTGCAATCGGCTTCTCTGCTGTTCTTGCTTGAGAGTGACGTGATTGTAACGGTTGATTTGTGTCATGTTCAGGTGCATCGCGTAAAAAACCAATAGGGTGTCGGAATGGTATATACTTCTCATCCAACCACAATCAAATTCACTCTATCCGGATGGCGCGATTTATCTGGCTAACCGGAATGAAAAACAAACCAAAATGAAATAGTAACGAGGCTATTTTTAAAAAAGTAGGGAGTAGAAAGTACAGATATTTGCGTGAAAACGTAAAGAGTAGAAGTAAAAAGTAGTCTGAAAAATAAATACTCCAGTAAAGTATAGATACTCAAAATTCCTACTTAAGTCACCTCTGCCCGTAATCTGCATTTTCTCATTTGTATGCTCTTAATCGACGTTTCACACTGAACAGTGTTGAAAACTAGATTTTCTTTAAGAATTCATTTTTTTTATATTTTCCATCAAGAAAGCGTCTTCAAACATCGGAATTTCAAATTGTATGATACTTTCTTAAATACCTGAAGCTTTCATCACTATACTGCTCGTACGCTGCATTTACTCATTTGTATGCTCTTAAACGACCTTTCAGACTGAACAGAGTTGACAACTTGATTTTCTTAAAGAATTATTTTTTTTATATTTTCCATCAAGAAAGTATCTCAGAACATCGGAACATCAAATTGTAAGATAAGTTCATGAATACCTGAAGCTTTCATCACTATACTGCCCGTAAGATGGAGTTACCCATTTTTATGCTCTTAAACGACGTTTCAGACTGAACAGAGTTGACAACTTGATTTTCTTAAAGAATTATTTTTTTTATATTTTCCATCAAGAAAGTATCTCAGAACATCGGAACATCAAATTGTGTAATATGTTCATGAAACCTGAAGCTTTCATCACTATACTGCTCGTAAGCTGCATTTACTCATTTTTATGCTCTTAAACGACGTTTCAGACTGAACAGAGTTGAAAACTAGATGTTCTTAAAGATTTCATTTTTTTATATTTTCCATCAAGAAAGCGTCTCAGAACATCAGAAATTCAAATTGTATGATATGTTCATGAATACCTGAAGCTTTCATCACTATACTGCCCGTAAGATGGAGTTACCCATTTTTATGCTCTTAAACGACGTTTCAGACTGAACAGAGTTGAAAACTTGATTTTCTTAAAAAATTCTTTTTTTTAAATATTTCCAATAAAGAATGTGTCTCAGAACATAGGAACTTCAAATTGTATGATACTTTCATAAATACCTGAAGCGTTCATCACTGTACTGCCCATAAGCTGCAGTTACCCATTTTTATTCTCTTAAACGACGTTTCAGACTGAACAGAGTTGAAAACTTGATTTTCTTAAAGATTTCATTTTTTTATATTTTCCATCAAGAAAGCGTCTCAGAACATCAGAAATTCAAATTGTATGATATGTTCATGAATACCTAAAGCTTTCATCACTATACTGCCCGTAAGATGGAGTTACCCATTTTTATGCTCTTAAACAACGTTTCAGACTGAACAGAGTTGAAAACTTGATTTTCTTAAAGAAGTCTTTTTTTTTTTATATTTTCCATCATGAAAGCGTCTCAGAACATTGGAATATCAAATTGTGTAATATGTTCATGAAACCTGAAGCGTTCATCACTATACTGCTCGTAAGCTGCATTTACTCGTTTTCATGCTCTTAAACGACGTTTCAGACTGAACAGAGTTGACAACTTGATTTTCTTAAAGAATTATTTTTTTTATATTTTCCATCAAGAAAGTATCTCAGAACATCGGAACATCAAATTGTATGATATGTTCATGAATACCTGAAGCTTTCATCACTATACTGCCCGTAAGATGGAGTTACCCATTTTTATGCGCTTAAACGACGTTTCAGACTGAACAGAGTTGAAAACTTGATTTTCTTAAAGAATTCTTTTTTTTAATATTTCCAATAAAGAATGTGTCTCAGAACAAAGGAACTTCAAATTGTATGATACGTTCATAAATACCTGAAGCGTTCCTCACTGTACTGCCCGTAAGCTGCAGTTACCCATTTTTATGCTCTTAAACGACGTTTCAGACTGAACAGAGTTGAAAACTAGATTTTCTTAAAGATTTCATTTTTTTGTATTTTCCATCAAGAAAGCGTCTCAGAACATCAGAAATTCAAATTGTATGATATGTTCATGAAAACCTGAAGCTTTCATCACTATACTGCCCGTAAGATGGAGTTACCCATGTTTATGCTCTTAAACGACGTTTCAGACTGAACAGAGTTGAAAACTTGATTTTCTTAAAGAATTCTTTTTTTTTAATATTTCCAATAAAGAATGTGTCTCAGAACATAGGAACTTCAAATTGTATGATACTTTCATGAATACCTGAAGCTTTCATCACACTACTGCTCGTAAGCTGCAGTTACCCATTTTTATGCTCTTAAACGACGTTTCAGACTGAACAGAGTTGAAAACTAGATTTTCTTAAAGAATTCATTTTTTTTATATTTTCCATCAAGAATGTATCTCAGAACATCGAAACATCAAATTGTATGATATGTTCATGAATACCTGAAGCTTTCATCACTATACTGCCCGTAAGATGGAGTTACCCATTTTTATGCTCTTAAACGACGTTTCAGACTGAACAGAGTTGAAAACTTGATTTTCTTAAAGAATTTTTTATTTTTTAAATTTTCCATCTAGAGTTTCAAAACAGCGGAACTACAAATTATATGAGCTTTTAATGAATACCTGAAGCTTTCATCACTATACTGCCCGTAAGATGGAGTTACCCATTTTTATGCTCTTAAACGACGTTTCAGACTGAACAGAGTTGAAAACTTGATTTTCTTAAAGAATTTTTTATTTTTTAAATTTTCCATCTAGAGTTTCAAAACAGCGGAACTACAAATTATATGAGCTTTTAATGAATACCTGAAGCTTCCATGTCTCTACTGCCCGAAAGCTGCATTTACTCATTTTCATAAACGACATTTTAGGCTGAACGGAGTTGAAAACTACATTTTCTTAAACAATTCTTTTTCTAAAAAAAAAAAAATTCCATAAATAAAGGTTCTCAGCACATCAGAACTTCAAATTGTATGATACTTTCATAAATACTTAAGCTTTCATACTGCCCGTAAGCAGCGGTGTCAAAAGTATTCACATTAATTACTTAACCCTCGTGTTGTCCTCACTCCTTCCTGTCTCATTCGTGTCCTGCGGAGTCAATCTGACTTTGCTAAAGAGCCTTCGATCAGCGCGAGCACACCAACGAGGCCGACAGCGTGATTACGCAGATGTGAATAAATTGTGTATAAATACAGCGTATAAGTACACCCCTTTCATAGCGTCCTTATTCGCACATAACAACTTGTGACACCTCATTTCAATTTGAATCAATTCAGTTTATTTTGAATAGCTCAGAATAACAAATACACATTATTATTATTATTTTCTTTTTTTTGGTAAACGCCTCAGAGGGCTTTACAATCTGGACACGTACGAAATGACGTCTCGCGTCTTGGCTAAAGAGCCTTCGATCAGAGCGAGCGCACCAACGAAGCCGACCGCGGGATTACGCAGATGTGAATAAATTGTGTATAAATACAGCGTATAAGTACACCCCTTTCATAGAACGAGAAGCAAGGGGCGGGTCGAACGGCTGGAAAGCGATCCCGTCCAGGCCGATCGAATGGGCTCTGGCCGCCACCGTGCCGGCCTGGGACGATTCCGCTCCCGCTCGAGAAGCCAGGCGACGGGTGATGTTTCCGCAGTGGGCGGACCAAGCGACGCCGCCGCTGCTGAGAGCGTGGAGAGTTGCGTCCGACAGCGTCGATCGAGAGAGGGACCGCGACCGGGACAGGGACCGGGACCGGGACCGGGCCTTTGACGATTCCGCGATTGCCCGAGGGGCGGGCCGCCGCCGCGACCGAATCCGAACGTCGGTTCGCCCGTTTGGCGGGCGAGCCGGGCTCCGTGGAGTGTGTGTGTGTGTGTGTGTGTGTGTGTGTGTGTGTGTGTGTGTGTGTGTGTGTGTGTGTGTGTGTGTGTGTGTGTCCGAGAGAGGAATGGGGTTGGGTGGCGGAAAACCTTCTTGACAAGTTTGTAGAGAACTGAGACGACGGCCCGATTCAGGGATTTGCCTCTGACGAAGATATGTGCACACGCACAAGCCGTTCAACGGTCGAGTCGACTGTTTTCGTGTCCCGCTCCACAAACTAGAGATAGAGACAGAGACAGAGAGAGAGAGACAGAAAAAGAGAGAGCAGAGGAGGAGGACAGTGAGAGCGATAAAGAGAGAGATGATGAGGAACAGAGCGCTTGCTGTAGTGCCGGCGTTGGCTGTGCCTTCCGTTGCAATGTCATTCATTCTCTCACGGCGGGTCTGGTTCAACAGTTGCAAACTGACCACTGATTTGGAAACGCAACGGGCGAATAGTGCACAAGTCCGACCACGAGTTCCTCGGCATGTCGGCACGCTGCTAACAGAGCAGATATTTTTTCCAAAGGGTCTGCAGACTTGTGCTCACAGGACCTGATTCAATACATCAATGTAATGCGATGTTTACATTTCAAGCACGTTGGTTGTGTTATGAGGAGTTTTGAGACTTTGAATGAGTTTTATGAAAATATATAATTTTGGAAAAGCCCTGTCTGCACAGTCGCAGGAGCCTGTTTGGATGGATGTGTGTGTTTGAGAGAGGAATGGGGTTGGGTGGGGGAAACCTTCTTGACAAGTTTGTAGAGAACTGAGACGACGGCCCGGTAGCCTTCTTGACAAGTTTGTCGAGAGCTGAGACGACGCACACGCACAAGCCGTTCAACGGTCGAGTCGCCTGTTTTCGTGTCCCGCTCCACAAACTGGAGATAGAGACAGAGACAGAGCAGAGGAGGAGGCCAGTGAGAGCGATAAAGAGAGAGATGATGAGGAACAGAGCGCTTAATGTAGTGCCGGTGTTGGCTGTGCCTTCCGTTGCAATGTCATTCATTCTCTCGCGGCGGGTCTGGTTCTCCAGATGCCACCTGACCTCTGATTTGGAAACGCAACGGGGGAATAGTGCACAAGTCTGACCACGAGTTCCTCGGCATGTCGGCACGCTGCTAACAGAGCAGATATGTTTTCCATAGGGTCTGCAGACTTGTGCTCACAGGACCTAATTCAATACATCAATGTAGTGCGATGTTTACATTTCAAGCACTTTGGTTGTTTCATGAGGGGTTTTGAGCCTTCGAATGAGTTTTATGAAAAATATCATTTTGGAAAAGCCCTGTCTGCAGAGTCGCGGGAGCCTGTTTGGATGTGTGTGTGTGTGTGTGTGTGTGTGTGTGTGTGTGTGTGTGTGTGTGTGTGTGTGTGTGTGTGTGTCTGAGAGAGGAATGGGGTTGGGTGGGGGAAACGTTCTTGACAAGTTTGTAGAGAGCTGAGACGACGCACACGCACAAGCCGTTCAACGGTCGAGTCGCCTGTTTTCGTGTCCCGCTCCACAAACTGGAGATAGAGACAGAGACAGAGAGACAGAGCAGAGGAGGAGGCCAGTGAGAGCGATAAAGAGAGAGATGATGAGGAACAGAGCGCTTAATGTAGTGCCGGCGTTGGCTGTGCCTTCCGTTGCAATGTCATTCATTCTCTCGCGGCGGGTCTGGTTCTCCACTTGCAAACTGACCTCTGATTTGGAAACGCAACGGGGGAATAGTGCACAAGTCCGACCACGAGTTCCTCCGCATGTCGGCACGCTGCTAACAGAGCAGATATGTTTTCCAAAGGGTCTGCAGACTTGTGCTCATAGGACCTAATTCAATACATCAATGTAATGTGATGTTTACATTTTAAGCACCTTGGTTGTGTTATGAGGAGTTTTGCGACTTCGAATGGGTTTTATGAAAAATATCAATTTGGAAAAGCCCTGTCTGCAGAGATGCAGGAGCCTGTTTGCATGTGTGTGTGTGTGTCTGAGAGAGGAATGGGGTTGGGGGGAAACGTTCTTGACAAGTTTGTAGAGAACTGAGACGACGCACACGCACAAGCCGCTCAACGTTCGAGTCGCCTGTTTTCGTGTCCCGCTCCACGAACTAGAGATAGAGACAGAGACAGAGAGAGAGAGAGAGAGAGAGAGAGAGAGAGAGAGAGAGAGAGAGAGAGAGAGAGAGAGAGAGAGAGAGAGACAGAGCAGAGGAGGAGGCCAGTGAGAGCGATAAAGAGAGAGATGAGGAGGAACCAGGCCCTGAGTTACTTTGCTGGCGCGAGTTGAGATAACGGACCGGCACAGGAATGTGCATCTGACAACACCCCTCCCCTCTTTTCTTCTGTTTTAACCTTGGTGTGTGTGTGTGTGTGTGTGTGTGTGTGTGTGTGTGTGTGTGTGTGTGTGTGTGTGTGTGTGTGTGTGTGTGTGTGCAGAGGTGCGGGTGATCAAGGCCTCCCTAACGACTGGAGCGATTGAGCTCGGACAGAGAGCAAGAGAACGGTGCAACGGATGCACTGGAAGAGGTGATAACCAGAGGAAGGGAGGGCTGCGAGTATGTTGTTCAAGCTTGTGGAGACAAAAGTCTCCTTTCTTCAGGTCTGACCAGATGTCCACTGATTCTATCAAGGGTGGTGAGTACATGACCAATAAGGCTTTTTACAGGTTACAAAACTTTTAGATAACTCCACTCGGTTCATTGCTCAAGACATCGCAGCCTTTTGTAGAGTCTGTGTGCGTGTGTGTGTGTGTGTGTGTGTGTGTGTGTGTGTGTGTGTGTGTGTGTGTGTGTGTGTGTGTGTGTGTGTGTGTGTGTGTGTGTGTGTCTGAGACAGGGAAGCCCCACTTGACTTGGCCATTAAGAAAGAACACCAGCGGCTAGAAGTCGAAGTAGGACCATGTGTTCCTCGGCATGTCGGCATGCTTTTAACAGAGCGGATATGTTTTTCTAAAGGGTCTGCAGACTTGTGCTCATGGGACTTGATTCAATACATCAATGTAATAAGATGTTTGCATTTCAAGCACTTTGGTTGTTTTATGAGGAGTTTTGAGCCTTTGAGCGAGTTTTAAAAAAAAAATCATTTTAGAAAAGCCCTGCCAGCAGAGTCGCAGCAGCCTGTGTGGATGTGAGAGGAAGGGGGGAGAAGAAGCCTGAGTTACTTTTGCTGGCGCGAGGTGAGATAACGGACTGGCACAGGAATGTGCCTCTGACAACATCCCTGCCCTCTTTTTGTGTGTTTCAACCTTGGTGTGTGTGTGTGTGTGTGTGTGTGTGTGCAGAGGTGCGGGTGATCAAGGCCTCCCTAACGACTGGAACGATTGAGCTCGGACAGAGAGGAAGAGAACGGTCCAACGGATGCACTGGAAGACGTTATTACTAGAGGAAGGGAGGGCTGCGAGTATGTTGTTCAAGCTTGTGGAGACAGAAGTCTCCTTTCTTCAGGTCTGACCAGATGTCCACTGATTCTATCAAGGGTGGTGAGTACATGACAAATAAGGCTTTTTACACGTTACAAAACTTTTAGATAACTCCACTCGGTTCATCGCTCACGACATCGCAGCCTTTTCTAGAGTCTGTGTGTGTGTGTGTGTGTGTGTGTGTGTGTGTGTGTGTGTGTGTGTGTGTGCGTGTGTGTGTGTGTGTCTGAGAGAGGGAAGCCCCACTTGACTTGGCCATTAAGGAAGAACACGAGCGGCTAGAAGTCGAAGTAGGACCGCGAGTTCCTCGGCATGTCGGCATGCCGTTAACAGAGCAGATATGTTTTTCTAAAGGGTCTGCCGACTTGTGCTCATAGGACTCGATTCAATACATCAATGTAATAAGATGTTTGCATTTCAAGCACTTTGGTTGTTTTATGAGGAGTTTTGAGCCTTTGAGCGAGTTTTAAAAAAAATATATCATTTTGGAAAAGCCCTGTTAGCAGAGTCGCAGCAGCCTGTGTGGATGTGAGAGGAAGGGGGGAGAAGAAGCCTGAGTTACTTTGCTGGCGCGAGGTGAGATAACGGACTGACACAGGAATGTGCCTTTGACAACCCCCCCTCCCCTCTCTTTTTTTCTGTTTCAACCTTGGTGTGTGTGTGTGTGCAGAGGTGCGGTGATCAAGGCCTCCCTAACGACTGGAGCGATTGAGCTCGGACAGAGAGGAAGAGAACGGTGCAACGGATGCACTGGAAGAGGTGATAACCAGAGGAAGGGAGGGCTGCGAGTATGTTGTTTAAGCTTGTGGAGACAGAAGTCTCTTTCCTTCGGGTCTGACCAGATGTCCACTGCTTCTATCAAGGGTGAGTACATGACAAATAAGGCTTTTTACATTCTCTCTCTCTCTCTCTCTCTCTCTCTCTCTCTCTCTCTCTCTCTCTCTCTCTCTCTCTCTCTCTCTCTCTCTCTCTCTTGGCCACCCTATGGAGGAAGCTCATTTCAGCCGCTTGTATCCGCTACCTCGTTCTTTCGGTCACGACCCAGAGTTCGTGTCCACAGGCGAGGGTTTGGAACGTAGACCGACCAGTAAATGCAGAGCTTCGCCTTCCGACTCAGCTCCCTCTTCGCCAAGACGAACCGGTGCAGCGCCTGTGTTACTGCTGCGGCCGCACCGATCCGCCCGTCGATCTCCCACTCCGCCTTACCCTCGCTTGTGAACGAGACCCCGAGGTACTTGAACTCCTTCGCTTGGGGCAGGCGTGTTGTCCCCACCCGAAGGGAGCGATCCACCGGTTTCCGGCAGAGAACCACGGCCTCGGATTTGGTTCAACTCTCCAACTCTCATCCCTGCCGCTTCATATTGGCTGGATCGATTGAGCTCGGACAGAGAGGAAGAGAACGGTGCAACGGATGCACTGGTAGAGGTAATAACCAAAGGAAGGAGGGGCGGGGGGGTGCAAGTATGTTGTTCAAGCTTGTGGAGACAGAAGTCTCCTTTCTTCAGGTCTGACCAGATTTCCACTGCTTCTGTCAAGGGTGAGTACACGAACAATAAGGCTTTTTACATTCTCTCTCTCTCTCTCTCTCTCTCTCTCTCTCTCTCTCTCTCTCTCTCTCTCTCTCTGTCTCTCTCTATTTATTCTCTCTGTCTCTCTTTATTCTCTCTCTCTCTTTATTCTTTCTCCGTCCATACATTCATTTTCCGCCGCTTATCCGGGGTCGGGTCGCGGTGGCAGCACACCCGGCAGACCGACCCAGGCTTCCTCTCTCACCTGCAACATTTTCCAGCTCGTTCTGGGGGACCTCGAGACGTTCCCAAGCCAGCCGGGAGAGCTATAATCCCTCCAGCGTGTCCTGGGTCTTCCCCGGGGCCTCTTCCCAGTTGGACGTGCCTGGAAAACTTCTCACGGGAGGCGTCCAGGAGGCATCCGGATTTGATGCCCGAACCACCCCCAGCTGACTCCTTTCGATACGAAGCAGTAGCGGCTCGACTCCGAGCTCCCTCCTGATGTCCGAGCTGCTCACCCTATCTCTAAGGCCGAGCCCGGCCACCCTACGGAGGAAGCTCGTTTCGTCGGCTCGTGTCCGCTACCTCGTTCTTTCGGTCACGACCCAGAGTTAGTGTCCACAGGCGAGGGCTGGAACGTAGACCGAGCAGTAAATGGAGAGCTTCGCCTTCCGACTCGGCTCCCTCTTCGCCAAGACGGACCGGTACAGCGCCCGTTCTACTGCTGCGGCCGCACCGATCCGCCCGATCTCCCGCTCCGCCTTACCCTCGCTCGCGAACGAGACCCCGAGGTACTTGAACTCCTTCGCTTCGGGCAGGCATGTTGTTCCCACCCGACGGGAGCAATCCACCGGTCTCCGGCAGAGAACCACGGCCTCGGATTTGGAGGCGCTGACCCCGGCCGCGTCTAGAAATCCCGTCCACGAAAGTCACAAACAGGACCGGTGATAAAGGGCTCGCCTGGCGGAGACCAACACCCACCGGGAACGTTAATATTACCGAGGATACGGACGCAACGCGTACTGCAGGCGTACAGAGACCGGATAGCCCGCGCCAACGGATCCGGCACCCCGTACTCCCGAGGGACCCGGTCGAAAGCCTTCTCCAAGTCCACAAAGCATATTCTTTCTCTGTCTTTTCAATTACTTTAGCTTCAAACTTTCAGCTTTTCAGCCTCTGATAAAACCTCCCTTTTCTGTTTGAACCTTGGTGTGTGTGTGTGTGTGTGTGTGTGTGTGTGTGTGTGTGTGTGTGTGTCTGTGTGCAGGGGCTCATCGTGGTTGTCACCTCCCCGTCCTCAAACTCTAACTAAACGCTTTTCGACAGGACCAGGCTCAGTGAAGAAGACCAGGCTGTGTAAACAGCACCAGGCTCAGTGACCAGGACCAGGCTGTGTGAACAGGACTAGGCTCAGTAAACAGGCACAGGCCCAGTCACCAGATGAAGGCTGCATGTACAGTGTTTTTTCATATGTATGTGTAGTGTTTTCACATTTATGTATAGTGTTTTCATATGTGTGTGTGTGTGTGTGTGTAGTTGTCACAACAGGACCAGGCTCAGTGAACAGGCACAGGCTCAGTGAACCTTCACAGGCTCAGTCACCAGGTGAAGGCTGTATGTGCAGTGTTTTTTCATATGTCTGTATTGTTTTTTAATACGTATGTATGTATGTATGTATGTATGTATGTATGTATGTATGTATGTATGTATGTATGTATGTATGTATGTATAGTTCTCACAAAATGACCAGGCTCTGTGAACAAGGCTAGGCTCAGTAAAGATGACCATGCCCAGTGAAGACAACCGTCCTCAGTGAAGAGGAGCTGTGTGAACAGGAACAGGGTCAGTGAAGACGACCAGGCTCGGTGAGGAGGGCCAGGATCAGTGAAGAGGGACAGGCTGAGTGAACATGATCAGGCTCAATAAACAGGACCAGGCTGTATGTACAGTATTCTCATATGCATGTATGTATATTTCTCACAAAATGAACAGGCTCTGTGAAAAGGACCAGGCTAAGTGAACAGGTAAAGGTCGTATGTACAGTGCTTTTTGTATGTATGTATAGTTCTCACAAAATGAACTCGCTCTGTGAAGAGGACGAGGCTAAGTGAACAGATAAAGGTTGTACGTACAGTGCTTTTCGTATAAATGTACAGTTCTCACAAAATGATCAGGCTCTGTGAAGAGGACGAGGCTAAGTGAACAGATAAAGGTTGTATGTACAGTGCTTTTCGAATGTATGTATAGTTCTCACAAAATGACCAGGCTCTGTGAACAAGGCTAGGCTCAGTAAAGATGACCATGCCCAGTGAAGACAACCGTCCTCAGTGAAGAGGAGCTGTGTGAACAGGAACAGGGTCAGTGAAGACGACCAGGCTCGGTGAGGAGGGCCAGGCTCAGTGAAGAGGGACAGGCTGTGTGAACATGATCAGGCTCAGTAAACAGGACCAGAATCAGTGAACGGGACCAGGCTGTATGTACAGTATTCTCATATGCATGTATGTATATTTCTCACAAAATGAACAGGCTCTGTGAAGAGGACCAGGCTAAGTGAACAGGTAAAGGTCGTACGTTCAGTGCGTTTCGTATGTATGTATAGTTCTTACAAAATGACCAGGCTCTGTGAAGAGGACGGGGCCAAGTGAACAGGTAAAGGTTGTATGTACAGTGCTTTTCGTATGTATGTATAGTTCTCACAAAATGAACTGGCTCTGTGAAGAGGACGAGGCTAAGTGAACAGATAAAGGTTGTACGTACAGTGCTTTTCGTATGTATGTATGTATGTATGTATGTATAGTGTTTTCGTATGTATGTATGTATGTATGTATGTATAGTTATCACAAAATGACCAGGCTGTGTGAACGGGACCAGGCTGTGTGAACAGGACTAGGCTCAGTGAACAGGCACAGGCTCAGTGACCAGATTACAAGCTCAGTGACCAGGACCAGTGACCAAGCACAGGCTGTGTAAACAGGACCAGGAACGTGCTCAGTGAAGAGGACCCAGCTGTGTGAACATGACCAGGCTCAGTGAAGTGAGGACCAGGCTGTGTGACCATGACCAGGCTCAGTGAAAGATGACCATTCTCAGTGAAGAGGACCAGGCTGTATGTACAGTATCCTCGTGTGTATGTCAGTATAGTGTTTTCATATGTATGACCAGGCACAGTTTTCACAAAATGACGAGGCTAAGTGAACGGGACGAGGCTGCGTGAACAGCACTAGGCTCAGTGAACAGGCACAGGACCAGTGACCAGGTACAAGCTCAGTGACCAGGACCAGTGACCAGGCACAGGCTGTGTGAAGAGGACCAGGCTCAGTGAAAGATGACCATGCTCAGTGAAGAGGACCGTGCTCAGTGAGGAGGACCAGGCTGTGTGAACATGTCCAGGCTCAGTAAACAGGACCAAAATCAGTTAACAGGACCACGCAGTGTGTACAGTATTCTCATATGCATGTATGTATAGTTTTCACAAAATGATCAGGCTCTGTGAAGAGGACGAGGCTAAGCGAACAGGTAAAGGTCGTATGTACAGTGCTTTTCGTATGTATGTATAGTTCTGACAAAATGACCAGGCTAAGTGAACAGGACCAGGCTGTGTGTACAGGACTAGGCTCAGTGAACAGGCACAGGCTCAGTGACCAGGTACAAGCTCAGTGACCAGGACCAGTGACCAAGCACAGGCTGTGTGAACAGGCACAGTGAAGATGACCAGGTTGTGTGAACATGACCAGGCTCAGTAAACAGGACCACGCTGTGTGAACATGACCAGGCTCAGTAAACAGGACCAGTATCAGTGAACAGGACCAGGCTGTATGTACAGTATCCTCATGTGTATGTCAGTATAGTGTTTTCATATGTATGTATGTATGTATGTATGTATGTATATAGTTTTCGCAAAATGACCAGGCTAAGTGAACAGCACCAGGCTGTGTGGACAGGACTAGGCTCAGTGAACAGGCACAGGCTCAGTGACCACGTACAAGCTCATGGACCAGGACCAGTGACCAAGCACAGGCTGTGTAAACAGGACCAGGAACGTGCTCAGTGAAGAGGACCCAGCTGTGTGAACATGACCAGGCTCAGTGAAGTGAGGACCAGGCTGTGTGAACATGACCAGCCTCAGTAAACAGGACCAGGCTGTATTCTCTCAGTATTCTCATATGTATGTATGTGTGTATAGTGTTTTCATATGCATGTATGTATAGTTCTTACAAAATGACCAGGCTCTGTGAAGAGGACGAGGCCAAGTGAACAGGTAAAGGTCGTATGTACGATGCTTTTCAAATGCATGTACGTATAGTTCTCACAAAATGACCAGGCTCAGTGACCAGACACAGGCTGTGTAAACAGGACCGTGCTCAGTGGAGAGGACCAGTAAAGATGACCATGCATGTACAGTGCTTTTCATATGTATGTATAGTTCTCACAAAAATGACCAGGACGATGCTAAGTTAACAGGTAAAGGTCGTATGTACAGTGCTGTCTTAATATGTACCTATAGTGTTTTCATATGTATGTATGTATGTATAGTTTTCACAAAATGACTAGGCTCAGTGAACAGGGCACAGGCTCAGTGACCAGGTACAAGCTCAGGGACCAGGACCAGTGACCCAGGCACAGGCCGCGTTGAACAGTACCAGACTCTGTGAACAGCCACAGGTTGTTGGTTTTTTTTTCCTTCTTTTTTTTTTTCGTTTTTCCAATCCTTAGGCTCCGGGCCGAGTCCCTTGTGCCGTCGCGCGCCCGAGAACTTTCATCGGGGAGTCGTGAGCCACCGTGGACTCGGGGCCCGGCTAATTACTCCGGGTGAGTCTCAATGTGTCGTTCCCAAGCCGATGTTTATGTATCTCTGTGTGTACATCACATCAATAAAAAACAGTAAACAAACATTACTTTCGTATGCCTTTTCATTTGTTACACTTGCAGATTCAGCTTAACGTGCAGGAAAGGGAGAACCTTTGGCCGGGAGCATCGCTCGCGTCTCCATTAGAATAGATGTTCTTTTTTGTTCTTCTTCTGTTTTCTCTTTCTTCCCAACACACGGGAGCATCGCTCGCGTCTCCATTAGAATAGATGTTCTGTTTTGTTCTTCTTCTCTTTTCTCTTTCTTCCCAACACCACACACAAGAGGTTTGACCCGAGGAGAACGGTTGTTGGCGTGTATCAATATCGGGAGCCTGGTGTAGCCTCCGGAAGAATTCAGTCCGCCAACTTTTCTCTTTTCCGTAATTAATTTTCTCAATCACAGCCAAAGTGACAAGCAGCGTTGCAGTTGCAAAAGCAATGAGTTGAACAACCAACTTTCAAGTAGGCAAAGAAAAAAAAAAAGAAAAGAAAACAACTCCCCCACAAACGGAAGCGGGGCCTTTTCATACACAGTTTATCGTCACGGGTTCATCTTTTCTCACAGAAAGAGACGTGCGACGTCCAGTCTGCTTCTCTCCAATGTCAATATAGCGATAAACGGGTGTGTGTGTGTGTGTGGGGGGGGGGGGGGGGGGGGGGTTGAGAAGTGCAAGGGAAAGACATTTCTAGACACAACTACAGCAGCGTGGCTGTTTTTGTACCGACCTCGCTAACAAAATGCGAACTTCACTGGACACGAATATGAAAAGCGTCTGCGGGACTTTTAGATTTACATTATCGCGGTATAGCCGCCCTGCTCACCACCCGACGGCCGGTTCATTTCGCGCACGTCGGGCAGTACGCCAGCGTGCAGTCCTTGCAGATGTACTTGTTGCACCCGTTGCACACGGTGTAGGTTTTGCAGTCCTTGTTGGGCGGGCAGATCTGACACCTCTTCCGCTTACTCGCGGCCCCGCGCGGCGCGGTGGCGGCGGCGAGCGCGGCGTCCTCGGGCCCGTCGCCCGCCGGCCCGGCCGCCCCGCAGCCCCGCACGGCTTTCAAGACGGCGGCGGACGCCTCCGTGCGGGGCCGACGCTCCCGTCTCTCCATGAACGGAGCCACGAGGGCCCTCCCCAGCCGCTCGAGAAACACCCTCCTCTTGTTCCGCTTGCCCGGCAGCCAGCCGGGGTTGAGCTCCCGCCACACGACGAAGGCGTTGTAGGCGGACACGTCGAGGACGTTGTGGAAGACGACCAGGGGCCAGCGCGCGGTCATCCTCCGGCAGCTGTACGTCACGGTCACCTTGTCGAGGTTGTCCACGCCGCCCTTGTTGCGGTTGTAGTCGAGGACGACGACGGGCTTGGCGTCCGGGCGGTCGCTGACGTCGCCCCGCGCGTGCCGCGTGCTCAGGAGCAGCACGTTCCGGCCCTTCTTGGGCAGGTAGGAGACGAGCGTGGCGTCGGGCGCGAAGGCGAACCTCGACGACGGCACGGCTCTCCGCCGGGTCGCGAGCAGCTCGGCCGGGAGCTCCCGCCTGTTTTTTCTGACCGTGCCCACCATGGTGTTGCCCCGGAGCAGGAGCCGCCGTCCGAGTTCGTAGGAGGTGAAGAAATTGTCGCACGTGACGTTGCGCCCCGTCTGTCCCTCGGTCACGTCGAGCGCGACCCGCAGCCCCAGGTCCTTCTCGGGGCGTCTGCCGCTCGGCTTTCCCGTGTAGACTTGCAGCTTCCAGGCGTAGCTGGATTTGGCGTCGCAGGCGACCCAGGATTTGATCCCGTACTTGGCGGGCTTGCTGGGCATGTACTGGCGGAAAGGACAGCGGCCTGTCGTTTGGGGGGAGAGAGGAGGGTGGGGGGGGGGGGGGGGGGCAGAGAGCAGAGGTGACGAGAGGCGACGAGAGTAGACGAGACGAGAAGCGAGCAGAGGAAAGCGCGGAGGCGATGACAGTAGACGAGAGTAGACGAGAGCGCAGAGGAGAGCCGCGGCGGCGGCGATGAGAGGAAAGCATATTATTATTATTATTATCGTCGCCGCCGCCGCCACCGCCACCGCCGCCGCCGCCGTCGCCGCCGCCGTCGCCGCCGCCGTCGCCGCCGCCGTCGCCGCCGCCGTCGTCATCAAACGAAAAGGCGGAGCGCGTACGGCCGAGCGCACCTCACCTCTGAACGGAACCAGCTGCTCGTCCACCGTCACCTCGGGCCCGGGGTTGTAGAGGAGCGGCAGCCGGCGCACCCACGCGTCCCAGAGGTCTCGCACGGCGGCCAGTTTGTCCGTCTGGCGCCTCGCGCCTCTCGTCTCGCGGTCGTCGAAGCGCAGCAGCCCGGAGTACTCGTAAAAGCGCTTGAGCGACATGGTGGCGCGGAACACGGCCCTGCCGCTCTCGGCGTCCCACAGGCTGGCCGCGGCCTCGCCGCGAGACCTGTATACGCCCGCCAAAATCAGCAGCCCCACGTAGGCTCGCAGGTCCGTCTCGTCCATCCCTTTCCAGCCGTCGCCGTGTTTTCGGGAGCCCTCCAGGTTGGTCATGTCCAGGACGATCCTCTCCACGTCCGGCGCGACAAACATGCGGAACGTCGAGGCGATGTCGCGCACGTGAGACTTTGCGTACGCGGTGGGCCCCGGCGGCCCCGGCGCGGCGTTGGGCGACGGGCGCTGCTCCTCTCTCTCGTACGGCGTCGAGGACCACGACATTTCTCCGCTTTTCGACGGGAAGGTCCGTCCTTCGCCTCGCGGGGCGTCCTCTCCGTCGCCGTCGGCTTCCTCCTCCTCCTCCATCTCCTCCTCCGCCTCTTTTTCTCCTCCTCCTCCTCCTCCTCCTCCTCCTTCTTCTTTTTCTTCTTCTTCTTCTTCCGAAGACGACGTATCGCGCACTCGTTCGTATTCCTCTTCTTTGTCGTCCGCGTCGTCGTCCGCGTCGTCGTCCGTGTCGTCGTCCGTGTCGTTGTCCGCGTCGTCTTCTTCTTCTTCCTCTTCTTCTTCTTCTTTGTCCGATTCCTCGTCTTCTCGTCCTTCTCTCCCTCCTCCTCCTCTTCCTCCTCCTCCTCCTCCCGACGGCGGCGACGACGACGATACATCGGGCGCCGGGTCGACGAGCATTCTGACACACGTTGCGCCGATGGAAACTTTGGCAGAGCGGCGGACGGTATCGCCGCGACCTCGTTCTTTTTCTCCTTCTCCCCCTCCCCCCCCCCCCCTCCTCCCCCCCCTCCTCCTCCTCCTTCTCCTCCTCCCCCTCCTCCTCGCGGAGGCAAAGCTTCCCACACCGGGTTGACTTTGGCAGTGTTTTGGAGGAGGCCACCTCGACCTCGGCCTCGGCCTCGGCCTCGACCGCGTTCTTCTTCTCCTTCCGCTTCTTCTCCTTCCTCTGACGACGGTGACGCGTCGCTCGCCGGTTCGACCGACGCGACGACCTTGGCAGAGTTTTGGCGAAGGCCACCTCGACCTCGACCTCGACCTCGGCCTCGACCTCGACCTCGGCCTTGGCCTCGACCGCGGCCTCGACCGCGTTCTTCTTCTTCTTCTTCTTCTTCTTCTTCTTCTCCTTCTCCTTCTTCTTCTCCTTCTTCTTCTTCTTCTTCTTCTCCTTCCTCTGACGACGGTGACGTGTCGCTCGCCGGCTCGACCAGCATTTTGACGAGTTGACTTGTGTTGAATCGAAGCGCCGTCATGTTGACTTTTGGCAGAAAGAACATAAAATAAATGTAAACACTGGGCACCGGAGACGGTTTTTAGTTTAGTATGTTTCTTTTTCTTCTTTTCTTTCCTTTTTAAAAAAAAAAAAAACTTTTTTTTAAAAACTTTTTTCCGTCGACGCGTACGCGAGGTAACGTCGAAGCCGAGGTCGACCGAACGGTCGGTGAGATGCAGACTGGCGGGTGGTGGGGAGGCGAGGCGACGTGCGGGGCCAGTGGGCGGAGGCAATATCGTTTGGACGAAATAAAAAGACGAGTGACCCTCGATCGCGGATGGAACGCGTCGGACATGTCTTCCGCGAACGGAGGCGAGAACGCGCCGGCAGGCGACGATTCGCCGACCGCCCGACGGCGGCCTCGGGAGGCAGACGGCAAAGTCGCGCCCCGCTCCGACGGCGGCCGCGGACGACGACGGCGATGACGTGCCAGCCGGAGGCGATTCCACGACGGCCCGCCGTGTCCGACCGTGGGAGCGTTGGACCGGTGCGACGTTTCCTCGCGAAGCGCGGGGCGGGTCGAACGGCTGGAACGCGAGCCCGTCCACGCCGATCGAATACAATTACTGGGCGTGGCTTCACATTACTTGTTTGTGACTTCACGTTAACAGGGGTGGCTTCATGTTAACGGTGTGTGGCTTCAGGTTAATGGGGTGT
Source organism: Clinocottus analis (assembly GCF_023055335.1). Taxonomy (NCBI): domain Eukaryota; kingdom Metazoa; phylum Chordata; class Actinopteri; order Perciformes; family Cottidae; genus Clinocottus; species Clinocottus analis. The sequence goes on from NW_027176043.1 coordinate 207,711, forward strand.
GGCTTTCACATTAATGGGTTTTGGCTTCACGTTGAAGGGGTGTGGCTAGACATTAAATGGGTGTGGCTTCACGTTAACGTGGTGTGCCTTCACATTGAAGGGGTGTGGCTTCACAATAAATGGATGTGGCTTCAAGAGAATGGCTTGTGGCTTTATGCTGAAGGCGCGTGGCTTCACGTTAACGGGGTGTGGCTACAGGGTAACAGGGTATTAAATGGGTGTGGCTTCACAATACAGCTTCATGTTAACAAGGATGTGGCTTCACTTCGAGGGGTGTGGTTTCAAATTAAAGGAAAGTGGCATCACATGACTTTACGTAAAAGGGGTGTGGCTTAACATTAACGGGGTGTGGCTTCACGTTGGATGGCTGTGGCTTTACATTAACTGGGTGTGGCTTTACGTTAATGGGGTGGCTTCACGTTATATGGCTATTGCCTAACGTTAATGGGGTGTGGCTTTACATTAATGGGTTGTGGCATCAAATCAAAGGATTCTTGTATCACATTAAATGGGTGTGACTTTACGTGAAGAGGGTGTGGCTTCACAATAACCGGGTGTGGCTAAACATTAACAGGGTGAGGCTTCAAATTAACGGGTGTGGCTTCAAATTAAAGGGAACTGGCTTCACATGACTCCATGTAAAAGGGGTGTGGCTTCACATTGACGGGGTATGGATTCACGTTAATGTGGTCTGGCTTCATGTTAACGGTGTGTGGTTTCACGTTCGGTTATGGATTAACGTTAATTGGGTGTGGCTTAACGTTAATGGGGGCGTGGCTTAGCGTTGAAGGGGTGTGGTCTATTGTTAACTGGGCCTGGCTTCACATTAATCGGGTGTGGCTTTATGTTAATGGCGTGTGGCTTCAGATTAACAGGGTGTAACATAGATGTGGCTTCACAATAAGGCTTCATGTTAACAAGGATGTGGCTTCACTTTACCCGGGTGTGGCTTCAAATTAAAGGGGTCTGGCATCAAATTAAAGAGGTGTGACTTTACTTTAGGGGTGTGTCTTCACATTAAATGTGTGTGGCTTCACGTTAAAGGGGTATGGCCTAACGTTAACGGGGTGTGGATTCACATTAATGGGGTGTGGCATCAAATTAAAGGATTCCTTTATCACATTAAATGGGTGTGAAGTGGGTGTGGCTTCACAATAACACTGTGTGGTTTCACATAAATGGGGTGTGGCTTCATGTTAACGTGGCTTCAGGTTAACAGGGTGTGAAATGGGTGTGGCTTCACAATAAGGCTTCATGTTAACAAGGATGTGGCTTCACTTTAACGGGGTGTGGCTTCAAGTTAACGGGGTGTGGCTTCACATTAAATGGTTGTGGCTTCACATTAAATGGTTGTGGCTTCACATTACTTGTGTCTGACTTCAGTTAACAGGGGTGGCTTCACATTATTGGGGTGTGGCATCACTTTAAAGGGGTGTGTCTTTATGTTAATGGAGATAGGCTTAAAGTTGAAGGGGTGTGGCTTCAAATTAATGTTGTATGGCATCACAAAAAAGCATCATGTTAACAATGGTGTGGCTCGAAATTAAAGGAGTCTGCCATCACATTAAAGGGGTGTGACTTTATGTGGACGGGTTGTGACTTCAAGGTATTGAGGTGTGGCTTCACATTAAATGGGTGTGGCTTCACGTTAACAGGATGTGGCTTTACATTAATAGGGGAGTGGCTTTACGTTAATTGGGTGTGGCATCACATTAACTGGGTATGTTTCACGATATCGGTGGGGCGTTAAATTTACTGGGCGTGGCTTCACATTACTTATTTGTGACTTCACATTAACAGGGGTGGCTTCATGTTAACGGTGTGTGGCTTCAGGTAAACGGACTGTGGCTTCAATTTAATGAGGTATGCCTTCACATTAATGGGTTTTGGCTTCACGTTGAAGGGGTGTGGCTTCACATTAACAGGGTGTGCCTTCACGTTAACGTGGTGTGCTTTCAATTGAAGGGGTGTGGCTTCATGTTAAATGGATGTGGCTTCATGTGATTGGGTTGTGAGTTCACGCTGAAGGGGTGTGGCTTCACATTACCTGGGTGTGGCATCAAGTTGAAGGGGTATAGCTTCAGGTTAACTGGGTGTGGCTTCACATTAATTTGGTGAAGCTTTACATTAACGGGGTGAGGCAACACGTTAAAGTGGTGTGGCTTTACATTAACGGGTTGTGGATTTACGTTACTGGGGTGTGGCTTCACGTCAACGGGGTGTAGGTTCACGTTAAATGGATGTGGCGTCACGTTAACGGTGCGTGGCTTCACATTAACGGGGTTTGGCTTCACGTTAATGGGGTGTGCATTCATGTCAAAGGAGTGTTGCTTAACGTTAATCGGGTGTAGCTTCACGTTAACGGGGTGTGGCTTCAGTTTAACACGGTGTGCCTTGACGTTAAATGGATGCGGCTTCACGTTAATGGGGTATGGCTTCACGATGAAAGGGTTTGGCTTCATATTAAAGAGGTGTGGCAACACGTTGAAGGGGTGTGGCTTTACATTCACAGGGTTAGCATTCACACTAATGGAGTGTGGCTTCACGTCAAGGGGGCGTTGCTTCACATTAAATGGATTTGGCTTCATGTTAACTGTGTGTGGCTTCACATTAATGGGGTGTGGCTTCCCATTCACAGGGTTTGGCTTCAAGTTAATGTCATGTGGCTTCACAATATAGCTTCACGTTAACAAGGGTGTGGCTTTACTTTAACGGGGTCTGGCTTCAAATTAATGGAGTCTGGCATCACATTAAAGGGGTGTGACTTTACGTGAAAGGGGTGTGGCTTGAAGTTAACAGGGTGTGGCTTCACGTTAAAAGGGGTTTGGCTTCACTTTAAAGGGGTGTAGCTTTACGTTTGTCGGGTTTGGCTTCACGTTGATGTTGAGTGGCATCACCATAAAGCTTCGTGTTAACAATGGTGTGGCTTTACTTCAACAGGGTGTGGCTTCAAATTAAAGAAGTCTGCCATCACATTAAAGGGGTATGACCTTACGTGGAAGGGGTGTGGCTTCAAGTTATTGGGGTGTGGCTTCGCATTAAATTGGTGTGGCATCACATTAATGGGGTGTGGTTTCACAATATCGGGGTGGGACGTGACATTTACTGTGTGTGGCTTCACATTACTTGTGTGTGACTTCACGTTAATGGGGTATGGCTTTAAATTAAAGGAGTCTGGAATGACTCTACGTGAAAGGGGTTTTATATATATATATATATATATATATATATATATATATATATATATATATATATATATATATATATATATATACACATATATACACATATTTATACATATATATACATGTATATATATGTATAACATACATATATACATATATGTATGTTAACTTGCTGTTGCTCCAGAGTGCCTGTTATATTGTTCTGATAACATTACTTTAAAATAAAAGCATGCAATACACTATTTTTTTACTTCATTGTTGAATTTGGCGCATAATGCGATTAATCGCGATTAATTGCAGAAAAATCATGCGATTAATCGCGATTAATTTTTTCAAAAATATAAAAAGGATCCATATTAGGATCCTCCATCCATCCATCCATTTTCCGCCGCTTATTCTGGGCAGCACACCCAGCAGACCGACCCAGACTTCCCTCTCACCCGCAACATTTTCCAGCTCGTTCTGGGGGACATATTAGGATCCTTTGGTTTTTAAAAGGTTAATTAGTGAATTGGGATCAGATCATAGTAATCAGATCTGTGCTCTATTCAAGATACAAATGCTCGTAGCACACCCGAATGCAGTGAATGTGGACGTTGCGGTTTCTCATCTCAGTTTACTAGAGTGTTTGATGTGGACCAATGTGTGTTCCACGCATAACAAGAGAGAAGGCTCAGAGCCAGTACTCAACCCAACCTTTTGAGACACACGCTGCTGCAGTGTCATCATGTTTTCCTTCAAGGCAGGGTTGGTAACCTTGAAAAACTAGCAAGAGTAAGATAGCTTTTAAAAATTATCCAACCCAAAACCCCAGCCCAACTCTTTCCCAGTGAAAGTAGCTAGCAGTATTACTGTTTAGTATGTCATACATGCTATTTTAATTCAGGCTGTTCTTTTAGAATACAACTTAATTAGACATTATGGACCTTGCATGCCATGATTTAATGAAAAACTCACATTTTTAGTGTGGAAAACTGTGTGAGTTAAGTTTATTTTTTGTCATTTTACATAGTTTTTACATACATACAATTTGGTCTCTGCATTTAACCCATCCATAGCAATTTAGGAGCAGTAGGCTGCTGTAAAGTGCCTTGGGAGCAACTAGAGGTTCAGTGTTTGGCTCAGGGACACGTCGACATGCAAACTATGAAGAGACTGGGGAATCAAACCAGCTACTTCGCAGTTTCAGGACAACCACTCATCCCCATGAGCTACAGCCGCGACATGAGCTTAGAACGGCTTTCTAGTCTCTGCACAAGCCTTTCATGTCAGAGAGGGAAAAGAGAATTGTTTATTATTAACAGATGACATGTAATGATAAAGTCTCGGCAGAGTCTTTGGTGTTTAGACTCTACAGGGAGATTATAATGAAGGGCCCTCTTTCCCGATCATCAACAAAATAAATCCCCCATTATTTACAACGGAGGAGCAAACCATAATCTTAATAATGTATGAAAAATATAGAAAAAGAATACAAGCAAAAAGCAACTATGCTGCAGCAGCCAGAAGCCGCAAGGAATTGTGGCAAAAAAACAGCGATTCTGTCAATGCGTAAATTACTGGAAACACATTTGGCCTCATGATCGAACATTTTCTGAAGTGTCTTCTGGAATGTTTTTCTAAAGTCAGAAAAGATCGCCTGACTCATTTTTACACAGCCGAAGCATTCTCAGCTGTGCTCCCCGAATAAGGATTTCTCATGCACCTGGATTTGCATACAGAAAAGCCCAAAAAGCTCCATATAAGGCCATGCACATGAAGAGACGTGTGTACAATCGACCGACTCCACAACCAGCGAGAAAGCAACTTCAGACTGAATAAAGTCAGTATTTATCAAACTGTGGCGGTATTTTTTATAGGTGGGGCGCAAGCGGAAATGCTGATTTTAAATGTTAACGTATGCCGATAATGAATGAATGAATGAATGAAAAGTACTTTATTAATCTCCAAGGAGAATTTTTTTTTGTCAGAGTAGCAGCATCCCACATCTACAGACATCCAATGAAGTAAACAAACTAAGCTAAACACACAAATCAAATCAAATAAATAATAACAGGAACAGGGATAACAGATATATACAGAAATGAGAAATAAATATATATATGTATGAAATCAAATGAGATGAATATATACATACATATATACATACATATACATACACATACATATATACACATAAATGTATATACACACATATACACCTATATACACATATACCTGTGGTCTACACACATACATATATACACATGCATAGAAACACATACATAACAAGTAACTATATGTATGTAACATATCTAATAATGTATATACATGAGTGGTATCCATATATGTGTACAGTGAAAATGAAAAATTAGTCCCTAGATCTGGACTCGAGGGATTTATTGTATAGTCTAATTGCCGTAGGCATAATGCTTTCCTGTAGCGGTCCTTGTGGCAGCGGAGCGTGATGAGTCTTTTTGAGAAAGTGCTAGTAATAGGTTGCGCTGCGCTTGCCGATTCTTGGCATTTTGCCAAAAGATCTTTATGAGATCTCCGTGAGTTTTTTTTAGCTGTTGCGTCTCATCAGACCTCAGCTCAACATTGAGCATGAATTGAGAGTCAGTATCAAATCTATAACCCTGTTTTAAAAATATGTGTAGAGGAAAGCAGCTCCTGCAGCCACTAATACTGATGCAACCTGATGGCTCACATATCTGCACTCATTCTGTTTTGTTTAGCAAAAAAATAGCTTATTGTTTTCTACAAAAAGCTATTTAGTAGTAACTAAATATTAGTTCTTTTTGCACAGATATAACTTTATTTTCATTTTTCTAACAAAGTGATAAAAACAGTTTTTTCCTACCATTGTTACAGATCCCAGATGACTGGACTGGTAACAGACTTAATACCGCTTAGTGCGGAGAGAAGTACAACATCCGTGTTTCGATAAAACACGTATTCAACAACAAAGCGTGAAGTTACTTTCCATTGATCACGGACATAAAGTAAAACATAACTCAGCTAGCTAGCTAACACCGGCTATCTTCTTCTTTTTCTTCTTCGTTTTCTTGTTTTCCCGCATCTTCTCAAGATATATATGAGGCTGTTCACTGCCACCCACTGGGCACATATGGTATAACACACCATAGAAATAAAATGAAATACAATCAAAACAAACAAAATGTGACCATATATGGTATAACACATGATCGAAATAAAATGAAATACAATCAAAACAAACAAAATGTGACCATACATTTGTGTGCGTCACACGCTCCCGGACAAAATAAAAATGGCTCCTGACAACAAATCTTATTTAAACAATACCACAAAACCGTTCTTTTAACCAATTTAACACACTCTAATGTTGATATAGGTGATTTAAGGTAACTGCGTTTCAAAAAGGTCAAGGTGTGTGTGTGTATGTGCGTGTGTGTGTGTGTGTGTGTGCTCTTCAGTGTAGGTAAACAGGAACTTAATACGGCATTACTGGGGTGTAAGGCATAGCCTGGTATGTCAGTGCCTGATGAGGTATTTGGTACGATACCTATATGTTGGACAGTGTTCCTGTTGTGACATGTGATATGGCTGTATTCCCCAGACAGGCATTGGCTGTACCCTAACACTGTTTACGGAGCTGTGAGGGTAGTATGAGGGCTGACCCAAGGATTCATATGTCAATATCCGTGTCGGCCTTCTGTCCTGTGTGGACTTCCTGACTTGTTCGCTCTCTTCGTCAATTGTTTCAGAGGTGACAGCTCCGTCACATTCATCTGTGCTGGGTCAAGTTCCCTCATGCTCATACTCTTCCAGATGTTCTTGGTCTACAAGTAAGTGGTTTTCATCGATTTGCACTTCTGGTCGGTCCTGTCTCACTTCTCTTTCAGGTATGAAAACAGAGGTGTTTTCTCGTCTGTCATCTCTCATAGGTTGTGCTTTTCTATGAGCCTCCCTTACAGGTAAGATGACTATGGGATGTTCAGGCAGTTCACAAGTTGGAATGTGAGCTGTATTTTCCCAGGGTTGAGAAGTATGTCCTACGACTCCCATATCCGTTTCTGTCTGTCTTGGAACCCTCAACCAGGACTGTATTCTTGGAGTATCCTCGTCCATGTCTGACGAGTCACTGTACTGAGATAGCTCCCTCTGGTGTTGTGCTCTTGCAGGTCTGTTTTGCACCCTTCTCTCTGTAAGTTGTGTAGCTTAGTCTGTTGGATTAGGTCAATCGGTAGGTCATTTACAACATGCAGGAGATTTCTGTGAAGAGTCCGTACTCTATTTCCACCAGTCTCTGGGGACACCTTGTAAACGGGGTTGTCATTCACTTGTTGTTGAACGACATACACTGTTTGTTCCAAATAGGACTGTAATTTCCCTGGACCCCCCTTTCACCCAAGTTACAGACCAAGAACCTGTCACCAGGTTGGAGAACGACTCCTTTCAGGTGACGGTCATATATCTCTTGTCTCTCGCGCTTGATTTTTGACTATTCTGAGAGGCTACTTGATAGGCTTCTCTCATTCGCTTTGCCCATTTCTCTGCATAACCCCTGGGAAAATCTGGTTCCTTTTCTGTGGACAACCCGAACAATAGGTCAACAGGTAGGCGCGGATGACGTCCATACAGTAAGTAGTGTGGTGAAAACCCCGTGGCTTCAAGTTTTGTGCAATTATATGCAAATTATATGCATGCACAATCTGTGGTAAGTGTTCCTTACAGTTGCTCTTCTCTTTCTCTTCAAGGGTTCTCAGCATCTGAAGCAGGGTTCGATTTAGATGTTCTGCTGGATTACCCTGAGGATGGTATGGCATTGTCCTGGAGTGGCTTACTCCGGTTAGTTGTTGTAGAGTTTTGAATAGTTCGTTTTCGAACTCTCTGCCTTGGTCATGGTGTAGCTTGGCTGGGTATCCAAAATGTGGAAGGAAGTCGTTGAAGATTCTTTCGGCAGCTGTTCTTCCAGACTTGTTTCTCATTGGCTACGCTTGGGCAAATCTGGTGAAATGATCTATGACAACCAAGATGTATTCATAACCACCCTTACTTGGTTCTAAATGCATGAAGTCGATGGAGACCAGTTCTAGGGGTGAAGTGCTGGAGATACTTCCCATTGGTGCTCTGATGTGGATGACAGGTTTCTTCTTTTTGATACTGGGACATTTCCTGGTCACGTAAACGTTAATGTCTCTTTTCATAAAGGGCCAATAGAACCCTCTCTTGCCAAGGTAAGATCTCTCTCAGTTCCTACATGACCCATGTCATCATGGAGGTGCTTTAAAACCACTGGGTGGTATTTTGTTGGTAGGACGAGTTGTTGTCGCTGCGTTGTCTGCCTGTACAGCAGTTGATTCTTTTTTTTTTTTTAAACTTTTTTTTTATTTTCTTCGTCACATCAGATTCCTCCCTGACATCAAAATAAACAAACATGATAAAGCAAGTAACCAGTACACAATCCTCCAGGAGGGCTCATCGAGGAAGGAGGGAAGGATCGAACCACACTCTCAAGTGCTGTTAAGTGCAATTAAGTAATATATACAGTTAATATCCAAAATTAAGTAAATAACCAATGAAAAGAAAAGAATAACACAAAATAGAAGGAAGTGAAATAAAAATAAAAAAATAAAAATAAAATAAAAAATTAAAATAAATAAAAATAAAAATTAAATTAAATTAAAAATTAAAAAAAGATACTGAAATGAGAAGGGTCTGACATTCATATCTGGACAGGGTGTACAGATTGGCTCAGCAATGATATTCTGGTGGTAGAACTTGATTTTATTACTCCGTTGTATCCAAGTATAGTGTTACCAAATTCCATCTTCTTGTGAAGGTATCTGTTGTCATTTGTAATTTTGCAGTCATTTTTTCCATTGTGTGGACCTGTCTTAGTCTCTGTCTCCATTGAGTTATTCTTGGTGAGTTTACAGTCTTCCAGTTCACCGTTATAATTTTCCTGGCAATAATTAAAAGAATACGCAAAATGTACCTCAGATCAGTGTCTCCTATATCGTTCGGTATTGACCCCAGCAGAAATATTAATGGATCTAAGAGTACCTCCACTTCTATGTTTTTATTGATTTCTGTTTTAATGTTTTTCCAGAACCCTCTAACTAGCGGACAGTCCCAAAAGATATGTGTATGATCTCCTATTTTTCCACACTTTCTCCAACATAATGAGGCTAGTGGATCATTCCCAAATGAAGAAATTATAAGAGGTGTGTAGAAATATCTCATTATTAATTTCCAGTCAAATTCCTTCCATAATTGGCTGTTGATTCCTTTATGGCATGAGCTGCACAGATCTTCCCATGTGTTGTCCTCAATTATGACATTTAGTTCTAGTGTATGTGTTTTGCCTTCTATATATGTGGGAGACATGGTTTTTAGTGGGAAAGCATTTTTCTGTTATACTAATAAAATAATCTTCCATTACATTAGGGTTTCTTCTGATTGACTGTTGGTCTTTATGGTTTGTAATATAATGTCTAATTTGAAGATACTTATATAAGTCCTTTGATGGAAGAGAATATTGCTCTTGCAGCTGAGAGAAGGATTTGAGTTCTGTTCTGTCAAATAATTGATTGATGGTTTTAAGACCTCTATCAGCCCATCTTCTAAAACCACTATCCCATATAGAGGGAGGGAATTCTATGTTGCCTACAAGTGGCATAGCTTTTAAAAGTGTGCTTGGACCTTCAAGTGATTTTTTGTATTATTGTCCAGATCTTCAGTGTGTGTTTTATCCACTCATTTTCAATTTAAATTTTATTAAGGGATTTTGTGCCAATAAAAGGCAATAAACCCTTAGCTGTGCTTTGTTCTATCTGGGTCCATCCTTTCTCCTGGTCATTTTCAATCCATGCCACTATAGCTGTTAGTTGTGCTGCCCAATAATATAATTTAAGATTTGGTAGGCCCAGGCCTCCTTTATCTTTGGGCAGGAACAGTGTTTTGAGCCTAATCCTGGGTCTCTTATTCTGCTAGATGAATTTGGAGATTGTTTTATTTAGTGTGTTGAAAGTAGAAATCGGTACTGCCACAGGTAGGGACTGAAACAAAAAAAGATGTCTAGGTAGCACATTCATTTTCACTGTCTCTGCTCTACCAAACAGTGAGAGAGGAAGGATTTCCCAACGTGCCATATCATTTTTTATTTGTTTGATTATCTTAATATAATTGGCATCAAACAGCTGTGTGGGGCTCGGTGTAATATTAATTCCTAAATATCGAAATCCTTGTTTAGACCAGTGAAAGGAAACCTCCTCATTCAACAGGGTAGGCCAGATTCCAGATATCATCATCGCCTCTGATTTGTTTTCATTAATTTTATATCCTGATACTGAGCCGTATTTGTGTAGACACTGCATAAGTGCAGGAATGGAGAGAAGAGGATTTTTAAAAAAAGGCAAAATGTTGTCTGCAAACAGAGCTATTTTATGATCTGTTCCACCTTCACCCGTAATTCCTTGTATTTGTATATCTTGGCATATAGCTTCTGCTGGAGGTTCAATACTCAGTATAAAGAGGATGGGTGACAGTGAATCCCACTGTCTCACGCCCCTCTCCACTTTGAAGAATTCTGAACGGTATCCATTCACTCTGGCTTGTGATTGTGGGTCTCTGTAGAGCAAGCTGATCCAGGTAACAAATTTTTCTCCAAAGCCCATCTCTATTAGTGTTTGTTCCAGGAATAACCAGTCCACTCTATCAAATGCTTTTTCAGCATCTAAACCGAGAAGCAATGAATGTTGTTTGTTTCTTGTCGCTATTGATTGTAAGTTTAGGGCTTTTCTTATGTTGTTTGTTCCTTGGCGGCCTAAGATGAATCCTGTTTGGTCTGGTTTTATTAATTTTTTAATATATTTTTGGGTTCTGGTAGCCAGGATGGAGGTTAGAATTTTATAATCTATGCATAAGAGGCTTATTGGGCGATAGCTGGTACATTGTAGGGGGTCTTTTCCCTCTTTATGTATCACAGTAATTTTGGCTTCGGACCATGATTTCGGTGGATCTCCCGTTTCTAATACATAATTATATACTTTGCATAGTATAGGGGTGAGTTCATTCACAAAGGCTTTGTAATATTCTCCAGAAAATCCATCTGTTCCTGGCGATTTGTTGTTTTTTAATTTAGCAATGGTTTCTTTAATTTCATCTTGTGTGATGGGATCTACTAATTTGGTTGCTTCCTCATTTGATAGTTTGATCATTTTAAGGGGTTTCAAAAACTCCTCTATTTTCTCTTTCTTTGATTCTTGTTCTCGACTCTTATATAATTATTTGTAGTATTTTGCGAAAAAAAAATTCTGAGGTGCCGTCTCCAGACAGTTAGATTCAGGATTTTTAATTTTAGGAATTGCACGGTTAGATTGTGCTTTCTGGAGTTGAAAAGCCAGCAACCTTCTAGCTTTATTCCCCATTTCATAGTATTTTCTAGTGATATACCTGAGAGCTCCTTCTGCCTTATATGATAGCATCTCATCCAACCGAAGCCTAACTTCCTTGAGTTTTTTAAGTATATCATCTTTTCTATGCATCTTGTGTTCTCTCTCTAGTATTTTTAATTCAAATTCCATTTCTTGTTGTTTCACGAGTCTTTGTTTCTTTATTCTTGAACCTATAGAAATTATTTTCCCCCTCATTGTGGCCTTTCCTGCGTCCCATAATATTGAGAGATAAACATTACCATCATCGTTTATGGCAAAATATTCAGATAGACCGGATTGTATTTCTTGTTTGACTTGAGTGTCTGCCAACAGTGAGACATTGATCCTCCAGTATCTAAAATTATTCTCTCGTCCTAAATTTATTTTCATAACTACTGGACCATGGTCTGAAATTGTAATTGGTTCGATTCTACTTTCTTTTACTCGATGTATGTCTCTCTTTGACATGCAGAAATAGTCTATCCTCAAATAGCTCCCATGTACTTGGGACATGAATGTGAAATCTTTCTCCCCCGGGTGAAGATGTCGCCAGACATCCACTAGGCCTAACTCATTCAACATATCTGATAGGTCCTTAGACCTTCTAGACTGGGGTCTTATTATTGCTGGTAGTCTGTCTAGATTGGCGTTCATTGTGCAATTAAAGTCCATACATCCATCCATTTTCCGCCGCTTATTCGGGGTCGGGTCGCGGTGGCAGCACACCCAGCAGACCGACCCAGGCTTTCCTCTCACCCGCAACATTTTCCAGCTCGTTCTGGGGGACCCCGAGACGTTCCCAGGCCAACCGGGAGATATAATCCCTCCAGCGTGTCCTGGGTCTTCCCTGGGGCCTCTTCCCAGTTGGACGTGCCTGGAAAACCTCTAATGGGAGGCGTCCAGGAGGCATCCGGATTAGATGCCCGAACCACCTCAGCTGACTCCTTTCGATACGAAGGAGTAGCGGCTCGATTCCAAGCTCCCTCCTGATGTCCGAGCTCCTTACCCTATCTCTAAGGCTGAGCCAGGCCACCCTACAGAGGAAGCTCATTTCGGCCGCTTGATCCGCGACCTCGTTCTTTCGGTCACGACCCAGAGTTTGTGACCATAGGTGAGGGTTGGAACGTAGACCGACCAGTAAATAGAGAGCTTCGCCTTCCGACTCAGCTCCCTCTTCACCAAGACGGACCGGTACAGCGCCAGTTTTACTGCTGCAGCCGCACCGATCCGCCTGTCGATCTCCCGCTCCACCTTACCCTCACTCGTGAACAAGAGCCCAAGGTACTTGAACTCCTTCGCTTGGGGCAGGCATGTTGTCCCCACCTGATGGGAGCAATCCACCGGTTTCCGGCAGAGAACCATGGCCTCGGATTTGGAGGCGATAACCCTCATCCCTGCCGCTTCACACTCCGCTGCAAAAGACCTCAGTGAATGCTGGAGGTCACGGTCCGAGGAAGCAAACAGGACCACATCATCTGCAAACAGCAGAGAGGCAATCCCGAGGCCCCCGAACCGGATTTCCTCCGCCCCCCGGCTGCGCCTAGAAATCCTGTCCATGAACAGGATGGGCAATTAAAGTCTCCTCCTATAATTAAAATCCCTTCACCTTTTTCAGCCACTAGAGCTGCCATCTTTTTAAAGAAAATTGGACAGTCTTCATTTGGGGCATATATATTTAATACGGTTATCTTTACACCTCCAATAGTTCCAGTCACCATTACATAACGGCCCTCACATCTTGGAAGGTTTTCTCATTACTGTAGTACACTGATTTACTAAACAGGATAGCTACCCCTCTTTTCTTCCCCTTCTTCCACGATGCGCTGTAGACCTGGTCAACCCACTCTCTTTTTAGTTTTAGGTGTTCTAGTTCAGATAGGTGTGTTTCCTGGATTAGAGCTACCGAACACTTCATTTGTTTTAGTTGTCCTAGAATTTTTTTTCTTTTAATTGGGTTGTTAATTCCTTTTATATTGTAACTGATGAAATTCAGGTTAGCCATAGTCTCTACCTATTGTTTTCTGCCTGGGTATATATGTCAGGAAAAAAAACAAAAAACAACAACATTGAAATAAAAAAAAGAATTAAAAAAATAAGTAAATAAACTAAAACTAAACTTGATAACGTCTGTCAAGAGAAATATTAGAATAACATACATCATATAGAACTGAGCTTCCACGTTTCCATTCAGACACAGTGTTAGAACTCTAGCTGTGTCCACTCCCCTTTGGTATTGGGGCAGAGAGGCGTGACCTACACTCTCTGTGGGAAAAAATGTACCTAGTGCATGTATGACCGATATTACAATAACTTGTAAAACGTCTAATTGAGTGTGAACCACTCATAGAACGTCAAAGCAAAACATCCGTCTGGACTTTATATCATAGATCTTTGTATATAATTGTGACATGTGTGTGTGATTTAATCACATAGTGTTAAGTGTTTTTCAGTTTCTTCTTCTTTCTTATAGTTGGTTAGTGTTCTCCTTGCAGAAGAGCTTTGAGGTCTGATGACGGCAGCACTGCGTCTCTCTTTCCCTGGGTGTTGCTCCTCCAGCCGTCATGGATCTGCTCCTCGATGCTCTCCCTTTCTCCGCAGCTCACCTGGACCCCGAGCTCCGCTAGCAGCGCCGCTGCGCTAGCTAATGTTGTGAAGGTCTTCTCTCCGCTACTCAGCATGAGTTTCAGTTGTGCCGTGTACAGGCATTTCGCTTGTATGTCCTTCTTTTTAAGTTGTTTAATAACTTTGCGGACTTTCACTCGTCTCTTTTGTAGATCTGGTGAGTCGTCTTGGTCGAAGAAGATCCGTGTGTCTTGGAAAAACACCTGTCCCTGGCTCCATGCTTGCCGTATGATCGTTTCTTTCACCGTTGCATCAACAAATCGTACTATTATCGATCTTGGGGGAGCCGTTTCGTCTTTGGGTTTCGAGATGAGTGAGCGGTGCGCTCTTTCAATCTTAATGTACATTTCTGGTGGTAGTTTAAGTACCTTTTGTAGCAGCTGTTTCACGAATCCCGTGGTATCTTTTCCTTCACTCCCTTCTTGAATTTTAAAGATTCTTATGTTGTTCCGTCTCAGCTTATTCTGGACATCGTCACATTTCGCTGTTAGATCCATGTCGCGGTGGAGCAGGTACCTTATCGCTCTGCGGTGTTGCGTTGCTGTATCTTCGGCCGTGCTAATTCTTTCTTCTGTCTGTCCGATTCTTTCTTCGTGCTCATTCAATTTGTCTTTAATGTCAGTAACTGCTTGTTCTAGTCGCTCAAGGGACATTTTAGTGTTATTATGTCCATCTTGATTTTCTTTACGAAGTTTCTTCAGTTCTTCAAGTACGTCCATTTCCGACTCAGCTCCTCTGGTAGCCGAACCCGAGCTAGCATTAGCCTGGTTTGGGGGTTTCTGTTTATCCTCCTTTTGCTTCGGGATGTCTTGCCTGTGGTAATTCTTCTGTCTAGTACTCAAACTCATTATCTAGAGGCACTCTCTTCTTTACCATTCAACGTATACTTTAAGTTTAGTTGTCACATTTCTTGTTTTGTCAGACGGAGCTCTGCTACAACTCAGCTGGTCATGTCGTCACCGGAAACCACCGGTCTCATACCAGCCAGCGGTTGATTCTTGATCGAGAGTTTCCCCCATTCATGCATGAGTTTTCGCAACGGACCATTCGCTCCTCGTCCATCTTCATTTGACAAGACTCTCTTTGTTTCTTTTCGTCTTATTAGTGCCCCAATTGCTGGGTCTTCTCTCTGAGCCTTGACCAGTTCATCATGGTTGATAGTAGGTACATGTTCTATCACACAAGTCTCTGGGCCTTGTGCAAGATTAATAGCTGCCACATAAGCAATGTCTTGTTTCTCTGCGGCCTGACTACCTTCCCACGTTGCAAATACTGTTTCCTTGGACAATTCCTCGGTGCACTCAACCACATACCTGTCAATGTCCAGTGGTAGACGGGATAGGGTGTCAGCATCAACATTGCTCTTCCCTGGTCGGTACCTGATATCAAAATCTGCAAGTTCTCCTACCCATCGGTGACAAAGGGCGTTGAGTTTGGCTGTGCTCATGACATATGTTAGTGGATTATTGTCTGTGTAGATGGTGAAGTGGGGCGCATAAAACAGGTAGTTCCCTAATTTCTCACAAACAGCCCATTTCAAAGCGAGGAACTCAAGCTTTCCAGAGTGAAGCCTGTAGTTCTTCTCGGCCGAAGACAAAGTTCTAGAACCATAGGCGATGACTCTCAGTCTTCCTTCCTGACGCTGGTAGAGCACTGCACCTAACCCTTGCTCTGAGGCATCAGTGTGTACGGTAAAGGGCAGGTCAAAGTCAGGATATGCTAGTACAGGTGGATTGGTTAGAGCATCAATGAATTGGTGGAGGATACCTTGATGCTCTATCGTCCATTGGACTGGGGACTTTGATGAGAGCTGGGCCCCTTTACCTTTCTTTAGTATCCGCGGTGGTTGTTCTGCTGTGCTTCCTTTTACTTGCAGCAATTCATAGATGGGCTTGGCGATGCGAGAGAAGTTTTGAATGTATGTCCTATAATAACTGAGAAATCCCAGTAACTTCCTGACATCTCCTACCGTGTGGGGCGTCTTCTCCCTCAAGGCTAACACAGCATCCAGGTCCTTTGGGTCTATCCGTACTCCCTCAGCAGAGACCAGCCTTCCCACATATCTGACTTCGGGCTTGAATAAATCACATTCTGTTGGTCTGAGCTTCACACCATGTTGTTGCAGAGCTTTTAGGACCCGCCTAACCCCCTCAAGGTGATCTTCAAAAGATTTGCCATAGCAAAGGACATCGGCTAGGTAAGGGATACAGCATTCATCCCGCAGACTGTCAAGCATTTCCTCCATGCTTCTCTGAAAGGCGGCTGGAGCATTTGAGAGGCCAAATGGGATCCTCATCCATTCATAAAGGCCCCAGGGTGTGACAAATGCTCTCATATAATGAGCTCCCTCGGCGATGTAGCCCTCATGGTAAGCCTTTCCTTGGTCTAGTATAGTAAACCAGCTGTGACCTCCAAGGGTGTTAATTAGGTCTTAAATACGAGGTAAGGGGTGTCGGTCTGGCACCGTCTTTTGATTGAGTTGTCTGTAGTCAATACACAGTCTGAGTGTTCCATCCTTCTTCCTCACACAGACCACTGGAGCAGCAAATGTGATTTTGACTTTACTATCCATCCTTTAGCAAGCAGAACCTGCTTGTAGAGTGGCTTGGGAATAGATATATAGGTTCGCTGAACAGGAATATCATCTTTAAGGTTGATGCTTATTTGGAGACTGGGGATGCATCCAATGTCATCATTATCCTGAGCAAAAGCTCCAGATTCTTCATACAGCATTTGGTGGACTTTTTTCTGTTGATCCTCTGCTAGAAGGCTTATGTCAACAGAAGGGTGCCGCAGTGGGATTGAGTGGCCATTGTTTAACTCAGTGGCTGATGCGGAGTCGGCACCGTGTACTATGTTTTCAGGTTTCTTGTGACTCTCTGGCTCTGTTACTTCTGTTATTTTCTGAACAAGCTCAATACTGCCAATCACTGTCTTGCTGGACAGTATCATATCCTGCTCTGTGTGGTTCCCTTTTGGCACTTCCACATAGGGCCTGTCAGACTGATGGATTTTCACTAACCCCACACCCATGTCTAGTCTCTCTAATGGTGAGCTGTTGAATTTGGATGGAAAATTGTCTGGGACTTGACATTTGACATAGGCCACTTCTCCAGAACGGATGATAGCCCCTTTCAGACCAACTTTCACAGTAGTAGGTTCTTCCTTTGGTCTTTGGGTCTGCACAAAACTCACGATTGCTTCAGCTTTGACACTGTCAATTTCCATGGCTCCAGCAAGGAGATTGGTAAGGATAGACAGGACTTTGGGTCTACTTTGTTGTCCCATAATGAGCTCTTGTATAACATTGAATCAAATCAATGGTCTTTCTATTTTTAAACGACTCACTAGGAATGGCACTCGATATAGACAGGTCTGGGTCATCATTACTTTGTAGGTTGACTATTACCTCAAACCATCCGCCATAGGGTACTTTGTCTCCTATGATGGCTAGTACATCCAGTTCCTTGTCAATGAGGTCACTGAGGGGTCGGATATCTTAATAGGGTAAGTATTTCTCTTTCCAGGTACAATCAAGGATGCTCACATTTGCTCCAGTGTCCAACAGAACAGTGACAGCATAGCCTGTCATGCTGCATTTTAGCAGGGATCTGTGTCCTATGAGTGGAGCTACTTTGTCTGTGTCTGGCTGTGGTTTGTTGGACAGCTGATGGGAAGATTTAAGGCTTCACCCTGAGCCGCTAGTCTTTGCATTGTCTTGTCTTCATTTTCAGTTTCAGTATTCTTGTTGTCACATTTGTTTGTCTTTGCCGGTTCTGCATGAGTACTGTAGGCCTGAGTCACTTTGCGGATGGAGATGCGACCCAGTCAGCGCTTCCTTTCACTTTCTTCATTGGTAGTTCGAATTACTTGTCTCAGTAGTGATTCATCCGACAGGGTGGCGTCAGACAGAAGAGGTTTTAGATCTCTCCTCACATCCTCATGTTTCTCACCCAGACCTTGGTAGATGGTGATAAGGACCACACACTGTACCGTGGATGCTTCATACTTAACCACAGACTTAGACTGTCTGGATGTGAACATTATCTTCTGCTTTAGTCTAATTGTCCTGTATAAGAACTGCTGAGGTGTCTCATGTTCACGTTGTTTCGCACACATCAGTTCTTAAAATAGCTCTGTGCTGCCCCTCTCACCAAGATGAGATTGGAGGAAACTTTTCAGCTCTGTGACAGTCATTTGTTCTTTGTTTGTGAGCATATCTCTAAAGTTTCCAGGTTTAATTATGCGCAGGACACCTTTGATGATCTCATTCTGTGTGTGTCCCTCCCTCAGTCCCTCGTCTACTTGTTTGCAAATGCTGTTATAGCTCATGTCTGATGCAGTGTCCCCGATTTGTCCTCCATGTATTTTAAATTCCCTACGTTGTAGTAGCGGGAGATCCCTTATGCGCTATCATAGTTTCACTTGCATGAGCGGGCTGCTCTGTTCTCAACTGCGGTATATAGTGAGGTGACTGATTTATGTTTAGCCTACTGGTTTGGGTCGGCTGTTTCGCTGTGCTGGAGTAAAGTAAACGTGAGGGTGAGTGGACTGTGTTTAGCCTGCTAGGCGGGTTATGGTCCCTCAAACTAGGCACCTGCTTGTCTGACATGGGTGTGGAAAGTGGGACATTTAACTGGAGGAGTTTATTGTACATCTCCTTATAACTGGACAGTAACTTCTGCATATGAGGTTCATGGGCACCTGTATTAGCAGTGGCTGTGTCAGTTTGTGTGTGTCCCCCCTGTGTGTAAGTGTTCACTCTAGTCACTTCATTTAGGACTGTCGAGATGTTAATCTCCCCCTCAGTATTTAACTGTTGAGCCTCTGGACTCTTGCTATGGTCTTCAATGATCTCATCTACTTTATCTTTTAGTTCCAGTAACCAGGAAATACCCTCATCTTCTAACATCAATAGGAAGTTGCTAGACATATAAGCAGACAGATACTCAAAACAACTCTCCTCGTCATCTTCGTCCAACTTATCTGATCGAAGTTCATCAACTGATCCAATGTTTTGAGTGAGTTCGAAAATCTCTATAGCTGTCAGGTGGTGAAGTCGTTTCTTTATTGTCCAAACAAGTCTCTTTCTCTCGTTGTCAGACATGGCGCACGTTGTTGACGCTTTGGGACTGTTGAGTTGCGCTCTCTTGGCTTAGATTCCACTCTGCTGGCTCCCTCACCTTGGCAGTCGCACCCTCGTAGTTCCCCTCGCTCTGGCAACGTGTAGTCACTCTGGCCCACGGTTCACGGATCACTAGATCAGCAGTTGTCGGACCTCCGTAGCAGTGCCGATCCGGGACGAGCCCCCAAAGATCTGTTACTGGTAACAGACTTAATACTGCTTAGTGCGGAGAGAAGTACAACATCCGTGTTTCGATAAAACACGTATTCAACAACAAAGCGTGAAGTTACTTTCCATTGATCACGGACATAAAGTAAAACATAACTCAGCTAGCTAGCTAACACCGACTGTCTTCTTCTTCTTCTTCTTCTTCTTCTTCTTCTTCTTCTTCTCCTTTTTCTTCTTCGTGTTCTTGTTTTCTAGGTGTCTTCTCAATATATATATATATATATATATATATATATATATATATATATATATATATGAGGCTGTTCACTGCCACCCAGTGGGCACATATGGTATAACACACCATAGAAATAAAATGAAATACAATCAAAACAAACAAAATGTGACCATAAATGGTATAACACATCATAGAAATAAAATGAAATACAATCAAAACAAACAAAATGTGACCATACATTTGTGTGCGTCACACTATCATTGTTGTGGAAATTGTTAATAATTATTGTGACGAATAATTCACATTGATGTGTGATCAGACAGTCACTTCACATATATTATTATTAAAAGGTGATCTGTGCAACTTCGTTGTTCAGGACATTTGTATCAAACAAGTAGCCCTTTGTATTATTTTGTAACTCGAAGTAGCTCTCGGTTTCAAAAAGGTTGGTGACCCCTGCCCTAAAGTAACTTGCTCCGGCCTTTCTGAAGTAACCAGGGACTTGACGTACTGGACTGCACTCACATGACGCTGACTCTCCAATGAAAGCCGTGAGAGGATCCTTTTGGTTTTTGGCCTGGGAATTCTTCCCTTCTTCTCTTGTTGAACTAAACTGAACTAGAAAGAATATGATTTTGTGTACAGAGTGAGTGGAAAGGAAAATACGGACCAGGTTTGAGAAATGCCTGGAAAGCTCACTATGTGTATTGTTTTGACCGGTATGTGAATTGTTAAGACAACTGCATTTACATTGAGATATAATTCATTGTTGATTAATTGTATGGTGGCACATACTAAATGTTTTGCATTTGGGAATATACTTTGAAGGGTTCAACATATGAGTGGTGTGGTGTCAACACTTAAACCCTGTGTGGGGTTGACAAACACCAAAAATATTGACTCACAACCTGACTAAAATATAGTTTGGCGCAGACCGAACTGGAGTCTGAGCAAACAGAAGGTGAGCAATATGTCATGTAGCTTGTGTCATTTTACCCTCAATCCTGAATTCACCTACTGAACCTGCTGCTCGTTACAAAGTCCCTTACATTGTAGTTGGATCTGTGTGACCTGGTGGTGTTTCGTGGCCTGCCCCATTCTTCTGAACGTGATATCTCAGGAATGCCTGGAGGTCATTTTTAAAATATGGCACATAGGGGTTTACATAATTTAAGAAATTATGTATTTTGAGAAAAAGGGCCTAAGACCTGAAGGGCATAATGTCATTTATTAAGTGACGTTTGTTTTTGCAGCTGGTCGGGAGCTTCTCTTTCTTTCCAGTCACAGACACTCAAAGGCCGATAACTGCTGATGAAAAGAATCCTCAGGTTCATAGAAGACGCCAAGAGGAGGAGTAAAAAAGCACCATTCAAATGTGAAGTGGAGCGTGGATAACACCGGTACACATTCCCCTCTGTGGACTGATTGACCAACTACTTTGGTGTGATTCCACTTGCTGCTTCATGAAAAGATGCTCATGAGGGTCTTACTTTCTGCTTTGCTTACAGGATCTTTGGTCCTGTATATTTAACATAAACATATACTAAAAGGATATTGCTTGCATGATAGTGTAAGACCAAAACCAATGATGGTTTCCCAGTCCTTTCTGACTTCCCTAACCTTTCTGTTGCTTTCAGCTCCAAGACGTCATGAATTTTATAATAATAAACTTGGTTCCTAGCAGCGAGCTATCAGCTACACAAACATTATTCAAACAGGAGTAAATAATGCATTCGTTGTCTTATTTACACACTGATGTTAATTTGTATTTCCGTTTGTAGGGCGGTCTGTGTGGAACTGAGTAAGAATAAACTACAAGTGCGTCTGTGTTCATGAAACAGTGTGTCTCCTTGACGTGTGTATGGGAGCTTTAATACACTCCCAACAGCTGTTAGTCGATAAGAAAAGCATAGGGTGTGTCCAAAAGTGAAAATTTACTGAACACTATTCTAATCACTCATTCATTTAGAGGGGACAAAATCAACAAGCAACCATGTGCTTAACTGAATGTCAAAGTTAAATCAGAAGCTTCTTTACGCTTATCAGTGACATCCTCAAAAGGATAGTTTGGGTCTTTTGAAGTGGGTTTGTATGAAGCACTTTCACGTCCAGCAGAAGAGCACACACAGTTACCAGCATAGTCTATGGTATGTACCGGTACCTCTGGCTGGACAAAGTGTTGTTTTGTTATGTTCTGATATGATAGGCCCTGATGGCAGTTTATTAGTGGTAACCTTCTCTGAAAAATAATGGACTGCTGTCCTTCTCTTCTCTGGACATCTTTCATTAAATCTCTTTCTTTTCATTGAAACTGATACTTGGAGTAAGCTCCTAAGTAGTGTTTGAAGTAATTATTAATGTATGCATTAAAACTACCTTTGACAAATGACCAGGTTTTAGTAATTGCTGTTTATTTCTGCCGTATGATCAGTTGTAGGTACATTCTTAAGACATGTATTGTGTATTGCACACCACCCAAAATTTGCTCTGGCTGTAGTTCAGTACAGTATGTCTTTCACATGTTGCAGGTAACTAATTCCAAACAAGTACCAGTCCAGTTGAGGCATGTATTTCCTAAAACGTTATGAAGTTTATAATAATAATAATAATAATGCATTTTATTTATATATTGCTTTTCTAAGTACTCAAAGTCACTTTACATAACAGTTAAAATATCCTAAAAGATAAACATTAAAACAAATCACGTAAAACAAATAAAAATAAATAAAAGCAGTAAGTGAGCACACAATCAAACATTAAAAGCAGTTCTAAAGAGGTGAGAGCAGTCACGGATGAGTTTGGGGAAAGAGTTCAAGAGGGAGTCAGCGGAGAAGGTTATAGAGAAGGCTTTGTCATCCCATGTTCGGTGCTTGGTCCTATGGGGGATGGACAGGATGTTGGCATCAGAAGAGCGGAGCTGACGGGATGGAGTGTGGTGGTGGAGCGGATCGGTGAGGTAGGAAAGGGCCTGATTGTGGAGGGCTTTGTGGGTGAGGAGAAGGATTTTGTAATGGATGCATTGTGGGACGGGGAGCCAGTGGAGGTTCTGTAGAACAGGGGTGATGTGATCGCAGGTGTGGGTGAGCAAGCGGGCAGCAGAGTTCTGGATGTACTGGAGTATGAGGATTTTGGATGTTGTGCCATAAAGAATGCTTTCGCAGTAATCAATTCTGGAAGTGATGAAGGCATGGATCAGGGTTTCCGCCGCAGAAGAGGAGAGTGATGGACGGAGACAGGCAATGTTTTTTAAGTGAAAGAAATCAGTGCTGGTGAGGTGTTTGATGTGGTGTTCAAAGGGGATGTTGCTCTCAAACATGACTCCAAGGTTGCGGATGTGTGGGAAGGGAAACAGAGTGGAGTTATCAATGGTGAGGGAGAAGTTGTGACTAGTTTTGGTGAGAGATTTGGGGTCGATGACGATCAAGTCAGATTTATCACAGTTGAGTTTAAGAAAGTTGGTTTGCATCCATGATTTAATGTCAGTGAGGCAGTCGGTGAGAGTGGAGTGAGTAGCAGTGGTGATGGCTTTTGTGGAGACGTAGAGCTGGGCGTCATCGGCGTAGCAGTGAAAGAGGAGACCATGTTGACGGATAATGTTGCCAAGAGGAGCAGGTAGAGGATGAACAGAAGAGGATCAAGCACTGAACCTTGGGGGACGCCTTGAGACAGAGCAGCAGTAGAGGAGGTGCAGCTATTGATGCTGATGAACTGTTGTCTGTGAGATATGATGTGAGCCAGGAGGGAGCAGTTCTGGTGATATTGAGGGATGATTCTAGGCGGGAGAGGAGGATACTGTGGCTGATGGTGTCGAATACTGCAGTGAGGTCGACGAGAATGAGAATGTTGAGGTGGCCAGCGTCTGAGGAGAGGTCATTGGTAACTTTCAGAAGGGCTGTTTCAGTGCTGTGCTTTGAGCGGAAACCGGATCGTAAAGGCTCGAACAGATCGTTGGAAATGAGGTGGGATTACCTATTTGGTATAGTGGCTAGACGGAAGCCACTCCTCGGTAAAACGCAAATGACAGCCCGCCTGGAGTTTGCCAAAAGGCACCTGAAGGATTCTCAGACCATGAGAAACAAAATTTTCTGGTCTTAATGCCAAGAGTCATGTCTGGAGAAAACCAGGCACTGCTCATCACCTGGCCAATACCATCCCTACAGTGAAGCATGGTAGTGGCAGCATCATGCTGTGAGGATCTTTTTCAGCAGGAGGAACTGGGAGACTAGTCATTATTGAGGGAAAGGTGAATGCACCAATGTACAAAGACATCCTCGATGAAAACATGCTCCAGAGCGCTGTGGACCTCAGACTGGGGCGACGGCTCATCTTAAAACAGGACAACGATCCGAAGCACACAATCGAGACAACAAAGGAGTGGCTTCGGGACAACTCTGTCCTTGAGTGGCCCAGCCAGAGCCCTGACTTGAACCCGATTGAACATCTCTGGAGAGAGCTGAAAATGGCTGCGCAACGAGGCTTTCTATCCAACCTGATGGAATTTAAGAGGTTTTGCAAAGTAGAATGTAAGAAACTGACCAGAAATAGGTTTGCCAAGCTAGCAGAATCATACCCAAGAAGATTTGAGGCTGTAATTGCTGCCAAAAGTGCTTTAATTAAGTATTGAAGAAAGGTTGTGAATACTTATGTACAGGTTATGTTTTTGTTCTTTTTTTTTTTTTAAATTGGAAAAAAATATATATGTATTTAAGCTACAAAGAGTGAAGCATTTGTACACAATCAAACCTCACAGATTAATTCCTATCATCAGGAATGAAAGTACAGGAATAGCTCAGCTAACATGAAATGCTTTACACGAGAGGCCTTCAGGCAAACCCTCCGACACAGAATGTCTGGGTTGTTGACTTTTACCTGAAGACTCGGTTATGAACAATGTGCCACAAGGAAACCACACAGGTGATAAAAGTGACATTTATTCAGATTCCTCGACATTAGATTTGTCATATAAACTTTCATGAGAAGCACCTAATATCTACAGAAAATGGAAGAAATGGAAGAAAATGCAGTTGTTACTTGGAACTGTAAAAACCACCAGACAGGTTTACACACTGGCCCAGAATGCACCGTTATGTGATCCAGGGGTTCTCTCCGTCAGAACTTATGTGACCTCCACCACCTGCCTCAGCTCCTCTATTAGTGGAGCCAACTCCTTCTCCAGACTCATGATCAGCCCTGAAGACACACAGTGGAGCGGCATGTTCAACACATCAACATCTCACAGTCATGAGCATATTATTAACTCCCATGACTCCCTGACTTGTCCTCTAGCAAAACCATGCTGTTATTCAGTCCTGCTGTGGATGGTGGCAGTAATTAACAGTGCAGGGCTTTAGTCCCAAATGTTGTTCCAAATGTTCAGTGTCTGTAACAGACAACTGCCGAGCCTCTGAATAAGACACAGACTGGAGAACTATTCACTAAGACTAAAAATTGAGGAATTGAAAAAAATAGATAAAGTTCAAATAAATTTAAAAAACCCATCTCAAGAAAACTGGTTTTAAGATTTGATTTAAATCTTCATGTCAGTTTACACTTTATACTTGTTGGTGAGATTATTTTTCAGTGAAGAAAGTTTCACAAAATATTATTCATACTGATAACAGAAATATCTGCTTCAGGAGTGCTACTTTAATTATGCTTTTTAAAATACTATATTCATGTTTGTACATAAATACAATAATGTAAAATATTCTAACCATATACTGTTAAATTCTAGTCTCCAACAGAATATTATAGGAATATTTACTCCACACTAGTGCTGACTTCATGGATTACATTTCAAACACTTAACAAATGGCATGGAAAGATTGATATTTTCAAGCACCAGAGTTGGTTTGGAATCCCCACAGTGGACACATTGTACCTGTGTTGGCGTTGCTGCTGGCAATGAAACTGATGACCAGTGGTAACCGATTGAACTGCACAATCTGTTCAACACAGAAGGATTATAAGAGGCTCATCAAAAAAGTAAGACATGTGAGGCACATGACTGGTCGACAGGTAAGAATCATCCAGCACAGTTGTAGTCTGGCTGATGCTGAAATACTCAGGAAAATAAGAACAACAGTCCCACCTTCCTTTATAAAACTCTGGATGACCCAGGAACTAACCATTCCCTTGCTAAGTGTATTTTAGATATACTACATTTAGTAAGGGAATTTAATGCTGGACTAATGCTCCCCTATCTGTTCTACCACCAAAATGTTCTAAATGCAGCCTCCGTAGTCCAGTCAGAAGGAAAGAACACATTACACCTGTATCAATATTGAATTGGTTCTCAAACTTTTTCTTTAAATAACATGATTTTGTGACTCCATCTGTGCTTTTATAGTTAACAGAATAAAGAACATTGAAATCATTGCTCCATCAGACGAATTAAAAAATAAATTGAAATCACTTAGAACATTGAAAATAACTTTCTATATGTGCAAAAAATAACTAACATTTAGTTACTACTGAATAGCTCAGTGTTGAAAAACAATAAGATAATATTTTTTTTGACAAAACAGAATTAGTGCAGATATGTGAGCCATCAGGTTTTAGCAGTATTAGTGGCTGCAGTGAGCTGCTTTCCTCTACAAATAGTTTTAAAACAGGATTTTAGATTTGATACGGCTCTCTCAGTTCATGAGATGAGATCTTTTTCTGGTTTTAAGAGCTGGAACAGCAGAAAAGACGACTTCACGGAGACTTTGCGGAGATTGGCTTTTGGCAAAAAGCCAAAAAACGCCAAGTCGCGCATGCAAGCGTAATCTGTTAACCGTGAACATTTATCCGAAAGTACAGGCATTTTTCCATGTCGAGGCCCCCCCCCCCCCTCTCCGCCGAAGCTGTAAACCTAGGGGAAACACTGTAGTTACAGAGAGACTGGACATACAGAACACACGTTGGGTGTCGTTGTCTCCCGTCACCCCGAACTGAGACCGGCTTGTAGCAAAGAAACAAGCACAGGGCTCCCACTAATTCGGCGTAATGGTGAGTAGTAATTTTATGCACCTTATATTTGTTTTTATTCCAGTCGTATCACTTCATTGCGTCATATTTATTGTTTCATATGTATCGCCCACACGGTGAAAATTGGCTTACAGCTTTGGGACTGTTGCTCTAGAGATAGCTGCAACTGAAGATCAAGTTTAGGTCATTTGCTCATTTTTACACTCTGTAAAATGGAAATTAAGGGCACATTTATACATTTAGTTTTTAACTATTTACAATTCTGTGTATTTACACTTTGCATTTGATCTTGAACTGTGAAGCACTTTGTTGAGTCTGTTTCAATATGAATTCTATAGAAGAATCATGATCTTCCTTTGGATGTATTACCTGATAGGTGTTGTAGTAGCAGATGATGCTCTTGTTCTTGGACAGGCCCAGCTTGCTACCCTGATCAGTGGCCAGAGCAAAAGTGGACAAGAAGCCGGGTCTCAGAGCTTGGACTGGGGCGTGGTCATTGGCAACTGCAGAGACAGAGGCAACACAATGTGACAACAGACAACCACTCATTTAAAATAGTGTCTGACAAATGAGCAGAATATATGTATAATGGAACTATTCTACTCACAACACGAAACCTACACTTCTATTCAGTTGATATACCAGTGCAGACATGGGTGGGCATGATATATGACCAAGGGGGTGACTCCTCTGTTTGTATAGAAGTCTATGAGAAAAGGACTCTACTTCTCTCTTGATGGTATTCCCTTAGTAAGCATTGTAAACATGAGTTTATGACCTCAAGTCTTCTTCAATACACCATAATGTTAATTTAGTAAATTATGGTCTTTTTATTGCACCTGATGATGCTGTCCCTACGATCAAGCAGAACATTGGTTAAATCTCCCCCAGATATTACGCAGCTGTGGTGGATGCGTAAACCTTCTCAGACTTCATAACCCAGAGCCTCACTAAAGTCAGGAATAATGTGCACGGAAAAGATGCCACAATTCAACAACGTGAGTATGTCCAGAAATGTATGTATGTAGATTTTTATAAATGTAAAAATAATATGTATGCA
The DNA here is from genome assembly GCF_023055335.1 of Clinocottus analis. Taxonomy (NCBI): domain Eukaryota; kingdom Metazoa; phylum Chordata; class Actinopteri; order Perciformes; family Cottidae; genus Clinocottus; species Clinocottus analis. Next base: position 235,480 of record NW_027176043.1, read on the forward strand.
CATTTCTCTATTAGAATAAATCCATTTAATTTAGTGTTAAGAAATCACATTACTCTATCTAAGATCAAACCTTAAACAAGAAATTAACAGAGACAAAGCTCAAACGCACGTTATTATATTAACTTTGTTCAAAGCTTTTTTGTCAGAGTTGAGCAGAACATAACTCTAGTCCAACAAATAATTGTGAGCTAATAAGAACATGCATGTTGTCTGGGGCACTGGTTCTCAACTGTTCTGGCTCCGGACACACCATCACCCCTGAAAGACAAGCCGAGACCCAAATCATCCATCCATCCATTTTCCGCCGCTTATCCGGGGTCGGATCGCAGTGGCAGCACACCCAGCAGACCGACCCAGGCTTCCATCTCACCTGCAACATTTTCCAGCTCGTTCTGGGGGACCCTGAGACGTTCCCAGGCCAGCCGGGAGATATAATCCCTCCAGCGTGCCTGGGTCTTCCCCGGGGCCTCTTCCCAGTTGGACGTGCCTGGAAAACCTCTAATGGGAGGCGTCCATGAGATACTTGAACTCCTTCGCTTGGGGCAGGCATGTTGTCCCCACCTGGAGGGAGCAATCCACCGGTTTCCGGCAGAGAACCTTGGCCTCGGATTTGGAGGCGCTAACTCTCATCCCTGCCACTTCACACTCGGCTGCAAAACGCCCCAGCGAATGCTGGAGGTCACGGTCCGAGGAAGCAAACAGGACCACATCATCTGCAAACAGCAGAGAGGCGATCCTGAGGCCCCCGAACCGGATTTCCTCCACCCTCCGGCTGCGCCTAGAAATCCTGTCCATGAAAGTCACGAACAGGACCGGTGATAAAGGGCAGCCCTGGCGGAGGCCAACACCCACCGGGAACGTGTCCGACTTAATACCGAGGTTCCGGACACAACTCCTACTGCAGGCGTACAGAGACCGGATAGCCCGTGCCAACGGATCCGGCACCCCATACTCTCGCAGCACCTTCCACAGAACCCCCTGAGGGACCCGGTCGAAAGCTTTCTCCAAATCCACAAAGCACACGTAGACTGGTTGGGCAAACTCCCAAGACCCCTCCAGTAGTCCCGCAAGGGTAAAGAGCTGATCCACTGTTCCACGACCGGGACGGAATACACACTGCTCCTCTTGAATCCGAGGTTCAACAAGCGGTCGGAGCCTCATTTCCAGCACCCCGGCATAAGCTTTTCCCGGGAGGCTGAGCAGTGTGATACCACGATAGTTCGAGCACACTCTCCGGTCCCCCTTCTTGAAGATGGGAATGACCATCCCGGTCTGCCAGTCCATGGGCACTGTTCCCGACCCCCATGCGACACTGAAAAGGCGTGTTAGCAGAGTCAGCCCAGCAATGTCCAGCGCTTTCAGCATCTCCGGGCGGATTTCATCCACCCCCGGCGCCTTGCCTACCTACCTTAATGACCTCTGCCAGGGATATGGGTGCACCCACCCCAAGGTCTTCAGGTGCTGCCCCCTCCCCAGGGACATGTTGGCCAGGTTTAGGAGTTCCTCAAAGTGCTCTTTCCACCGTCCGACGATGTCCCCAGTCCGAGTCAGCAGTTCCCCTCCCCCGCTGAGAACAGCCTGGGGTAGGCCCTGCTTTCCCTTTCCGATCCGCCGGATGGTTTGCCAGAACCTCTTTGAGGCCAACCGAAAGTCCTTCTCCATGGCCTCCCCGAACTCTTCCCATGCCCGAGTTTTAGCATCCGCAACCGCCGCAGCTGCAGCCCTCTTAGCCTGCCGGTACCCGTCAGCTGCTTCGGGAGACCCCTTGGCCAACCAGGCCCGAAAGGCCTCCTTCTTCAGCTTGACCGCTTCCCCCACCCCCGGTGTCCACCACCGGGTTCTCGGGTTACCGCCGCGACAGGCACCGATGACCTTCCGACCACAACTCCTGGCGGCCGCTTCCACAATAGAGGCTTTGAACAAGTTCCACTCGGATTCCATGTCCCCAACCTCCCTCGGGATGCGTGAAAAGTTCTTCTGGAGGTGTGAGTTGAAGACCTTCCGGACAGGATCCTCAGCCAGATGTTCCCAGTTCACCCTCACAACACGTTTGGGCTTGCCAGGTCTTTCCTGCCGTCTCCCCCACCATCTGATCCAACTCACCACCTGGTGGTGATCAGTTGACAGCTCTGCTCCTCTCTTCACCCGAGTGTCCAAGACATACGGCCGCAGATCAGATGATACCATTACAAAGTCGATCATTGATCTTTGGCCTATGGTGTTCTGGTACCAAGTACACTTATGAACCACCTTATGCTCGAACATGGTGTTTGTGATGGCCAAACCGTGGCTAGCACAGAAGTCCAACAGCAGAACACCATTCAGGTTCAGATCGGGCAAGCCGTTCCTCCCAATCACCCCCCGCCAAGTTTCACTGTCATGACCCACATGACCGTTGAAGTCTCCCAGGAGAACTATAGAGTCGGCAGGAGGCGCCCTCTCCAGGACGCCTCCAACCGACTCCAAGAAGGCCGGATACTCTGAGCTGCTGTTCGGTGCATAAGCACAAACAACAGTCAGAGCCTTACTCCCCGCAACCCGGAGACGCAGGGAGGCGACCCTCTCGCTCACCGGAAAAAACTCCAACATAGTGGCGCTCAGCCCGGGGCTCATGAGTATCCCCACTCCCGCCCGGTTTCCCTTGTCCGGGCGAGGTGACTGAACTGTGCTGCTCTCCAGAAAGTTGATTTGGGAGACCCAAATCAACTTTCTCTAATTGATTTAATGAAAAGATGTTGCAGTTTGAACCAGAGAAAGTACAAAATATCACAGTATGCCAGCACAAAAGAACGAGTTAGAAATATTTCCGTTAATACTCAAGTAAAAATCCCAAAGTGCATAATACAACATAAATAACAATTAAATAACTTCAGCTTTTTTTAAACAAACTCAACAGAGCTTTCATGCACAAAAAATAAATAAAAACTTCTGAGAAGTAGTTTCAAAAAGACTCAAATGATGTAACTTTAACTGAGAATACTCACTCAGTCATGAATCTATGATAACCAACGCTGCAATATGGCAAATGGACCTGTACTTGTATAGCGCTTTTCTAGTCTTCCGACCACTCAAAGCGATGGAAAACATTCAGTGTCTCGAGGAGCAGCTTTTATAAACAAACTCAAAATAAATTAAACGTGCAATTCAAAAAAGATTCAAGGATACAAAATTATATTTAAAAAATAAAATAAAACATAAAGCAGCACTCACTTCAACCTGAGGTGTAACACTGACATAGACCTGAGTCTGGAGAAATTCAAAATAGGATGCTTTTTGCTCCTAACAAGAGTCTCAAAGTCTGGAGTTATGGTGCATTCACACCAAAAGCGTTGCGAGTAGATTATATGCAGAGTCAGTGCTAATGATGATTTCCCTTGCGCATGCAAAGACTGTACTGTATATTTTGGATGCAACGTTTGGGTGTACTAAGCAGTGGCGGGTCGTCAGGGCCAGCTAAGCCTTCTCTGCTGGCCTAAACAGAATCACAAAGTTAACGTCATTTTATAAATAAAAAAATATAGATGCGAAAGCACGTATTGTTCTGTAGTTTCTGTCCTTAACGAGCATCGCACGAGCGAGTCGCCTCTCAAAGCTTCACAAGCGGTCACCGGCAGCCTCGCGCTGTAAGCTCCGCGTCTCCGGATTGAACATTAATCGTGCAAAGCCGCCGCTGATACCTGTCAGCTGTCCTACACATCTCCACCTCATTCAACCAGACGTCAGTGCACTTGTTCAAGACAACACAGACTGGACTTTTCTCACTAAAGAAGAAAAACTGAATTGAAAATATGAAAATCACATATTGTTTTGTATAAGGTTTATTAATTGCTGGTCTTAAACATACATCTTTAAACTAAGCAACAGACTAAACATGGACCAAAGAAGGAGTGGCTTGTCCCTCACAGAGACCCGTACTATTGAACAGTACCCTTTCAGAAAAAAAAGGAAAAAATATTTCTATACTATATATATGTATGTATGTATGTATGTATGTATGTATGTATGTATGTATGTATGTATGTATGTATGTATGTATGTATGTATGTATATATATATATATATATATATATATATATATATATATATATATATATATATATATAAAAGCAAAAAGTGCTTTTCATGTTTTCAGTTCAGTTTTTCTTCCTCAGTGAGAAAAGTCCAGCCTGTGCTGCATCACGTCATATCAGCTGGAGATATGAAACAATATCGCTGTGTTTCTGGCTGTAACACGTGTCTCCTTTTGAGCACAGATGTAAACATGTACTCAAAATGGAGGCTGAAGCCTAACCTTTCCAATGAATCCTCACTTGAGCCAATGGGAGCTACATGTCCTGACTGAGAAGCTACTTTAGTCAACGAGAGTCAGCGATGAAGAACAGGGTCTGCCTATTCTTCCATATATGAGACAAGCCTGTGATGTGCTACAACTCTGATGACAGGCGTTTCATATAGCCAATGAGCTGGCTAAAATTTGGCATATAATTGAGTGAGGGTATGCAAAACAGGCTCAAGGAGGCT
>NW_027176043.1:245000-270000 GCF_023055335.1 Clinocottus analis
AAACGTGGTGTTTGCTGTCAGATCTAAGACAGCTCTCTGATGTGGCCACAGCCAGGCGTTTCCCATCATGCACTGGGCCAGGCAGGCCCAGCACCTACCTCTGAAATCAATGGCCGCCTTGCTCTCGTGAGAGTATCGTTGACCACGTGTGCATGACGTCAGAACAAGGCGGGAGCAAGTCGGACATAAATCTAACCGGCATGCATTGCGCGTCGATCGCCGGCAATTGATTCTGCGCAGAACTGGCTCATCTCGAACAAGCCTAATCTCTGTTTGTATATATGTATTGTTTATATACAGATTTATTCGTTTAATTTTGTTATTGGAGCTGTTTTGACAAAAACAAGTCGATAGATGATTTCGTCTCATCTAGTATGGAAACAGCCTGCAGACGTTCAAATCAGGGAGTAAAAAGTTTTCATGGTAACGTGAAATGTTGCAGCAAAGTGCTGTCCCGTTTGTTTACACTATTTCAAGTCCTTGCAGCCTCAACCACACTTAACCATTTACCACACAACGTCGGTGAGACCCTGTGGGTTCAGGGTTTGAGGCCTGAGGGGGACAATTGGTTGGCCGTAAATTCAAACTAGAACTAGAGCTCTATAAATAACTCTGTATAGGGATTCCATCACTCTGGCTACAAGTCGAAACCAGTTTTTTTGTGGAGTCTGTGGATGAGATAACTAAGCTCTTCTCCTCTCCTGCATGCAGTGAGAGTCCAGTCAACTCTGTCTAACCTGCTTTTAAGATCACTGAAATGATTGACTCTAAGGTAGCCAAGCTAATTAGTGGTATGAGAAGCTCCAAAGCCAAGGATGTCTTTGGCTTTAACGCCAACTTTTTAAAAGAACATAAGGACTCTTTGGTCCAACCCGTAACTCATCTAGTTAACCCAGGGGTCGGCAACCCAAAATGTTGAAAGAGCCATATTGGACCAAAAAAAACAAAAAACAAATCTGTCTGGAGCTGCAAAAAATTAAAAGCCTTATATAAGCCTTAAAATGAAGGCAACACATGTTGTAAGTGTCCATATTAGCCTACTATCAAAATGACTAAGTAGACTACACAAACATTATGAGCATTCATGATTAAATGTTGACTAGAAACATTTTCTCCCTGATTACGTATGTCTTTGACGTATTACGAATACGTTGATTATACGTCTGTGATTGACGTACTAAAATACGTGTATAAGCAACGTATTTGTAATACATATTACAAATACGTTGCTTATACACATATTTTAGTTTCATTGTTTATTACAAATATGTTTATATTCGTGTGTTTGTGTCATTGATTTCTTGCTTTCCCGCTAAAATTAAGCATATTTGAATTTCTAAACTCTGCGGACGAAAAGAAAATGGGCAGTGTGAGGCCAATAACAGGGCTTAAGGTGCTGGTAACGGCTCGTGGCGCACCGGGTGCGGTCTTCTTTAAGACGGGTTGTTTGGGAATGCAGCCCAAAGTGGGTGATAAACTCCATCTAGTGCAGTGAACCACTGCAGTGAACTCAACAAACACTTAGATCCTATTCTCATTACAAAGCAAACATGCAGGCAATCCTTCCACATTGGCAATAACCTATTCCTCAAACATGCAGTGGTCCCCTCAGCCTAGAAAGTAGCAGTGGTAAACCCAATCTTCAATTCTGGGAAAAAATCTGACATGTTTAACTACTGACCAATTTGCTTCTTGCCGATAATATCAAAAATAGCAGAGAAATGGGTTGCCCAACTTCTTGTAGAGCATCTCAACAAAGACTATCCCCTGTTGCATCCTATGCTGTTTTTTTTTTGTGCCCACCACTCGAATGAGACGGCCCTGTGTGTCCTCATTGAAAATATTAAGGGTATGTTGGATAGGAATGCATGTGTCGGTGCTATCTTTTTAAATCTTAAGAGAGCTTTTGACCCTACCAAACCCTACTGTCCAGGTTAACCCATTTCAACTTTTCCACCCATGCTCTTAACTGGTTCAAATCATACTTATCTAACAGAAAACAATCTGTTTCTGTAAATGGTGCAAGGTCTCCCTTTCTTGAATGTCCTGTAGGTGTTCCTCAAGGGTCGGTCCTTGAGCCGCTTTTATTTTCCTGTTTATTAACACACTACCCAACTCCTGTCAGAATATACATAGACAGATGTACGCTGATGATGCTGTAATCTTTATATCAGCTAAAAACAACCAAGAAGCTTTATGCATCCTATCATCCACTATGTCTGATGTACAGCTTGGCTCACTAAATCCTGCCTCTTGTTGAATGCTAAAAAAACACTGTATGTATGATTTTCTCCAAACGTGCCAAAAAAAAACAACACACACTGAAACATATTTGTAAAGGGAACAGAGCTAGACTTAGTAACTGAGTTTAAGTACCTAGGGGTAACTCTAGACTCCACCCTGACCTTTAAGAGCCATGTCGAAAAGGTAGTGACCTACATCAAATTCAACCTACTAAACTTCAGGCACATCAGAAACAGCTTGACAGAGTACGCAGCCAGGACATTCCTACATTCCATGATCTTCGCACATTTAGTGTACTGTCTGACCAGCTGGCCAGCTGGTCGGGGTGGCTGTAGCTCAGGGGGATGAGAGGTCATCCCTTTACCACGAGGTAGACAGTTCGATTCCCAGTCCCCACTAGTTCACATGTCGAAGTGTCTCTGAGCAAGACACCTAATCCCTGACAGCTCCCCGGGCGCCTTACAGTGCAGCCCACTGCTTCTTTATCAAGGATGGGTTAAATGCAGAAAAATGTACTATAAAGAAATAACTTCTTCTTTTTTTTTACAATCAACTCAGAAAACAATTTCCCCAAACAGGATAAATAAAGTGCATGTTTCTTTTTTTTTCTTCTTTTTTTTCTGGTCACTCACGTGCACAGCAACACTCAAACCCATAGAATCTCTGTATAAGAGAGCACTCAAAGTCTTTGACAAGAAACCGCAAACTCATCATCACTGCCACATCCTGAACAAGCATAAGTTTTTAAGTTTTAACAACCTGATCAGCCTTTAAGAAGCCAGCATCATTTATAAAGGCCGAAATGGTCTGGCACCTCCTCCACTAAACGAGTACATTAAACAGAGACCTGTCTGCGGCCCTGAGGCTAGAGTCGCCAGAGCCTCTGACAGAGGCGACTTTGTCATCCCACACAGGTGCACCACCTGTGGTCAGACGGTTCTGTCTGTCAAACGCAGCACCCTCTGGAACACTTTACCATCCTCTGTTAGGAAGTGCCCAACCTTCAGCACTTTTAAAAAGCACATGATGGTTGTTGTCCACCCAAACTTGTGCACATAGTTTTACAGTATTGGTGCTGTCATGGATGTGTGATGTATTGATGAGTGATGTATTGATGTTCTATGAATGAGTGATACCTTGAATGTGCAAACTGATTGATGCCCTTGTGTGCTATGTATCTGTGTGCAGTGTGAGGTGTTTTCCTTAAACTGTGATTTTTGTCTCTTGTTTGTTACATATATATATATATATATATATATATATATATATATATATATATATATATATATATATATATATATATATATAAAAATATAGATATATATATATATATATGTATATATACATATATACATATATATGTGTGTATATATATATATATATATATATATATATATATATATATATATATATATATATATATTACATTTTAATTTTAAGTGTTCATCAATGTACATTGTCCTTCTTGAGCAAAAAAAACCTTAAAACTTGAGACATTGGGATGGAGCTGTAGTGTTCCCGTCAGCTGCCGGATGGTGGACGCTGAGTTGTTAGTGAGACTTTTTCTCCTCTAAATGCAGCATTACGTTTGTCAGAAATGAGCTGTTTCTCTCCTGGAAAGTAGACAAAAGCAAGAGGTAGCAGAAGGGGGTGTTGTCAAAAAACTACGGGCAAGTCTAACAGTTTTCAGCAGCCTTCAAAGAATACATAGGAAGTCACAGAAACAGTGACTTTTTGTTAAGCAGACCTTGTTCATGTGTTTATAAATATATATTTATGTAAAATGTGCATGTACCTGCATCCTTTTATATAAATATGATTTATTATTGTCACACAAGGTCTTTAGATTAAACCTTCAACAAACAGCGAACAACCTATGAGAACTACACAAATGTGGAAACAGCAGGAAGGAGGCCTACAGAAAGAGGCAGGCTTACAGCAGGAAGCATGCCTACAGCAGGAGCAGGAATACAGCTGGGTTGCGGATGATTTTAGTATTGTGACTCATTGGTGGAACTGCATCACCCAACCTCAAAAACAACTCTTATCAGTAATTGGAACAAATTAAAACACCAGCAAATCTGTTATAATCATTGTATTTTTAATTGGTGCACATGGCAGTAAACAAAACATTTATTTATTCTAGAAGAAAGGTTCTGCCACTTCAGCATTCCAGGAGAGGTTTGTTATGGCAATTCATTAAAAGTAAATATTTGAAATTTATGTCCTTTTCTGACAATGTTTTTTTTAAAACACCAAAGAAAGACAGTAACCTTCGATGGTTTAGTTTAGTTTTTGTTTTTTTGTGTGGTAATAACAGAACAGAGAGCCGCTGAGCAGTTGTCATATGCCTGAGACCAAATCCAAATATAGGCAACTATTAATAGAACATCTGAACAGTCTGGGCTTCACACGTTCTCTGCCCTGACAACACCACATTACTTTGTGTAGTGGCTTTGGAGGAAGAGCTGGACTGTAGACTCAAACAGGTAAGTTTATTTACAAAAGACAAGCTGTTCATTATGAACTCTCAAATATGTACAGTGCTATTAGTGGCAAAATATGGTACTATGAGCTCTCTGGTGGGGGAATATGGTACTGTCAGCTCTCTAGTGGCGTAATATGGTACTGAGCTCTCGTGGGGTAATATGGTACTTTATAATACGGGTGGATCAAATCAAGCATTCTGATTGGTTGAGATTGAGTCACGGGGTGTAGTTTATTCAGCCATGAAGTACCACCTGTTAACATTTACCAGAACCATTTTTTCCATGTTAGTGCGCACTCAAATTAAGAGGGGATTTTTTTTGGCTCGGTGGTGAGCAGGATTGTCTTTCAATCAGAGGATTGGCGGTTCGATCCCCGGCGCTGTCAGCCCATGTCGATGTGTCGTTGAGCAAGACAATTAACCCTAAATTGCTCCCATAGTCTACGGAGTATGAATGGTTGATGTGGCACCTTGCATGGTGGCTCCTCCCATCAGTGTGTGAATGGGCGAATAATGTTATGTCATGTTTAAGCGCTTTGAGTGGTTGGAAGACTAGAAAAGAGCAATAGAAGTACAGGTCCATTTACCATTTAAATTGCGCGACCGTTAGTTGCCATTTAGCTTGACAGTTACCAAACACGTGTAGCCATGGGTTTCTCTTGTGCTTATACTTGTATAATAATAATGAAATAACAACACACTGCTCCGTTAGGACAAGACAGCAACCACTTTATTCTTGTCTCCTTTTTGCTTGAACGAATCCTTCTCTCCTCGCTTTTCGTTTCCCCCTCCACAATAAAAGCCCCAGCTATTTATGTACACAATATAATAGCTTACACATGTTTCGTGTAAACTTTGATATTTTGGGGGGAATGACTTTTGATGAGAATGTCAGCAGTGAATAATGTTTTCGGGGATTCCTGTCCTCCGCTGTGCGTCGGGCCTAACAACCCCCTTGAACAGTACATTATTGACGATACAGTAGTCCTTCTCGTTCCTTATTGGTTAAATAAACTCTTTAGTGGGGTATTATGGTACTATAAGCTCCTTAAGATATAATGGTTCATCACCAATTAAGGCTTTGTAGGCGAGGAGAAGGATTTTTAATGTGATTCTTGATTTTACAGGGAGCCAGTTTAGAGCAGCTAATACAAGAGTAATGTGATCTCTTTTCTTAGTTTTAGTTAGTACACGAGCTGCAGCATTCTGGATCAACTGGAGAGATTTAAGGGACTTATTAGAGCAGCCTGATAATAAGAAATTGCAGTAGTCTAGTCTAGAAGTAACAAATGTGTGAACACATTTTTCTGTATCGCTTTGAGACAAGATGTGCCTGATTTTGAAATGCTATGGAGGTAACGTCACTTGAAGATGATTGACCAAGCACTAATAAAGCATCTCTGTTCTTGATGGAGTTGTACTTTTTTGATTCTAATGAACAGTTGCATTGTGTGTTATGCTGATTAGCATGGGGGACTTTCAGCACTTGGAGCAGGACTTCTACCAGACAGGATATTACATAGATGACCAGGGTCACACCACGGCACACTACGATATCTACGATTCCACAAACCCTGCTTATTGCGACACGTAAGTATTCAGACTTTTAAGGATAGTCCTCTTTCCCACTTCAGCACTGTGTGGAACTAGTGGCTGTAACATATCAAGACAGCAACAAATAAGACTGCAAGATTCAACATGTTTGTAGACCTCAAGGAGACATACCGTTTTTTTGTGAAAAACTCTGTAAACAGAAACTTTGTTTCGCCACACCATGTATCGTATTTCCGGAATCCTCTAAGACTCTTCTGAGGAGGGAATCACTCAGAATAAAAAACATTTGAACCCATTTCCCAAGCTGCGCCTCTTCTTCTAGTGTATACTCGTTAAAGCTCCACTGACAAGCCTCCTTGATCGTTTAGGATAGTGACGTCCTAAAATATGAAGCGCTGAGATCAATTTGCTGGAATGAAGTGACGAGGAAACAACATTGGGAAATGAGAAAGGCTTAGGCCTTTTCATTGGGGCTGTTTTGGAATATGTAACACATTAACTTAAGTGAAAGTAGGTGTGGCAGGTTTTGGAACGGCCTTTAATGCAAAACATTTACGCTTTTACAGCAAATAAATCCTTTATTGACTTGAACATTACTGATCGATGACATATGTACCTTATGGAGTATTTGATGATAGATTTTGCCGCCTTGAAAGTATGTGCAGAATTATTCTAATATTTCTACATTTAGACTCTTTTAGAGAGGGGTCATATCAATATTTTTTCTTGCAATATTTTTCAGTGGAACACAGGCTTTTGTGTCGGGTGCTCTTGATCCCCTCATGGAGCAACAGTACACCGGACAATTCTACCAACCTGCAATGCTTTCTGGGACTGTTGTAAACCCAGGAACAGATTATTCTGAAGAGGAACCTACCCTCCTTGAGGGTAAAAAATAATCTGCATTTGAAACAATCTATGTTTTCTTTGGATCACGACAACTACCTTTGTTGTATTTAGTTGAGATCTAGCAAACAATTGTCCATTCATAGAGAGATCATATGCAGTGACTCCAGGAAACAGCTGGGGAATCAATTAATTACTGAAAATAAACTTTCTGTTTCCGTCTAGAGCTCGGCATCAATTTTGATCACATCTGGCAGAAGACACTGACCGTCTTGAACCCTTTTAAGCCTGCAGATGGCAGCATTATGAATGAGACTGATCTGACCGGTCCAATCCTCTTCTGCGTTGGACTGGGGGTCACATTAATGATGGTAAGGTACTAGCATATCTCATATCTCAACCCAGTATAATTCCAATACGAGGAATACTACTCCGACTACACATTCACTGCTGTATGATATGTAGTATCAGTAGTGTAATTTAACAAGTGCCTGCTAATTTCTTTATTTTCATATATTTAGGCAGGTAAAGCCCACTTTGGTTATGTGTATGGGATCAGTGCTACAGCCTGCATTGGGATGTACATTCTGCTGAGTCTAATGAGTTCTCTGGCAGTGTCTTATGGCTGTGTGGCCAGTGTCCTGGGCTACTGCCTCCTGCCCATGGTGGCCCTCTCTACATTTGCTGTCTTCTACTCTTTGCAGTAAGTCCATTCAGTGGTTGTCATTATTATACCATTTATATTTGTAACTCAAAAGTGTTGAGCAGTGGTCGTCAAAGTTGGTGATGGTAACAGGAAATCTGTAAGTGCTTTGCTTGACGGTATTTCTAAGGTGCTGTAAAATGTACAGCTCACAGATCAAATCTTTAATGCACAATAGGTTGGATATTGGCTTTTGAAAGACACTCCTCCTCTGGCTGTGAACAGAAAAGAGGCTGTGTCGCAAACTGCCGTAAAAAAAACATTTGAGGCGCATATATCAAATGTGCTGTCTACATGCCCAAAGAATGCTCCTTAGGCCCAAATAATATTGGCATATCACCTTCTGAAAATGCTCCATACGGAATAATTTTTCATTTGGAAAATCAAAACGGAATTTGTTGTTTGACATGACCCGTATGACCAGCATCGTCACCACTGAGAGAATGAGCATTTTAATTTTGACCGACAAAGAGACGCTCAGATGTCACTAACAGGCAGGACTCATGCAGAGTTGAGCTCAGGTTGATGTTCATACTTCAAATCCCTCTTTGTTGTTTTCACAGAGGCATCCTGGGTACAGTTCTGGCCTTGTTAGGAATTTGTTGGTGTAGTCTCTCTGCCTCCAAGATCTTCATCTCCACTCTGGCAATGGAGGGCCAACAGCTGCTGGTGGCTTACCCATGTGCCCTGCTCTATGGCCTCTTTGCATTAGTCACTGTGTTCTAATAATCACCAGATTAACCCGGGAGGAAAATCTTCATGATTCAAGCAACCTTTTTTTTATTTCTAGCAATACATTTAAAATGAGGAAATGTTGTTTATCCCGGTCTATTGGTGTGCATAGGGAAAGCACTTAAAGGGATTGAAAGGGAATTTAGGAACTTGGTGCTAAAATCTTATCCCATGTGTCTTTAGGGCAGAGTGTGGCAGAGACTTTACAAACTTTGAACAATAAACAAGCCTTTGCATTTTTATCTCTTTAGACTACTGGAGCATTATCATTTACTGAGCTTTGAGGATTTTTTTGCCAGGTATATCACATTTGAAATGGAGCTTCAGCTCCAGGCGGAATCGTTTCATTGTGTTGTTTTATTTAGTGCAGCTTTATTTAATACTTACATATCAGATATTTGTCTTATGATCTAAAATAATACCTTAAAGCCTTGCATGGTATTCATTCTGTCTTCAAAGATTTTGATAAATAAATATATTTACATGTAATGACTGTACCTGACATTTACAGGTGTCAGCTTTCCTTAAAACCTGATAAACCCTTAGTCCCCTAATTAGGGGGACCCTACGTGTTCTACAGCTCATATGACCTTGATATGAATACCAGACCCTATTATCATTAATCTCTAAAGAATTTGCAACTCCTTGCCATTAAAAAAATGAAAAGAAATTGGGATTTCACTTATTTTCTGCATGAATAAAATCAAGAGTCAAGTGTCTGATCAAAAAATGACTCCTTGATTGCTCCCCGAGTTAAAAAAAAAGATATCTTCGGTGCCTTCCCATCATGCCACAGAGTAATACTGCACCTCTTTAGGAAGATTAAGACCCAAAGCATGTATCTTCTCAGTACTTACAGTACTTTAGCACTTTACATGTAGTAAATCGGACCTGTGGATGATAAACTAGAAGAGTTTTAGTTTTTTTAAAACACACTTCCTCATCTTCGTGAAAATCAGGAAAAAGAGGCTAAGGCTTATCAGCCTGCATTTTAATCCAGCCTGCATTTTGAATCATAGCATCTCAGTTAATCAGAACTACGTCCTCAGCTGTGACCGCCGTGTTAGAGCCGTGCACAGCGTGAGCTCACTAGTGGGTCACGCTCACATGCACTAGAAGTGATATGTAAACAAAGCCAGGAGAAGAAGCTCTGGTAACATCACACACAGAGGGAGCTCATTCACTGCTCAGGTAGACATTACTCTGCAAAGTTGGTTGCATCTATAATACTGGTCTGAATGTTGTACATTGCTCCTCTAAATAATCTTCCAGAAAATCCAATTGCAAATGAATGAGTGTTTGCAGCTGGTGGGGCCACTTCTCCAGGTGGTCATTAAACTGTTACAGAAAAAAAGCAGACAACATGACATAACCAAAAAACCAGCAGTGAAACCTCAAACATGATAGAAATATATTCATGTATTAATGTCTGGGCTCCTCATCGCTCCACACAGACCTGATGTTTTAGAGTCTTCAGTGAAAGAAATCCTTCCATGTGAGCTGGTCGGTGGATTTCACCATGAGACTGAAAAACAAGCTATTATGTTTTTCATTTAGAATGAGTAATTGATTGAAGTATCGCAGTGTGGAAACACCTACATGTTATGGATGGGGGTTCATTCTGTTTTGGGACAATGCAGTAAGTTCACCCAGAGGTCTCAAAGAAATTAAAGCCATTCACTTTTATTACAGTAGAGGGAGCTACAACATCGCTTTTGCAATGTTATGACTCAATGAGGACACGTTCTTCTTTAGTGCCACATGTTTAGTGGATTTATGAACTGAGAAAGTTTTTAATGCATGGTTCCATTCCTGGTTTTTGAAGCCATTTCCAACACACACAGAACTACTGCTGTATTAGTCACATTGTCCTGGAGATCATGCTGTGTGTGTGTGTGTGTGTGTGTGTGTGTGTGTGTGTGTTTGTTTGTGTGTGTGCGTGCCTGCGTGCGTGCATGTGCGTGTGTGTGTGTGTGTGGATGTCAACAGTCACAGTCCACAGAATTGTGGAGCTTTCAGAGGAAGAAAAGGAACTAGTTTCTCACACAGCCTTTATGATGTATGAGGGTCTGAGCAGACTCTGACAACTGCAGTCACTGATGCTCTGCAGACAACTTTCTTTAAGAGCTGGCCAAGCGAGAAGGGGGGGCGCAAATGTCGACACAATTCACCGTGATATTAACAACAGGGTCCCAGTCCAATCAAGCAGGTGGATCCAGTCCCTCAGGTGGTGTTTGAGCGGACAGGGTCGAATACCAAGGCCATGATCTCTCTTGGCTCTGTGGTTCTGCTCAGTGTGACTTTGGAGGCCCCAAGACTGAGCTCCATCACAGAAACATCATAACACTGCTCATTCACTCAGGTTTTTTTTGTTGAAGGATGGCAACATTGTTGAAGGAAAAATGTTCATGAAGAAATAAAACAACATTTCTTAAAATAATGCCCATATTGAATTAAGCTTTTAAGCCCTGAGTCCCTTCTCGGGGGGAGAAGCCCTTCTAGAGGCCTTAGGTCTGCTCCTGAGTTTTACCAGAAGCATACTTCAAGGCCTAAACAACAACCTACAGAGTTGCCTCTTTGTAAAGATAATGACCTATAGAATTAGAATCTGCAAGGTGAATCACAATCAAACAAAGCCTTGTGGTGTTTTAGTCAAAATACGTGTTGTTCGGTTCAAAGATTTAAAAGTTATAATCTTTATGCCTTAACATGGTCGGTTTGGTGCATGCTGGGTATCTATCTTTGCATAAATTTCTGTGTAAGACATGTGACGCGCTCTAAAAAACCTCCCATGACCACGTGGCCTGTAGTGTTAAAAATGTCGAAGGAAGTAGGGAAAAAAACAGTCCGGCTGCATTTGGATTTGGCAGGTACTAATAACCCACAAGGATCAGCATGCTTTACTAGACTCCAAGCTCATAGGGTTACAGAGAGGTGCTACAGAGAGGTGTCTTTTCTTGAAATCTGACTTTGTATGTGTACTTATTAACAATCTAGTGAAACCTTGCTCTGCTAATAAGGTTGTAAATACAGTTGTTTGGTATGGCAAAAAGAGATCTATTAAACAGACAGGTTGGTAACAAACTGTATTTAGTCAAAGCTATTTGAATAAGAAAACAAAGCTGACCAGTGGAATGATTAATGCAGCAATGCATGATCATTTGTTTGTATGGTGGACCTGGATTTACACTCTGTCATTTCTCTAATATCATCATTAGATGATTAATGTAACCAATCTCATTTTATATCTTTAGAAGTGAAGTCCAAACACTTGCAGCTGTGAACTTCAGTACATGCTGAAGTACTTCACAGAATACTTTTTTTTTGCCTTTCAAAGGACCTCCGCTTAGGCTTGAAAAGACGACGCTTTGCTGAAATGATAGCGTGAACATCAGCCAAAGAGCGTATTTATATTGGTGAGAATACACCCCTGTTCAAGACAATATATGTGAGGGAACATGTGTGCATGTTTGACAGACAGTGGGGGGAAAGAGAAGGACGGCCCCGAGGAGCAGCTCAGACTCTCCTCTCCTGACTGTAAGGACTGGTTAAAGCAAACAAATCCCTCTGACCAAGCGGTAGGCTGAAGACAAGCGCTCCCCGGGCCCCACGTAACTCTCCGGCTACTTCACACTGAACTCCTCCAGATGATTGCGTCTCAGAGTCTCACTCCTGCTAATCCCGGCTGGAGGGGCTCACTGCTCGATGACCCATCATTAACCAGAGCTTGGAAAAAAACTGATGCAGTCAACATTTAAATGCACGTTAGACCTGCTTAATCTTTAAACGTCTATTCTCAGCAGCAGTTTTATAAAGTGTGTGTGTGTCAGTGGTGGCCGGCCCATAGAGGGCAACGGGACTTAGCCCCACCCACCTTGAGCCAAAAAAAAAGATTATAAAATTATGAATTATAAAAAATATAATTTTATTAATATATTATACAAATTGTCACTATTTGTGTTGTTAAGCTATGGAATATACCAGTAATATTTGTAAAAATAGGATATCTGCGCCAAATATCTGCTTTTCCTGCTTCTCTCCTCTGCTAGTGCACCTCTCAGCTGCTCACATGTACGTCTCTGCTGCTGGTGCACGTCTTGGGGCTTGATCGATTCTGCCCAAAGAAGACAAGTCTAATATGCAGTTTAGCCAGTCATCGATTAAATAAATAAATGAGTGATGTACAATTCATCCAATCAGCGCTGTAAAAAAGACTTCCGTAGGGGCTATTCTCATCTTGCCCAAGAGCGTGTTTCCATGTCTCAGGGCACTTCTCGCTTGTTCTCGCTGGCTTCTCTTCTCTCGCAGCACATTTTAATGAGAAGACAATGAAATATCCAAGCATGAGTGCTACTCTTGCAAGAAGATTCAACCCTAACAAGATCAAATCTCTCCTCCAAGACCAGTTTGAGAGAAGAACTTGGGCGGAGAAACTCCAGGTAAAACGACTGATTCCAGATCAGCCGCCTGAACTCAGCATAAACGGAGCCTGTCAAAATCTAGAAGCTAGAATCTCAGGACTTACTGATGACCGCTTTCCCGCAGAGGTTTATGTACATCTGGAGAGTGAAATGCTGATTATGTTACTGGTTTTCTTTACATTTGCAGTCGTATTTAATCATAAACTAGCCACAGCACTGTAGTTGCTGCTGCACCTGGGCTGCTGGTGCTTCTACCCGCGGCCTCTCCTTGGCGTGGCGAGAAGTTGGTTCTAGGCTGGAACTAACCCACTTTTGCTGGTTAAATGGAGAAGAGAGGTTGTATTTAATCTCTTTATATTAATAATAGGTGCATTTTGGTCTCAATACAAATCAATCAGTCTCAAATCAATCTCCCATTCCATTGAAAAGCAAGGTGCCCCTGCATTGCTATTTTAAATTTTGAAAGGCTCAATGTGAATAAATATGGATTGTATCAGAATATTTCGTAAAATAAAATGTTGTGGATTTTACATCTCTCTCTTGTCCAATACTTTGACATAGACTTTTGAACTTTACAATGCTTTGTAGCACACAAAAAGACCTTGATCATCAACAAAAATTTGTTGGGGGAAAAAAATAGAAAAAGAAATCGAGATTATAGAATTTGTGCACTATGTTTACTATGTGTTGCTTTCTATTGACAAAGGGAGTGTAATTAAGGTTGCTGTACCATCATGATTTTCAGATTGCAGCTATTGCAGCAATTTGGGGAGGTTGGGCCATAAAAATTATTAATTGCATTCTCTAAAATGTGCATTGCTGCGGACGACAGCTGTGTCTTTTCGTCTATTTTTCTCTCTGTTGCCTCAGGAGCTGCTCATCCTGTTTTACTCCATCATCATCCAGTCTGTCCTCTGCTCTTCCGTCACTGTGTGGTTTGGATCGGCCACCAAACAAGACAGAGCCAGACTGCAACGGATCATCAGGTCTGCAGACAGAACTATTGGTTCCAGCCTGCCCTCCATCCTGGACTTGTACACCTCCAGAGTTAGGAAGCGGGCTGGAAAGATCACTACAGACCCCTCATACCTTGGACACAAGACGTTCCAACTCCTCCCTTCTGGTAGGCGCTACAGAACACTGTATGCCAAAACCACCAGACACAAGAACAGCTTCTTCCCACTAGTCTGTTGAACAACTGAACAATTAGTCAGACACTTCCACCTGCACTAGTTGCACTTTCTGGACCACTGTTTACTGTTATACTGTTTTTATGTTTCCTTAATGTCTTATTTTTGGTCTTTCTTTTATATTTATCTTTTATATCTAGCTCTTGTATTGTAAATAAGTACAAAGCGCAGAATCCGGCGTCAAATTCCATGAATGTGAAAATGTATATGGCCATTAAGAGGGGCTGCAACAGAACTTCTGAATAGTACCAGGCAGTCAGAGAACAACAGGCAAACTTGTCTAAAGAAGGGTTAGGCTGGGGAGCTGAATTCCAGCAAGTAGGCAAGAGCAGTAACAAAATGCTTGAATGCTAACACTGGGTTCTCACTGATGTCCACTTCCTCCAAGGAAATCAGAATCAGCTTTAAAGTTTTTACCTACCAGAATATACACCTGGAGTAGTTTCAGTCTGATGACTGTAAATGTGAATCTCAGGGAGATTTAGCCTTCTCTTCCCCACAAGTCTTTCAGTGGTTGTCCTGCCAGACGTCTTTTTTTCTCGGCTAACCTTTGCTCTCACATATTCCAGCGCGGGCTCTTTTTTTTGCCTGGCCTGTCCTGGAATGCGGCGCACACTGGATGACCTGCAACAACGTTTCTGATGGTCAGGGCACCCAGGAGTTTTTCTCCCTGACCTGACCTCTCACCATAACAACTCTCACCAGGGCCCCACCCAATTTTTCAACTGCTACCTGTTGCTATGTTTCAGTGGTGGAATGCAACAAAGTATTTTTACTTCGTTATTATATTTAAGTAAATTTTTACGTATCTGTACTTAGAGTAAAAGTAAAAAGTATGCACTATTATTTTTACTTGTTACATTTTACAGCTATTATCTATACTTTTACTCTACTACATTTCTACAATATGTGTCGTTATTCGTTACATTTTATGAACACAGTTTCGCCAAAATGTTGCCTGCACAAAAATATGGATTGCGTTGCTGTTTTGGAAGTTTAAACCAATCAGGTGTGTTAGCGTGAAAAATTATTCGATGCCTGGTGTCGCCTACAGAAGAATTCAGTTCCACAACTTCTCCTCGATTATTTCCTCGATCACAGGTAAAGTACCAAGCTCTGCAGTTGCAAAGGCAGGGAGTCGTCCAGTCAACGCAGGTTGACCTTCTAAGACAACACCCCGAGCAGCCGGAAGTTCGGCTCTTTAATACACGGTTTTCCATCATCAATATATCATAAGCAAAGTAACATTTAATTGGCTCTAAACTGTCAAGAGGAGGAGAATTCTGTGTTCTCATCTCTTCTCACAGAAAGGGACGTGCAACGTTCTCTCGTGTCAACATACTGATAAACAGGTGTGGGTGTTGAGGAGTGCTGGCGTGTGACCAAATTTCCTTGAGACCCAGACATTCCTAGACACAACTACAGCTGCATAGCTGTGTTGTACTTACCTTGCTAACCTAATCTGAACTCCACTTGGCATGAATATGAAAAGCATCTACAGGAATTTTTGATTTATATTATCAGGTGGCTCTACTATCTCCAATGACAGCAGAGTGTGCATTTGGCAGCAGCACTAGCGGTAGCCTTGCCTGTTTTTGCACTTGTATAATTAAATAAAATATTTAAAGATATAAAATGTTGTCTTCATTGGTTTGGCTTAATGATATTAACTTTGCAGATAATCCCTGGTAGATAACTTGTCATCCGGAGAATTGTAAGATAGAGTGTGAAAAGTATTACAGAGGGTAAGCACAATAAGTACAGCAACCTTTTCTCTCAACCTCTCTCTCGCTCTCTCTCTCTCCCTCTCCCTCTCTCTCTCTCTCTCTCTCTCTCTCTCTCTCTCTTCGTCTATCTGTTCATATATATATTCCACTGTTTTCATATATATTCAGCTGTTTTGTTATTTTTCAATATATTCAGCTTTTTTGAGCTCTATTCAACTATATTTCAATATTTTCATATATATTCAGCTGTTTTGATAGATATTCAGCTGTTTTATATACATTCAGCTTTTTTCATATATATTCAGCTGTTTTGTTATTTTCAAATATATTTAGCTCTCTCTCTCTCTCTCTTCGTCTATCTGTTCATATATATATTCCACTGTTTTCATATATATTCAGCTGTTTTGTTATTTTTCAATATATTCAGCTTTTTTGAGCTCTATTCAACTATATTTCAATATTTTCATATATATTCAGCTGTTTTGATAGATATTCAGCTGTTTTATATACATTCAGCTTTTTTCATATATATTCAGCTGTTTTGTTATTTTCAAATATATTTAGCTTTTTTTAAGCTTTTTTAAGCTTTATTCAACTATATTTCACTATGTTCAGCTAAATTTAGCAATTTCTTTCAAATATTTCAGCTTTATGCTTCAGCTTTTTGCATTCCAACGCATTTTCCAAAGGAAATGCAATTTCTAGTTTTTATTCTTCTTATAGTCAAACCACTATTCCTCCCACAGAGTTGCCAGCACATGCGTCAAAAATACATCGAAACGTGCGGCTTGCACGGGAATCGTGAGCTATGACTTTTCTAAGAGATTCGCCCGTACGTTTTCCCGAAAAATGCGAAAAACGTCCAAAAAATTTCACAAAATGTTCGTGGAGGGTGGAGCACCAATTAACAGAGTGAGAAGAAGCGACAGAAACTGTTAAAAAAATAAAACGTATTTTGTCTTTACTCCCACAATGTTCACTCTTCATACACCATTGTTGGATAGAAACGTTGGAAATCTTGTCTTCTGTCGTAAACTGCGGTCGATAGGAATCCAACAGACTCAGACGTGTTAAAATCCGACTAATTGTGAGAGCAAGTCCACCTCGCTCTGCCATCCGCCACCATGTAAAATCTCCCTTCAAAGCCACGTCTCCCCTGAAGCTCGTACCTGACTTGTAAATCGCCCGTACAGACACATGTTTTATCATACAGACTCGCCAGTCACAGTATCTGTTAATCAAGTCTTCCTAATGCTCCATATGCGATATCGAAGCAATAGGAGCTTTTAAAGTATCTTTTTTGAGGGATTTTTGGATAGGTGTTCCCCAGCATTACCTCCATTGAAATATGTATAGCTGAAGACCTTTGAAGTCATCACTATGGCAACCTTTGATCTAGCAACCCACAGGTGTTCTCGTTAGGGCAGTTTAACAGACACACAGACACTTACACACGCACACACAACACAAATGACTTCTGTCTCTCTCTATGTTTGTCTCACACACACAGACACACAAACACACATACACACACACAAACATACACACACACAGACACACACAAACAGACACAAACACACACAGACGTTTACGTGTGTTTTATATTGTGTAGTTGTCAACACTGTGATCATTAATAAGGTCATATGATATTTCATATACCTTTGTGTGTGTTCAGGACGTTCAGTAGTTTATTTCCTTAAATCCACAGTCCAGTCTGCCTCTAATCAGTCTGCTGGCTGTCACCTGGTCACCATGACGACGGCAGCACACAGGTGCTTCATATCAGCCAATCAGTTTAACACACAAACCAACTCAAGTGCTTTGGAGGAGAGACGGGCGTTATAAACAAAAGCTATATATTGCGACGTCTTACGGCAGTAGTAGCCACACTTTCAAAATTTCTTGCGAAATTTTCTAGTTAATAAATACATTCGAGGCTAAAGCCCCTGATGTTTTTTAATTAGCCCCGAATATTTATTTATTTTTTAAGATCACATCCTCAAACTACGGTTATCTAATGTTGAAGCTTCGATAAAACAGTGCTTTTGGACAGGTTAAATGTTAATAAATATGTAAAGAATAAATACACAAATATATAAAGAGCATTAAATGTACAAAGTAAAACAATGTAAATACTGTACATGACAAGATGCATGGTTCATTAAACATCTCAATACTGTTGCTGTTACTGTTGCTGAATGGTTGCTGTTGGTATGTTCAACATGATGAATGGGGCATTTTTGTACCTGGGCTATTGAGGGAAGTTAACTGGTAACCATGAAAATGCCTCAATTCAATTCAGTCCAGAAGAACAGGTACCTGTGGGTATGTGGAGAGTGTTTCTATGTCTAAAAATATCTACTTCACTCTTCTCAGCTAAGCCCCGGATGTGTCAAAATCCTAGAAACGCCCCTGCTTGCCACATCCTACCTCTGCGAGATCGGCTTTTCTGCTGTTTTCTTCATTCTTTTAATTGAATAAGCACAGATGGAGGAGTCGCAAAATGTTATTGCAATAAAAATTCAGCATAGAGATTGTGACCACTGTCCTACCTAAACAATAAAACAGATGTTTGTCATTTGTCTTCTAAAAGGACCCATATCATTCTTGCCTCATCTGACACCCCTGTTGGCAGGAATACATTGTTTGTCACTAACATTGGCTGCGTTTCCCAGATTCGATCGTTCTTAAGGACTTAAGAAGGCTCGAAAGAAGGGTTCGCTAAGAAGGAGCGCTAAGATACGAATGTTTCCCAGATGCGTTCTTAACTGCCTTCTTATAATACGGGTTGATCAAATCAAGCATTCTGATTGGTTGAGAGTGAGTCACGGGGGGGGGGGGAGTTTATTCAAACCATAAAGTACTGTACAGCCTGTTTACATTAACCAGCGTTCCACATCAGTGCGCACTCAAAATAACAGGTCGATTTAAATTGCGCGACCCTAGCTGTTTACGTACACACTATAATAGCTCACACATGTTTCGTGTAAACTTTGATATTTTGGCTGGAATGACTTTTGATGAGAATGTCAGCGGCGAATAGTGTGTTTGTGGTCCCTGTTCCAGCTGTACAGTCACACGTTGATACGGCTTACGATCAGGAGCGCAGACTAATTAGCGGGGAGCGAGCGCGTAAAACAGGAAACGAAGACGAGGAACGAAAAGTATTTGATCACAAAATAGCGCTGATTTCCAGTAAAAGATAATCACCGTCTGCAAATTCCCGAGTGAGGCAAGTTCTTTAAACATCATGGAGAGAGGAGGGGGGGGGGGGGGGGGGGGGGAGAAAAGACGGACAGAAGCAGCGAAAGCACTTATTTTCATCGGTGGCTGGGTCTCATCCTCCACCCTGCTTTCAACCGGTCAGGTAGTCAGTTCTTAACGCTAAACACATACGGGACTATTTTCTCTACACTACTGGAATGCGATACACAACTTTTGGTGTCTACAACTATGTTGGGTTGAAAGGCAGCTTACTAATACTGTTTATAATGTCGCTGGTAACCGTATTATAAAAGCAATAAGGTACTCGAGGCAGTACTGTATCTACAATAATGTACTGTTCAAGGGTTGCCTAACAACACCCTTGACGACATTATTGAACGATACAGTCCTTATTGCTTAATTAAGATCTCGCCAAAGAAGCTTCCTAAGACGCTCTTAGTGGGAGCTGTTCACCGCCGTGGTGATGAAACTAAATCAATCGATGCCAGGTTAATCGATCAACCACCACTTTATCAGCGCATAAATCACGCACAACACCCTGTGGTCCCCACACACAGGTGCAACTACGGTAAGCGCGCGTGTGTGTGCCATCCACGACACCAATCACCCGGGGATTTCAGCCATGGCATGAAATCCACGGTGGACCTGGCGGACCTCATCCCGTGTGGTGGGCATTCTGATGTGTGTGCGGGCATGGCGCAGGAGGATCGGTGTCACGGCTGCGACACTCCGTGAAACCGATGCCTTGCTCAGGCCGTCGCCGTCCCCCACAACCTCCAGGAAGCTCCCCAATGCGTAAAAACGCAGGCTGAGGGCAACATTGCAGCGGGTTGGCCTGTGGATGTGTGGTGACACTAGTGTGACGAGGCGTTGGATCTCCACACAGGGAAGCCGGTACTTGGACTGGACAGCCCGGTCCGACAGCACAGGGCGACGCTGTTGGTTCGCAGCGAGATTATGCCGTATTGCAGCCGTGGTGTCTCTCACGCGTGGACTTCAGCAACGCCTTTATACGTGGAGCCTCTCTTGATGAGGTTCAGCACAGTTCAGTTACACCTGTCAGTTTCCCTGATATCTACGGAATACCACAGGGTTGTTGATGTTTTTATAGCTAACGTAAACTCATATGCAGATGCCGAATGTGTGTGATAACGTAATGAGTGATAGTAATGCTGATTCATTTTATTTATGTAGCTACAGGAACACAGGGGAAATTCTTTATTTTTATATCGTTACTTTTTTTATGCTATTATTTTTCTTGCGTCAGTGTTCTGCGGCTGTGAGTGCACATTCCTCATTACGCATGGTTTTAGTATTCCTTTGAATGTCAGATATAACGTTCCCTGACGCTGCTGCAGTGAGCGTTTGTCGCTAAGAAGGCTGTTAAGAGTGGGTCAGACCGATCTTACGTTTCGTTCTTAGTTAAAGAGCGTCTTAAGCTAAGAACGACTCTGGGAAACACGTCGTTCTTTCACAGCGCTCTTAGAGCGCTCATAAGACGCTCTTAGCGCTTAAGAGCGTCTTAACGAATTTGGGAAACGCGGCCATTATTTGTCATCATTCATGAAAAATGATTAATTTAACTGTTTGCTGATTGACCTGCAAAAAGGGGATATTGTAGACATGTCACAAGTAGGACTACAGTCTGTGAAAACAGTTTTAGAACGTCCTCTGTGTCTCTGACAGGTTTGAGATGATGTCATGGTGATGTCATCAGGGTGATTTTAATTTAGGTCTGGAGACGACAAAGTTATACCTGAAATCCAGTGTGACAAACGGGTACTATGGAGTTTGAAAGATGCAAGCATTTACCAGCAAGAAGGAGCTTTTAATAAAATTATACTGAGTTGCATTATGGGAAATGTGGGATCCAGTGATTTTTGCTGCAGATTAAAAACCAAGATGTCAGTTTTGATTTTAACCATTCTTGGAAGTCCTGTTACTTTATTTAAGCACAATACTAATGTATATAACTGGTCTCCAATTTGGTGGTTTATTCATTGTCTGTGCCTCAGCTGAGACTTGATCATTATATATGCAGTTAGCATCTTCAGCTTTAACATATTGACAGCAGCAGATGTGTGATTTAGATGGTTGCTGTTAGAGATTTACACTTTACTAAGTGCACCAGAGAAAAGAAAAAAGGCTCAAAGCTTAAGGTAGTAGCTCCAACCCTAAATTAAAACAGCTAGTACTCAAATGTTGAAATGTAAATCAAAAGAGAATAGTTTGACCTATATAATAGTACTGGTACTGAACATGTTGTGCTTATTTCAATGTGTGTTTTCAATGAGATGATCAAACTGGAGACCTGGGCACAGTGAGAAGAGTCAATCCAGCTGAAGCTGAGGAAGAGACAGATTTATTGATTTAATGTTTGATTGAACAGTTATGCATTGGACCTTGAAGCATAAGCAGGCTGATAGAGGCCCTTACATTTATATTAGCATGGCAGTACCTATCAATTTGTCTCTGCCATTTACAGACATTAAACTCTGTAATTGCACTCATTAGAGTTATTTGTAAAATAAATAGAAAGGAGCTTTAAAATGCCCCAGGAGCAGTTTGCATGGGATGAATCTGACAAAATGGCTGCTTGTGTTTATACATTGCTTTGCAGCCCATTTATAAATGATCCAGAAAACACCCTAATTAATGAAGAAATACAGGTGAGAAAGTCATTATGAATCACACTCCATGTAGGGAGATGTGCTTGATCTGCAGATGACCTGGAGAGAAAACATTCCCAGTAATGATGGCTCTCATGGTTGGCTGAAGTCTGGTAGCCCCTCCCCATCCCTGTGTAAATGAGGCAAGTCGCTGAGCATTATTCTATTACAGTATTGTGGCGGCTCGAAGCACAGTAAGATAACAGACATACCTCTGAGCGCTGATGAACAATACATTTACAGAAACTTGCTTATTTAAGGAACTAAGATAAAATCATGTATTATCCATTCTTAAAATTCGTAATTGGTTAAAAATGAATAATGATGTTATAACATTTGTTATCTGAAGACTTTTAGATCATTTTCTCAAAGACAATATAAGATGGCGGACATTTGTGGCACTTCATAGTTATGGGGACGTCATTAGTACAAAAGATCATTGCAAAAATTTTCATCTTAAAAAGTTATTTCTTTACAACTATCACACATGACTGTATTCAATCAAGACAATGAGGCTTTAGTTCCTTCGCTCACAGGTTGGTTAGTCCATGTATCCGTGGGCGAAACCTTTCCCCAGTAGCTCCTGCATGGTGCTGCGCCTCTGGTGTGTGAATGTTAGTGTCGGAGCTATTTATTCAATGTTAGTATTTAGTTATTTTATTCACAAGTAGTATTGTTTAATTATTTGGCTGAACGGTTTGAAACAAATGCCAACACGTGTTGTACAGTGCCAGGCCTTGGCCTAGCTTGCACCCATTGAAGATGTCACGTGGTGATGCCCACCAAGACTTCACTAATGTCCCACAGTTTACTGGCTACATCTTGGTCGGTGGCCGTGTCCAGCAGAACCTGAGGCTTACAATCGGCAAAGCACTTGCCCTGCACACCGTCTACATCTGGGCTGCAAGCCAAGTAGACTGAGGTCTGAGCACCTTCTTCAGGGCTCTTGAAGAAACCCCAGGAGAGTAGGTCAAATAGGGGTTTCGCTAACACCGGGATGTGAACATGCCTCCCCAGATTAGTCCTCACAATACCTGGAGTCACAGCGTTCACAGTCACCCCGCTGCCCTGCAGGCGGTGGGCCAGCTCACAGGTGAACAGCAGGTTGGCTAGTTTGCTGCGACTGTAGGCAAAGGCCTTGTCATAGCTCTGCTCACTGTTCAGGTCCTCAAAGTTAATGTGAGCGTGCTTATAGAGTGTGGAGGAGACCACCACTATGCGACTCGGAGCAGATCGTTTAAGGAGGTCCGTCAGCAGGTGGGTGAGCAGGAAGTGGCCCAGGTGGTTGACCCCAAACTGCATCTCGAAGCCGTCCTCCGTTTTGGTGTAAGGACACTGATAGATGCCAGCGTTGTTGATCAGAACATCCAACCGAGGCTCCTCCTGTTCACAGAAGAAAGTCCTGAAACATCTACTGTGCTCGAGATCTTTGTGTGGGACACGTTGTGCTTTCATAAGGAATCACATGCTCCATGAGCATGACTTTGTGTACACACTATATATATATATATATATATATATATATATATATATATATATATATATGACGCTTTGCACCAACTGTGTGATATTTGTACAATCGAATGCATTCCGGATCAAAAACATAATTTACTGTTGCATTTTGTAAGTTAAGTTATATAATCTAGGTGAGGTCATTCTTTTTTGACGTTTGGTGTGATGTTTCTTAAAAGGCACTATTTGTTCTGTCTGGAAATACAAATAGACTGTCACAAAAAGCCACCTGACATCTGCTACCTGGATCATTATAATAATACAGTTAACATATGCTATGTATTTTTATATTAATACAGGTAACATCTGCTATTTATTATTATATTAATACAGGTAACATCTTCTACCTGTATTATTTCCTTACAGAACGTTCGCACAGATGTGAGCGAGGCGAGATCGAGCTGCTTGACGACCAGCTGGGAGCCGTGTAACCCGGTCTGCTGCCGTAGGTCCCGGGCAGCCTCCTCGGCCCTGCTGCGGTCCCTGCAGGCCAGAATAACGCGGCCCCGGAGCTTTACAATTCCCGCCGCTGTGGCTCTCCCTATCCCACTATTACCGCCCGTCACGAGCACCGTCCTTCCGTCCATCGTGTGGCGTTCTCTTAATACATCCGTGGTTCTAACATTACCTTACAATGTGACTTGCATAACACAACCGACATATTTCATTACCCACAATTCCTAACGGTTGCGAGTTGCCTTTGTTGAAGCTCGTAAAAGTGACAATCTTTTTCTTCTTCTTTTATTTTTCATGGCGGTTATCAAACAGCTTTCGGGTGCATTACCGCCACCCACTAATCTGTGGATATAAGTAAACCCAGACAAAAAACATACAAATAAAACTAAAATAATTGTCAAATTTTTGAGTCTTGTTGTACTTTTTTGTCAGGAATAAAAGTACTCGTAGGCTGATTCGTGTTGATCACCTTGCATGTAACGTTTAATAACCACAACGCCAAGACACAGATCTCGCGATCACACATCACTCATAAGGTTGCCAGGTACAAACGTAATCCCTGAATAACAGACCACTTCTACAATATACTACAAGTCTTGTTGACATTGATGATCATTATCTGTATTCTTCTCAACTCTAATGGCATTTGCCCCATTTTTACCTGTATACCGGCAGATATGTTGTTTTAAAGGAACCACTACAAATTCTTAAAGCTAGTGCTTGTATTAATGTTACATCTAATTTTGCCAATAAGGTTTTGGATGCCAAACCTTAAGCCACACAGCCATAGTGTATTACTGATCATATCAGACCCATATACATAGCTTTCAACGCAGACCTCTCAGCTCCACACGCATCCTCAGAGCATCCAATTACATTTAAAACCTTTTTACATTTATCAACTATTTTATCAATATGTACATTTGAGTTGAGCCAAGCATCAAACCACATTTCTAAAAAGGTGCATGAGTCTGTCCTTTTCAGCTCCTTACCAGATAAACAAAATTGGAACAGAGATCAAAATGTATTTCTCATAAATCATACGCTTTTTACCACAAGAAGCAGTGGTATTCATACCACTACTCCTTGTTCACTTGAGCCTTCCTCTCCTCTGCTTCTAGACATGCTATTGGATCAATTGTTCCCCTTCCTTTTCTAAATCCACTTTGATATTTTGACCTAAGATTCCTAGTTTCCAAATAATGTCTTTCTGTGATCATTCCCTCCATTATT
>NW_027176043.1:275000-517500 GCF_023055335.1 Clinocottus analis
TTGAAGTAACAAATGCATGGATTAACGTTTCTGTGTCATTTTGAGACAGGATATGTCTGATTTTTAAAATATTACATAAGTGAAAAAAGGCAATTCTTGAAATGTGTTATATATATACATATATGTATATATACATGTAAATATATATGTATATCTAAACATGTACATATATAATATATATAATATTAACCCACAATCCAAAGTCATGCGGGTTAGTTGATGAGTAAATTGCCTGTTGTAGGAATGTGAACTGAGTGGTCGGTCGTCTGTCTATATGTTTCACCCTGAGACTGACTAGCGACCAGGATGTGCCCAACTCTCGGCCAATGTCAGCTGGAATTGGGTCCAACCTCCATGTTAAAAATCCACTGTCAACGGACAAAAGATGGACAGATGTTCTTTCTCAGCCTTGGAATCTGTTTCTGGTCGTCCACTGACTTCTGGTCAATGAACTTTTACCTTTACCAATTGGAGTCTGTGATTGATTGTCAGGTGAAACTCCATAGCAAGCAAACATGATAAGTATAGCTCAATACGTGTTAAATAAGAACAGCATATAAGATCTGCGCTTGCTATTGTTGTCTTTTCTTTTTTTCAGTCGAGCTTAAAAAGGGGTTACACCAGTACCATGTACACAAAACAACTTTGCAGTTGTCAGCTGTATATTAAACATTAGATGTAAGATTATTATGTAGACAATAATGTTGCACTACAGTTATATATACAGTATAAACAACTATAGTAGCAAATCTCTACAATTTCATCATGCTACTGAAAAACTTCATCTCTTTGCTCGAGTCTCAGATTTCCTAAATAAATCAGTTAAAGCCTTTAGAGGCCCCGATGGCATGGAGCCAAAAGAAACAACACAGAGTCAAACTATTCCACTTCCACCATTGGTGCTGAGACTGGGATTGTTGTGGTTGGTTTCACAGTTGGGGCTCTACCAGCAGCAATAATGTGGTAATGACATCTGTAACATCTGGAAAACATCTGAGCTCAGCCGAGATTGTAACAGACAAATAATGCTGGGCCCAGCCCCTCTGCTCTGCTTCAGCTCTGCAGCTTCCCATCACACCAATAGCTGCTTCGAAGCTGCCTACGGAGAAAGACAAAAACTGCTTAACCCTTGTACAAACGATAAGAAGAATATGAGCACATTTATGGCCTACACCGTAAAAAGCAAAAGAAACAGAATAAAAAGAGTTCCAAGCAGCCCCTCAAACCTACAGTTAGATGATAATAGCATACTGTATATCAAGTTACAATGCAATTTATGGTTCGATTGGAAGAAAGAGGAAACAAATTATACAAACCAACAATATTTAATGTTACTTTAATGAGATTGAGGGTTAGACAAGATAAGTGTCTGTTTGAGTATTTTATGCATGTACTGTGTGCAATTATTTTCTATTTCTGTTTTCTAATTACAACCTTGTTTGTGGTTGTGTCCATTACTTCTATCCATAATAATAAGTTAAGTTGAGTGAAATTAGGTAAGATAAGGCAAGATAAGTTCAGACATAACTTAATATGTCCTGAGGGAATTTTTTTTGAAAGAGTTAGAGTACAACGTGGGAAAGCGTTCATACAGACTGTCATGTGTGGACAGCAGACTCACTCTGCTATAGGGACGATTATTGTGCACTAATACAGGCATGGACGAAGGTCACATGGGGTGTATGGACTGACCTGCGGAGCTATATGACAAAACAAAACAATCCCAAACTGCAGCACTAAAACACTAAAACATATATATATATATATATATATATATATATATATATATATATATATATGTATATATATATATATATATATATGTATATATATATATGTATATATATATATATAAACTATATTACGAACTGTGTTGCATTAAAAAAAAGGCAGCGATTAATTAAACAGTTGATTCTTGCTGTGTACATATATACATGCATATTAAACTGGCTATAGTCTCTACTGTTGCTAACTTAACCAGGTTTATTCATTTATATTTAATAATTCATTTTCTCCTAACGTTACCCTTCGATGTGTTTGCATCATATAAGACTGTAAATAAATGAGAATTAGAAGACCGGAAATAATAATAACCCTCAGCCAAACAATGCGTGTGCTAACAGGATTCATCACCTCACATGGTTTTGATAAAGAAGATTGGAAAAGTGAGTGAATAATGTCAGATATGCTAATAGGGAACTAATAATTAAAGTATAGTTTGAATGACAAAAGTTGGCATTTTAACTTTTGCTTTGCAAATCATGTCCAGTTGCAGAAAACAGGATATAATGACTAAAGATCTATTCTTTTCTAGTTTCGTCATGAAAATAACCTGTAAGATCCCTTTGGTCTCAGTCTAGCTATGCCTCTTGGCCAGTAACATCAGGCCACAGGCTCAGCATACAACTTGAGGCATTAAAGCGTAGTGCAAGAAGCAGTTGCGCAGCACATGTGACAGTATGTGCATAAAACCTGGGAAAAGATCACCAAATCACAAACAGTTAAAAAAAATCTTGTTTTACTTGTTTATTTATTTCAATGTGAAACATGCAAACATTTCAGCTGTGAGACTGCTGAACGCTCAGTATTTGTGGATAGCTGAGGGCTAAGGTAAGGGCTACCTCTTGTTCAAACATCACCGATGTCTAATCGGCATGAGCAGTCACCTAGGTCTTAGAGGACGAGATGGGTCACACTGGTCCGGACTTGTACAGGCAGAGGTGTGTCCTGGGACCGCTCAGCTTTGTGTGTTGAGGCCATCCCTATTTCTTTACTTCCACAATGAGCTCTGCCCCTATTTATATAAACCAAGTCTTGGCCGAGGCTAGTGACACACTGGGACTGCGGTTGTCATCTAGACCATACATTATGTCAGTTTTTTATGAGCTGGATGATAGATAGTTCTTTAATTGTTTTGTTATTTTTTTCTACTTATGTGAGAAATTCCAGGTTTTAACGTGGGAATGCATTGACTCTGCTGTTGCTATGTTTGGATAGAAAAATGGGAAAATCTTATAGAACAACACATGTGATAGGATTTCTAATGTGGTGATATACGGAAAGCTGATTGTACAGTGGCGCATATCCAGTTCCTGAGACATGGCTTTAGTTAAACATGTAACATATAGCTATATTATAAATCATAAACTTGATCAGTGTGTGGAGTTGAATCTCTCAGAACAGCCAGTGGTGGTGAGGTTGTGATATTTAGAAGGTTTATTTAGAGTTCCACCTCTTTACCTTTGCGTATCAAAACATGGACAGTCTCATGTGGCAGTGCGTAATCTTTTTGGCTTGGGTCCATTTAGAATTAATTCATGTCTATCTTTGACTTGACATCAGAAACAGAATCAGCTTTATTGGCCGTGTGTCTTCACATACATGGAATTTGACTCTGGTTTCACATAGTTCTCATCGTACATGTAACAACCGTCCCCAGCTATATAACATTATCTGAAGCGGTACTATGAAGTACTATGGGCGGGGTCCTTGGTACAGTTTTAAATATGATGGCACTATTACCTGTTTTATAAATGAATATTATGGTTCCTACAACTGTTACTCTTTAATTCTGAAAACTGGTGGTGAATCCAATAGATTTTAGGTAGTAAAATAAAAAGGTCTGTGTCTCTAATGTAATATTATAAACAGTTCTGACATGTGAACAAACCCAAAAATGAATTAAAAGTTATAGCTTTTGTATAATGTAATTGGTATGGCTTCTTGGGAGCTGTTTGACAACCTTTTTTTTTATCCAATCACATTTTACTTCTCTTCATCTATGTAAGATTAGCCTGGTTGAAATACAGGAAACAGACCTTGGACGTGTGATTGGTCACTCGTGATGTGTCGTTCATGAACAATTTGTTCAAAATGAATGAATCCTTACAAGGACTCAAAAGTAATGAGTCTTCTCAAAAAAAGATTTGTTCATGTTCTCGTGACCGCACATCTGGACTTGAATATGCTCAGCCAAGGAAACAGAAATGATTCGTTGAATGCAGGTCACGTGAAAAAGGTTCCAAAGAGTCATACAAAGACCGAGTCGGGAAATGAACAAATCATTTCTGTTTCCTAGTACTGAGCCTATGCAGGTCACGTGGGAAACGGATACAAAGATCTGTATACGGCAGATGAACGAAAGCAGAGGTGAACATGAAGACACCGTCAGGAGTCCTTCGGATCAATGATTCGTTGTTCTGCCGGAGACTCATATCCGGCAGAAGAACAAATCATTGATCCGAAGAGTCGGTTGGCAGAAGAACGAAACATTCATCCAAAGACACAGTCATGATTTGTTCATCTAATGAACGAATCGGCACAGGCTCAACACTGGCAGCCAGCTAAACAGTAATGATTCGTTCATTATGACTGGGTCTTCGGTACGGATCTTTGGATCATTTTTCACGTGACCTGCATAGGCTCAGAAGAGGAAACAGAAAGTGTTTGTTTACCTGGCATTTTTTGTACTTTTTTTTTGTACTTAATAAATGACCCTTTTCAAATAATCCAAACTGTCACGATGCATTATTGTAATGCAGGAATTTTATTCCCTCCTCCCCCGAAATGAACGAATGATTCGAAAAAAGATTCGGTCATTTTAATGAACGAGACATTAACATGCACGGTAATTGGTCGGGGAAGCTAGCATCTCACCTAGAATCTCTGGACTTCCTGAATAACATTGCACAAATTACCTTTTAGTAATAATAAAAATGATATAAGTGAAGTGACTCATCACATGTCAATCTAAATTATTCCTCACCATTATTATGAGTTCCACAACAATGATGGTAGAAATGCTACATTTATTTGTTAATTTCAACGTTTGAAAGTCAGGGGCTGATATTCATATAAATATCTTCAAGCACATTTGTAGCATTTTCTTCAAAATCACACCTGCTGTATTTTTGTGAAACTTATCGAAGAAATCCTCGACAGTCATATCTTCAAATCATGACTTGTTTGTACTAAACCTTTAACTTAATCAAAAATAACATCATCAGTGTATAAGAGAATAAACAATGGATGTAGTAGAATCACATCAGACAGAGAGGTATGCTGTTCTAAAATTAGACAAACCTTGAGAAGTAATGGCGCTTTAACTAAACTCTGAGAAAGCACAAACTCCACCTTTGTGCATTTAACCGATTAGTTTCCTGCGCCACAGTCTTCTCAAATTGGTCTCAGCCTTAGCCCCCAGTAGGATTAAAAAATAGTTTGGATTTTTGGCCTTCAGAGCTTCTCCTGGGAGCCACGCTGACAGGCCTAACCTCGACTGACCCTGCCTGTGAATGCTATTTAGTTGGACGAGGCCTTGGAAACCCGATAGCCCGCTGGATGCTGTGGATTTACACCGAAAAAAAATGAGTGATTGTTTTTGTAGGCGTTGGATTTTATGTCTAACGCCTACAAAAACAATGATGATATTTCTGACTTCTGTTTCGTTTTTTAAAATAATGATACAATCCCTGATCTGAAAATGAACTCTGAAGATAAACGGCACTCTGCCTCACTTTAATTTCGATTTCTGTTCCAGCCTTAATTGGTCTGGTATGATCAGTATGTTACTTATGTTCTAAAACTGTAATTAGATATTGCTGCATAACTGAGAATGCAATACAAACGACTGTGCAACTCTTCTCTACGTGTTCAAGTGTTCACTATATGTTTAACCACTGTCCCTTGTGGCGACAATTACTTCATCTCAATTAGTGTAAATAACATTATACTACAAATGTCAACAGATACACTCAATCTGAGAATCAGCAGGGTTTAAACTTCTCTGCCAAGCTCACTTTTTTTTGTTTTTTTTACAGTGAGAAGCGACAGACAGAAACCAAGGGGGTGGAAGGTGTAGGGGGGCCGGGGTACTTACCAGGGATGTCGCAGTAAGTAGCTATTGTGGCGCTGTCTCTCATTTAATTCTTCACATAACTAATTCCATCAGCTGTTATTCCAGCTATGAAGAATTCATTGGGATCACCACATCTCAGCATGGTCATAAGGTAATGTTCTGTCATGAGATGTGATGACAGACACATATTTCTTCATTTTAGTAGAAAGGTTGACCTCTGGAAATAAAACTTTGATTTCAGACAGCGTGGGGAACAGTGCAGCGTTGAAGTTCCGTAGTTGTGTCTCAAAGAGATGAAGTGTCACACAACATGCTTTTATGCGTGAAGTTGTGGTACCTGCTCTTTGCCTTGCAGGCTCTTGTTCAGTGTAAGATCATGATAAGAGAGGCCAAGTCTGCCAACCATAGAGGGTCTCTCATTTAGATGTCGATCCTCCTCTTTCAAAAACTGGTGAATTCTGACCTCATGGAATAAAACCGCTGCAACACCGAGCTGCGCCTGAGCAGTACACCTCAGACTGTGAGAGGAGGTCTGGTATTCAGCTTCGCTTTAAGTAAGCAGACAAGTCTTCATGCTCTGTGCATGAGCAGGTTTCCCGTGTCGTGCTGTTAGTTGAGCGACCTCGTAGCTGTTAGTGTGGCATTTTCTCGTGTTTTGTTCGGACGGCAAAAATATGATTCTTTAGCTGGCAGGCTAGCTGCCATTTACTTGACTTTCTCTCCATTATAAGTTTAGAATCTGCTGCAGTCCAAGAAAAAATGGGCCATGGGCCGTAGTTTGGACACCACTGGTGTAGAGTGTTTGGATGACATTTTATCCAAAGAGTTACCAATGCAGTGGATACAATATGAAGCAGGAAGTGGTCCTTACACTATTGAATGTTTACAACAGTTTAGGTAATAATGACACTCGGCTGTCATAAAACAATGTTATAATGGCAAGATCTACAAAAAGAGGTTCTGATACAAGGGAATCATGCTGATATATATCTCATCCTATTTTGCACAAAACTTTAATTGAAAAGAAAAATTATTTTCCAGAATTAATTTAAGCCCTCCGACTTCCTTTAACTTTTCTCCGTTTAGCATCAGCCTGAGATTAAGGCAAAACAAACACCGTAACACACTTTAGAGGGATGTAATTTGCCAGCTGCACTAATCCATCATATGGCTATGTACTGTCAGCCTGGGCTACATCAGGGGCCACGGCATTTAACCAAATCTATCCAATTTCTGCTCATTGATTTGCACTTTACTACAGAGCCATTTTTGCTATATGTAACTGTGGGGGTGTGGTTTAGGCTCAGCTGCGGAGGGGGAGTGGAGGAGCAACTCAATGAACAGGTGCTGAGATTGAGTGTGATCATACGCAGCTGGGTGCAATTGTCTGTTTGTGTGTGTGTGTGTGTGTGTGTGTGTGTGTGTGTGTGTGTGTGTGTGTGTGTGTGCGCGCGCGTGTGTGTCTCCTATAAAACCGTGACTAAGCAGGAGACACGGGAGGTATCAGAGGCTGATGACGACTGAAGCAACGACTCCGACGTCTGGTATCTGGGGCAAAATAAAGCTCATTACCAACCAAAGGCTAATTGTGTTGCTGTCTTTGTGGTGCCCAATACGCCCGTGGTAACGAGACCTGTTACAGTAACTAATTTAACAGTGGACAGTTTCCTGTACAGTGTGTGCACGCTGATACACTGATGACAG
Organism: Clinocottus analis; assembly: GCF_023055335.1. NCBI lineage: Eukaryota > Metazoa > Chordata > Actinopteri > Perciformes > Cottidae > Clinocottus > Clinocottus analis. The sequence goes on from NW_027176043.1 coordinate 282,562, forward strand.
AGGTTGCTATGCAACATGGTACCTGCCTATCAGGAACTAAACCAGGGGTGAGAAAACTACGGCATGCAGGTCGTTATGTGTTTTAATCCGGCCTGCCAAATATTGGTACGAAATTGTTCAAATTATAGTAAAGACCTCATTCATTTAGACTTTTTTTTCTGCAATACAACAGTGCTTCAGTTCATCCTACTCTCCAGCCCGAGCACTCATATAGCCCTTATTAAAAAAAATTACATTTTTAAAACTGTAAATTGAAGTAACAGCTAAATCCAGAGTTATTTTCCTCGGCATAATGACTGTGCATCAGACCCACAAGACTGTGCCGCCCTGTGCGCTCATGTGTCATATCAGGGTTTGCCCCCCTCGACGTGAAGAAATGCAGTAAATCGCTGGTCCTAAACGGAGAATAGTTGTAAGACTCATTTTCTGTTAATTAATCAACATATTTTTGCAGCTTATTTGTGAGGACATTTGTTATACATGTGTTATGCATAATTATATTGACCATTTACCATACATGCAATTGTCCCACACTTTTTTTAATTTTTTTTTACCACGAATGAAGACTGTGAGATGTGGCTAAAAGTCTAATCTGTCAATCTACCAAATATCGTCAAAAGTCGACAGTGCCTGTTTTGCAGACAAGCGTTCATATAGAAAAAAACAGCTTTATAAGGAGCCACTTAAGTAATCTTTGACTGATAAGTCTTATCTGATTCTATGATGGAGGTCTCCTTCAGTCTAATAGAGCTGGAACGCACCATTTGCTCACTGTTGTTTCCCGTGTTACCATGCCAGAAGTAAGCAGTTATTATCTGATTTAAGAACAAACAGAGAGTGACACAATGGGTGTGGACCCCCCACAAAATACAGTCGAGGATTTGTGGGTACATTTTTTGAAAGACAAATACAAAAGACCCTTTTTAGACTTTCCATAAAAAATTAAGGTCAAATATATCCCTACCAGGCTAATTTTGTTCATTCAAACTACTAAAACTGTCATGTTTATTTTCTTCTTATTCTCCCAATTTCATTGCATTTTTGGGGCTTTATTATATCCCAAAACCTATTTTCTTATTCTAAAACTTGTTAAATTTCAATTTTTTGAATATTGCTTAAATGAGCTGAATATAGCTAATGTATTCGAAAATGAAAGAATTGCTGAATATATATGAAAATAGCTGAATATATATTTATATAGCGGAATGAATGAATATAATTAAATAGCAAATAATTACTGAAAATATAGAAAAGGCAAAATACCTGCTAATAAAAAGGTTAGTTAAAAATCATTTAATTGAACTGTGAAAATCCTTGTTTAAATGTATAATTATATCTATATCTATATAGATATAGATATAGATAGATATATATAGATCTATATATATATATACATATATATATAGATCTATATATATACATATATATCTACATAGATATATATATATATCTATATATATATCTCGATATATATATATCTATATATATATCTCGATATATATATCTATAGATATATATATCTATAGATATATATATATATATATATATATATATATCTATAGATATATATATATATATATATATATATATATATATATCTATAGATATATATATATATAGATATATATATATATATATATCTATAGATATATATATATATAGATATATATATATATATATCTATATATATATATACATATATATATATATATATCTATATATATATATATCTATAGATATATATATATACATACATATATATAGGAGAATGGGGTTTTCGCATTTGGCCAGAGGGTGGCGCTAAAGAAAAGGTCACAAGTTCAGTCAAGTTGACAGGGGAGCATGGATGTGCTCACCAAGTCGAATGGCTGGAAGTAGCCCAGTCAATTTTGAGATATGTTGCCTCGGAGAAAAGCGCTAGAAAGACTGAGTCCATGCTTGCCAGCGGGGCAAAAAGGATTATCCATGACTTAAAGCTGAAACAATGTGACAAGTCAACTTATGAAACGGAGCGAACTGACTGAATTAGACAAGGGTCATGACACATTTTTCTGTCTCAGGTGTTCTCATAACTTTCATGCTACTGTATTGCAGGGGTCACTAATAGGTGACTATAGATAACAGTTGAAGTACGTTAGTCAAATTTATTTCACATGCTCGAAAAAGAAAAATGTAGACAGCTAAACCAGATCCATTAACTAAGAAGGCACAGACTCTCATATGTTCATTTTTCCCACGGGCAGTTGAAACGCAATACATTTCATACCTTCAGAGACCGTGGCAATTATTAAAAGTATCAACGTTCACTACTGATCTTTTGAGCAAACGTACCTAATTAAATCCAAAATAAAGGCACAGAAAACCTAAGAGCCCAATATGATCAAAATCCAGACATAACATTAAGGTTCACTGATTTCCCAAGGACATTGTCTGGGATCGGGGCCCCCAGTTTGTCTCCCGGTTCTGGAGGGAGTTCTGCCGGCTTATCGGAGCTTACGCTAGCCTGACCTCGGGTTATAACCCAGAAGCTAACGTCAAGACCGAACGCCTCAACCCGGAGGTGTCTATACCCTCCGTCCATGCCATGGTTCGCCGCTGTCACCGCATTTGGGCTGCCGCCACGCAGGTATTGATTTGCCAAGGGGACCGAGTCAAGAAAACTGCGGATCACAAGAGACAACCCGCCCCTGCCTATCAGCCAGAGCAGAGTGTGTGGCTCTCCGCCAGGGATCTACACCTTAAAGTCTCTTCCAAAAAACTGGCGCCGCGGTTCGTGGGCCCGTTCCCCCATCACCAAGCTCATGATTCCAGCAGCAGTTTGCCTTTGCCTACCCCGATCCCTCCGTTTTTTACCCGACCTTCCATGTAATCCAGGTCAAGCCCGCCAAGATGCGCTCCCTCTCGTTTCAGGTCACTTGCCCTTCCTCTTCCTCATGTGTCACTGGACTGATTGTCTCCCTGATTTCTGATTGTTTCCACCTGTTCCCCATTACCCTCATGTGCTTGTAGTCTGCATCTTCCCTTTGTCTTGTGCGAAAGTGTCTCGTCTTATGGCCATCTCACTCAAGCCTTTGCCACAGCGTTGCCCCCATGAGTTGTTTGCCTCATAAAGAGTGATTCTAGTTTTTCCTTGTAAAAGTGTGATTTTCTTTGTACTTTTTAGTTTAGTGTTTTTGACTCTTACAGAGTGATTTTTTTTTTTGTTGTTAACATAAAGGGTGATCACGGACATTCTCTACATCTGAGTCCTCTTTATAGTCCAGGCGTGACGTTACTATCCTGTATTTTTTTAATTTTTTTAATTAATACCATGGTCCAAATGTAAAGGTTAAATGCTACAATAATGATCCACTTAATATGAGAAGTTAACAAAAAAAATCCACTATTCCATAAGGATAGGTTAATAAATTAACAAAAGCATGAATAAATAACACATTTAAAACTCATCCCACTTTTTTTTTACAAAGAGGCATATTGAACTAATGTTTACAGTTCAACTCCGAGTACAGTATACAGTTACATTGTGAATAGCACCAACAGCTATTGTAATCACTACCTCCAAGGCAGTGCACATCCATACACAATTAACAGACATGACAAATAAAATGTAGTTACTACTAAATAGCTTATTTTGGAAAACTAAAAGCAAATTGCAAAACAAAACGAGTGCAGATATGTGAGCATCAGGTTCAGTAATAGTGCTGCAGTGAGTTGCGTGCCTCTACACATCTTTTTAAAACGGGGTTGTAGACTTTCTATGGCTGCTCTCAGTTCACTCTCCATGTTGAGATTAGGTCTTTGTCCGGTTTTGAGAGACGGAACAGCAGAAAAGACACCTGACAGAGACTTCACAAAGATTGGCTTTTGGCAAAACGCAAAAAATCGGCGAGTCGCGCATGTGCAGCGTAACCTGTTAACGGCATACTGTACCCATTTACCCAAAAGTACAGGCATTTCTCCATGTATTTATTACTTAGTTTTATGTCCGTGTACTTTGTAATGTGTGAAGCCAGCAGCTCACTGTTGGGTACAAGATACAAGCACTTCAATGTAATATTTTTGCTTGGGAATAGATTGACAACGCTACAACGATATTAATCAAGGCTACAACGTTAGCCAATTTATTTATTTTTTTAAATTTATTTATTTATTTTCCAACCTGGCTTTTTCAGCCCCTCCTGCCTTCTTCCTCCCGTCCAGCCTCCCTGACGCGTACCGTTGCGGTCGTCCAGCCGAGCTATTGGCAGCCTATCTGAGATAACTTTTTGGAAAAGACGGGCTATGGACTCTATTTGGGAGGGAAGAACTTCCTTGCATGGTACAACCCATGCAGAGGCTGCCGTGTCAGAGTGCGGAACGTGCGTAGCCCACTTTTAGAGAAAATGTATGGAAGCCCATTCCCGCCACGCAAAAAAAAAAAAAAAAAAAAAAGGACCAAAAAACCAATTTTTTTTTCGTTGTCTTTTTTTCCGTTCACTTGAAAAAAGGCACACAAAAAGTTTCATTCCAGGAGAGAAATGAGAACTTGACTACTGACTACAAATGGCAAAATTACAGTTACAGCCTAAATATAATTGTAGCTAATATATGTACAGACAAAGTACATTGTTGACCTTCCATTAACTATTTTTAAGAACTGAGTAAAATGCAAAGTCCACACATATATTGAATGAATTATTTACTTTAAAGTAACCCATCAATACGGGCTTACAGGTGGTTGACATTGCCAAGCAAGCACTGTTTTATATGCAAGTGCTCTTGTTATTTACTAAAAGATATTTTGAATTGAAACAAGATTGGACTTTTTTTTTTTTTACCTGTACTTGTTTTGTTGTATGAACAATACATATTTACATTTAAATTAAGGTATTGTAAAACCAAAGTGATGAAATAACGTATTGCCTAGATGTTTTCTTTATTTTTGTCAACGAAAAGAAATCTATATTTTTTTTTCCTCCCTATTTTTTATTTTTTTGGTCCTAATTTTTTTTTGTTTTTTTTTTGGTCCTAATTTTTTTTTTTGTGGTGGGAATGGGCTTCCATAAAAATGGACTAACGTGACAAATGTCAACAAATAAAATTCTCAACCGGCCCAGAAGTGAATCGGCCCACGCGGGAACTCTCCCGATTACCCACGCCGGGCCTGACTGAGCGGTACCACTCGTATTGGTGATTACAACCACTAAGAACCTCATGTTGTAAGAGCACATCTCAGTGCAGCCAATACAATACTCTTGTATTTAATGTGATTTCCATATTTTCTTCATTTAACTAGAACTTCAGTGATATTCCTATTTCTTTACATTGTGATCTTTTTATTGCTAACCTTTTTACTAGGAATAAAACTCTGCATTGTGATGCTCATACGTATCGGAAACATTTGTTTAAAAATGTATTGTGCAAACCACAATGGAACATTTTGACTGTTTAAAATTTACAGTAATTTATCAGATGTGATACACTTAATCTCAGATGCAAGGTAACCCTCTTTAAATTTGAAGTGTGTCAAAATGACGTCATTTGAGCTAAAACTGTAATGGTCTTTGTTACGCCCGGCCTAGGAGTGCCAGAGCGTAGCACAAGGTCGAGTCTCCCCACCTCCCAAATGAGGACCAATGCTGCAGAGTCATGAACGATGATGTTTATTTTGTTCAGGTGTCAACAATTCTTCAGGGTGAGCCCGGCCCAAAATAACAAACAAAACAATATACGCAAGTCAGCTGCCTTCCCTAGATCATAACGGAACCAAAAGAAAGTACAAAGCACTTAAAGAAACTCCCTATTGAAACACAAGAGAAAACAGAATAAAACAAAAAGGGTTCTCACCCCTACTGACACCCGTTGTAACCCCACCACCCACAAATCAGTGCTGTGCAGCATGGCCTAGTTGGGAGCTGGAGAGAGAGCGCCGTCCACCACAGGTTTCCTCTTATGTACTCCGTCCAATCACCTGCAAGGGAAAAAGACCAGCAAAACATCATAGCACCCCCTCAGGCAGGGAGGTGAACAACATTAAGGGGAGGATTTACTCTCATTCATAACATCCCCCCCCACCTAAGATCAAACATTTCTTCCTTTTAAAGAAAAGTTTGTTCAACACCCTATCCGGGACAACGCATCCGCCTTGACATTATCAGGCCCTTTAAATCTCGTTGTTGAAGTCCTTTAGCAGTAGTGACCAGCGCATAAGTTGTTGATTGCGGTTTCGCATACGAGACAAGCACACAAGCGGATTGTGGTCGGAATACACCCGGACCGGGGTCAAGCTCGAACCAACATATACCTCAAAGTGCTGCATTGCCAACAGCAACGCCAAAGCTTCCTTCTCAATAGTGCTGTAATTCAGTTGTTTGTTAAATTTCTTTGAAAAATAACACACAAGATGGTCAATACCATAATCATCTTCTTGCAAAAGAACAGCGCCTGCGCCATGAGCACTCAGTGCGGTTACATGGATTCGAATTACTGGCTTAGTCCGACTAAAATCGAATTATCCCGTTCATGTAAACACCTTTATTCGAATAACTGTGGTCCGACTACGATCCGATTAACACCCCTGGATAACTCGATTCGATTCGATTGATAATTCGAATAACGCTGCATGTAAACGCTGAATCGGATCGGAACTGGACAATGCGTTTGTGCGCATGCTCAAGATCCCGCCGCTCTCCTCCCTCCCTCCCTCCCAAGTCGTGACCCGGAAGTCGAAAGAGACGATAAGTTGTCACGGCCGGCAGAAACAAACAAACGTAAAGGTCGGGTTACGAGCCGATAGTACCTTCGGTGGGTGTCTCTGCTAGCTCCCTGATGTAGCCAGCTAGCGCTGCTGCTAGTTCCCCGTTTGCTCTCCGCTAGCTCCCCCACAAGAGAGGAGAGAGCGCCGGCCACCACAGGTTTCCTCTTATGTACTCCGTCCAATCACCTGCAAGGGAAAGAGACCAGCAAAACATCATAGCACCCCCCCCTCAGGCAGGGAGGTGAACAACATTAAGGGGAGGATTTACTCTCATTTATAACACTTCTTTTGGACGCATCAATATTTTGCCTATACATAAGTGAACAGTGGACATCAATGTGAATATGAATGTTGTCTTAACGCTTTCCCTCTGCAGATTGGTATGTGTACTACTTGAAATGGACAGAGGACATAAAGCTGACAAGATTAGCAACTATTAACAAAAGTGAATAGTTTTACTTAATCAGTTCTTTATGAACTCATCCAGGCCACAACTGCCCCCTAACCCACACACAGGATCTGTTCCTCTGGGAATGCTTTGGATGCAAGGAAGCTGAATAAACATGGAGGCTTTGACTTCTGTCGGTTTGAAGTGGTGGAGCATGACTTTCAGCTCCCATGAGGAAGTGACATGATGCCCCACAGAGGGACGGGGAAGGGAGGTTCGGAGAACTGTGTGTGTGTGTGTGCGCTGTGTTAACCATGGTCAAGCTACACTGTCCGCTGTCTTTGATGTACTAACGTGATCAATTGATATCGATTTCGGGCATATTCATGTAATGTGCTGTAACTCTGTTAGGTTCATTCTGTACACATGACATCTATTGCTTCTGTCCATCCGGGGAGAGGGATCCTCCTCTGTTTCTCTCCGAGAAAGTTTCTTCCTTTTTGCCCCTGTGAATTCTTTTTTCTGTTGGTCACATGTTCCGGTCCTGGGACAGGGATGTCATGTACACAGATTGTAAAGCCCTCTGAGGCCAATTTATAAATTTGTCATTTTGGGCTATACAAAATAAACTGAATTGAAACAATTCAATGAAGGCAAAGCCATGCTGTCTTTATTTTACTGCGTATTCATTATAGTGCTAGCCAATTACATTGCTTTGTGTATTAGGAAAAGAAAAATAGCTTTGAACGCACTTGGGAATGCTCGCTCGCAGCGACGGTGTTGCTTTTGCCTTCAACGTGCAAATTGTTTTGAGGGCCAAAAAAAATGGATAACGAAGACAATATTGTGAGACTAATTTATGGGAGATTGCCTTCTGATGAGACGGATTGGCTTGCTCACTTTAAAAAACACATGCATGCTTTCCAGTGGCGGGCCATCTGGGCCCTCTAAACCTTCACTGGTGGCCTCCGGCTGCGTGCTTTGGAGCACCTGTGCCCGGACCTCGCCGCTTCCCGGGGCTGTGGATTATGTGCTTGCTGTGCTTTCTCTTCCCCCTACTTCTTGCGCGACTGTCATGCAGGACGCACTGTCCTTAGTTCGCCTCAACCGCATCGAGGCGCTGCGTAATTGAGCATTGCTGTGCAGCAGAGTCAGCTCTGGTGGTTGAAGTGGCTTCGCGGATCAGTCCACGTCGGTCTAAAGGAGCGTCTCCTTTTCTTTTTTTCTTCTTGTGACCTACCTCCATGCTTGTGGTGGTGCCGTGTAGTTCTGCGGGTTGTTGCTGTCCACAAATCAGAGCTCTCAAGTGTCAGGCATTGAACGTGACTGTCACGCTCTCCCGACACACATTTCTCACACAAAAAAAAAACTAGGCTATTTAATGTGCAGCAGCCCGCAAACATGACCTGGTCGCGCTGCCCTCACCATGGAGGAATCAAGCACATCTCCCCAAGTTCTGCTGTGAGGTTCCACTCATCAGCCAATCAAAAAAAAAAAAGGGCTGCGCAAATAGCCAATCAGAAAAACAGATCTTTTGTATCTGTTGTATCTGGGTAAGATGTAATGACAGACGGGACTAGAGCTGTCCGGTGGTGCGTATTTGTGGTCGTCGTCAGCATTTGACCAGTGTAGCCCTTAATTAAGAAGTAGCTACTACCTCTAAAAAATGTTTTGGTAAAATTTTTGCTCTCGTCAAAGTGATTGAAATAGCTTTGCAGGTCGGTCCACTCACCCTGTGTGACTAAAATAAGATAAGCTAAAATAATCCTTAATTAGTCTCTTAGTGGGGAAATGACAGGATTACAGCAGCATAAAAATCAAGTGATATAAATAAACAGAACGGGTGTGACCCCACCTTAACCCTACAAAATAAAAAATTACCAGTAAGAAGAATATCAAATATGCAGATGGAATAGAAATGTGTATAAAAGTACTTAAATATACTTTAAAGTGTGTATAAAAGTACTTAACATAGTTAAACTTAATGGATGTTGCACTAGGATATGAATTAAAGTAATCACAAGTTTTCAAAGTGATTTGTGCTCACAAATGTTCAGCGTGTTCAGAGTGGTTCGTGGCCTACTCGGGGCTCAGCTTATTGTGCAGCCTGACAGCAGCAGGGAGAAAGGACTTGCGGTACCTCTCTCTCAGACACCAGGGATGAATCAGCCGGATTGCTGAAGAAGCTGTGCAGCGCGGCCAGAGTGTCCTGCATGGGGTGGGAGGCGTGTTTTATCAGGAAAGAGAGCTTAGTCATCATCCTCCTGTGCCTCACCACCTCCACAGTATCCAGAGGACGCCCCAGCATGCTGCTGGCCTTTCTCACAAGTTTGTCAAGTCTCCTCCTGTCAGCTGTCGAGATGCTGCTCTCCAGAAGACCACTGCGTAAAAGATGGCTGACATCACCACAGAGTCAAAGAAGGTCTTCAGGAGTGCTCCCTGCACCCCAAAAGACCTCTGTCTCCTCAGCAGAAAGTCTGCTTTGTCCCTTTCTATAAAGTCTGGAAGAGTCTTTAAACATTAACTGCTTTGTTGTTTGATAATTTCTCGCCACACATCAAGCATACAGATCAGCCAGCATTGTTGGCAGTGAAAGCAAATGAATATGTCAATGCAGAATTAAACTTTACCTTTCTCCGTGACTTCTTATTTATTTACCCATTAACAGTTTAGTGAGGGCGGGGCTCTGTGAATCAGGATTAGCCACCTGCAGGGAAAGATGCTTGACAACGACATGATAGGATGTGACAAACATTTGAGTTAAACAATATTAATGTTTTATTTTCAGTGACATAATATCACCTCAAACTTCAAGATAAGAGGAGTTCCCTTTGAAAGATTGTCCACCGTGCAAAAATGAAAATGCTCAAAAGGCTAAAGAACTACAGAGCTCCGGAGCCGCGGGTTGCAGATCCCTGTGTTAGCCTAAAAGGTCGATTGAGCCAAGGGGGAAATGCCAGGTATGCTGGGTGGCCAGTTCACTCTTGTGGCTCACGCACCCTCTCTCAATAGAAACCCCTTTCTTTCAGTAAATTAAGGACTAGTTAGCCGGCCAACAAGACAACACACAGTATTGTATGAAACCCAAACTACCAGGGCCAGAATCTCTGATACAGATAAAAAAAATTATATATATATATATATATATATATATATATATATATATATATATATATATATATATATAAAAAAACTTATGTACCTATTGCTTTCCACGGTTAATTATTATTTCTTAAATAAAAGTGCAATAATTTGAATAAACAATGTGCTGAAATGTATTTGTTGAGAATAATTCATGTTTTAAAAGAATATTTTTTTATTTTTGCAAATAACTAATATAGCAATAACTAGCAGAAACTATCCTCAACCATAATTCTTGAGATATGCAAAGAAAACACTGACTTTTTGAGAGAAACTGATCGTAATCTTCAACACAAGATTGATATGTAGTATTACTATTTTGGGGTCAATCTTTCCGCCCCTAATGCCTAATGCATATGACAAATAAAGGGGAGTATATTAAAATGTACATGTTAAAGTAAATGAAGTAGTTGTTTTTTATCAAAAAGAGACAGTTTCCAAAGTTAGATCCAATGACCTTAAAGTGTATATTAGTACAAATGTACATTCAATCACAAAAACTATCCAAGGAATCTCCTCTGTAAAAAGTGCAAAAGCAAATATGTTTCACTTCTTTGACAGCAAGTGCAGACACAAAACCAGTCTCCAAGTTCACCACCAGATCTTGAATCAGAGCATCACAGGCAGTAAGACCCCCCCTGGAGGTTCGACTGGAGCACATGAGCACTGTGGCCCCAGAAGATTCAGCTGTCCCACAGCTAGAAACAGCCAGACACAAAGGCTTGTGACCCGACCGGTGGAGAAACAGCTTACTGATGCAACTGAAGAAAACAAAAGCCTTCTAAATACAAATAAACATTAGTAACATCTGCAGAAAGAGAAAGGGGAGGCTTGGTGAATTGAATTACTTCTGCTAGAGCTGCTGCGACCAAGTAGGTAACATGTGACCAGAGAGTAAATAAAGCGAACGGCATGTGGCGGGAATGTAGCATGGGGTTTGGACCCCTTAGGCAGACGGTTGCTCTGGTCTCCACGGTAGAGGTCTGGCCTGTCAGAAGACTGGACATCCACAGCTGTGTTTTCACTGTGTTTGTTCCAGAGGGCCACATGGAGAAGCTTCTAATAACCAATGGCTTCCCTCGGTTGACTATGCTCCATTAAAACACACACACACACACACACACACACACACACACACACACACACACACACACGTCTATTAAAGGCTAAAAGTGCTGCTATGATCTTGGTAATATTGTAAGTCGTAATGGCAAATGTGGTATCATAAACAGCTGCTCAAGAGAGTCCACATGATTGCAGGGCCCATTAACATGATACGCATGTATTGAGTGGAAGAAAAGTTGAAAGCTACATAAAGCTAATAGATTATATAAAAACATGCGTTTTACACAGTTTTTTCTTAATGCTTAAACACTAACAGTGATTCTTGAAGCACAATTTCTGAAACCATTAACACTTTTAGCCAATGCATTTACCAAGTGTGCCAAACTGAATGCACGTTCTGCTTTACACTAAGTTTATAATTTTATATTCTAGCAAAACTGTAAACATTGGTCTCTACATTGCAACACTATTTTGCCAATTGCTTTTCCACATTGACACATGTGAAAACACTTTTAGATAATAAAGCATAACCGTCACTTACAACACAGCTAAAACACACATTCATGGAAAGTGCAAAATCCTCTTTGACCAAATTATCAAAATAAAACAAAGACATGATTTTAGAGAGAGCCATAATGCTATTCTGTATTGATCAAGCATTTCCACCAGTTTTGGGAGGCTCTATAGAGGCACACGTCTGCATTTATTTGCTGCAAAATCACTAGTTAGGTCATCATATGAGTGTCTGAGCCACTTCACCATTGATTCTGATGACTGCAAGACCACTTCGACGTCCCTGCCCCATTGTTGAACACAGGTATGTTTTAATGAGCTTTAGTTTTGAACAATGTTGCTCAGCAGAGGCAACTGTAACAGGGAGAGAGTCAAGGCGCCAGGCTCCAGTGCACAGATTACACTTAACTGTTATACGTTTCTCTTTTCACGGATACAAATAAAAAATGCTGTGATTGGAATACAGGACAGGACTGGAGCTGTCCGGTGCGCGGCGCGTATTTGTCGCGGCGCGTATTTGTTGTTGTTGTCACCTCCCCCCGCTCTCCGTCCCCGGTCCCTTCGTCAACGGATCCCGGGGATATGTCGCTCTTGCCCGTCTTCAGAACTTGAGAGCCCTGCTAACATTAGCAATAACGTCAGCTAGTTTGAGGTGTATGCATAACCATTACATTATCAGCGCACATTTACCGTATTTAACAATTAACGAAGCATGGACTCACCTGAAAGAGATGCACGAGCATCATTTCGCAGTTTCTTTCTTTTCCTTTTTTCTGACTCCCGTTGTCGCCACTGAGAAGGGCACCACGGCGAGCTTGGGAAGTTGACTGTGTATTTGTTTTTTTGGGGGGAGGGTGAGGCACCATTGTAACTTTTTTTCGTAAAACACATGCTCAAAAGGTGCCTAATATTTCTATTAAATATCTCTTGTTCTGCCTGTTGTGTGATACACACATGCCCAAAAGGTGCCTAATATTTCTATTTAAAAAATATTGGCATTATAATTATTATAACTATGAATTTTTGTTGCATATTTTTGGTGCCCACCTCCGGGCCTAGTGCACTACACACAGCGCGTATGCGAGCGGCGGCGCTGTATATTCTTGTGGGCTGATACTAGTACCTGAAAAATCCAAGTGCAACCGGGCTGTTTTCTTTTCCTAGTCCTTCGACTTTTCAGACTGCAATCATGGGTCGGGGATTTTTTTTCTTTCTTTTTTTATAACACGTCATGTCTTGAGAAATTTATGCAATATTTTAAATTTTAATACTCAGCAGTTTCAAGGCCGTTGCTGAACAAGTTAAGTTTCTCCTGACAAAGTTTGCTTCCGGGACCCTCACTCTCTCGTTCTTTTCCGTAGTTGCTCCAGTTTGAATGTACTTCACTATTTTAGTCTTCAAGCTTGAAGTGTACAGAAACTGAATATTACAAAAATGTATCTCATCCTTTGACCACTCTTGCTCCTCTCCTCTCCACCATGCTGCTTTTGTTGGTTGATTGTATCCCCTTCCCCCAGCTCACAGGTGTGTCTCATTTATTTCCTCCCTGGCCCCACCTTCTTTTTCTGTCAGGGTGGAAAGGGCTATTCTGTGCATTTCCGTGTTCTCTTTCTGCCACAAGCATTTCAAACCACTTTCCAACAGCAGAATGGGTCATAGCTACGGACATTCATATATACTTTTGACTTTTTGAAGAAAAAAAAGTTGAAATCACACCATGATTGGTCAGGTGTGTGGAGGTATGGAATTTGGAAAGGTTTTGTTTGTCTCAGCATGCTAGATTACACTGAAGTGAACCTTTGCTAGCTTGATTAGTTTCCTGCTGGAGCAGTTGAAAGAAAATTGCTCCATGCATCATTGCCTTTCCCAGTGGCGGACTCAGACTGTCGGCGCGGAAGGGGCAGGGTCAAAACAATAGAACGTTTCCTCAAATGTAGGACAACCTTCATGGCCATGCATCATGTTTTCTCTTTTTAAGGCACCCGTTAAATAATAAATGGACCTGTACTTGTTCATCTCTTTTTTTAGTCTTCCGACCACTCCAAGCACTTTAGCACTACTTGTCATCATTCCCACACTGATGGAGGAGCTAAGGTGCCACCTGCCATCAGGACTAACAAATATTCATACACATCTCATTTTCTCCACTAGAAGAGTAACCTAAAGGGCAACTTGTCATGTTTTTAATAGTAAAAGTTGACTATCATCCATTAATTTGTTCTTGTTTTTCTATCTGCTGACCTGAGTTATGTGGCTGCTATGTGTTTATTCAATGGAACTTCTTGGGGCTTAAAAATGTTCAAGATATGAAATACTAAGCCACTGAGCTCATATGTCAAAATCCAAAGAGTTCATCCTCTGAGCAGGATGATGTTAAGAATGAATCCCAAATCATTAAACCCGTAAACCAAAACAAACACGTTTTGCTCTCTCAAATTCTTGTTATCACAATACATAAGTTTACTCAGTTGGTCGAACGGTTTTGGTGCTTGAAATTGGCTTGCCAAAGGTCTTAGGTTCACAAAAGCAGTGAAATATATGAATGAAATGGTAGATACAATGGTAGAAATAATGTAAACAAACTACGTGCATACCTCCGTTACGCCAGACTCTAGCAGCGGGGACAACCACCGCAAGGACCAGCTAAATGTGCTCACTCTGCTAGCATAAATATGCTATTGCAACACAAAGTTTAGTAGCTAAATACACTTTCTGTCATGGTCCCTGCTGTGCTTCTCTCCCCCCGTTTTCCTGTTGCTCTCAGTTTGCCCTGTGTGGGTGTGTCTGCCTGGGCGTGGCCTTCCCCTGCTACTGCCAATTTACAAACACACCTGCAACCCGTCTCCCTCATCATCAACCTCACAGTATATTACCCCAGTTCTCTCTCCACTCCTCGCCACATCGTCATTTCACACACCCGGAATGACTGCCGCGGCTTCTTTGGATCTCAGCATTGTCTTGTGCTTTCTCAGCCGCTCAGCTCCCCCGAACTCCCCCCCCCCCCCCCCCCCCCACGTGTGTCCTTATATAGTTCAGGTAGAACCAGTTTCTGTTCTAAACATTCAGATTGTCAGTATATTAACTACTTTACCAATTGCTTTACTTCTTTATTAACAATTATTTTTCATCTTTTCTAGTCCTTTCATATCTTCTGTCGACAAAAAAGAAAAATCCTCTTTGATTTGACAGTGGTGGTTGTTATTTCAGGGTGCTGGAAAAGGGACTAGATTCAAAACTGATTTAGTAATGCGTTCGTTCTCCTTATTGCCATTTCCTCCCTGGGTCTATGGACGGTAGGCGTGGAACATACAAGTTAGAAAGGCCATACACTCCCTGGGTCTATGGACGGTAGGCGTGGAACATACAAGTTAGAAAGGCCATACACTCCCTGTCCCTGGACAAAAGTCTTATTACTGAATTGCAGTTTAGGAAAACTGATTTATTACTCCAATACATTGAAGATAAACTTGCAATTAATAGTAACAATATAATTCTAGTATATAGGATAAAAGAGTAGAATAGAAAATGGCAGTTCACCCTTACAGCGCTAATTCAATGAAATAACATTACTACTCAAGTTATACCCGTACAAGGCCAACCAGGCCTAACCACGATCACACTAAATATCACACACACCATATATTAAGGGTCACAATCTTGGCTTTTTATTTAGTGTGTTTGTTTTATCTTGAATTTCTCTGCCTCTTGTTTCCTGTGTTCACTTCACTTCCTTTATTTGTATGTTTTTCCGTCGACCCAGAGTTTGTGACCATAGGTGAGGTTTAGAACGTAGACCGACCAGTAAATGGAGAGCTTCGCTTTCCGGCTCAGCTGCCTCTTCACCAAGACAGACCGGTACAGTGTCTGTTTTACTGCTGCAGTCGCACCTATCTGCCTGTCGATTTCCCGCTCCACCTTACCTTCACTTGTGAACAACACCCCACCTTACCTTCACTTGTGAACAACACCCCGAGGTAACTCCTTCGATTGGGGTAGGACTAGGTCTGAAACACACGGCCCGACACTACTGCACACGTAACATAAATAGGAAACGCAGAGGACAGGTTGACCGAGGTACGAATCAGAAAAAAATGGCCCCGCCAAATCACTTCCCAGTATTAGGGCGAAACTGTGTACATGAACAAATCACAACTTTCATAGTGTCAGATACACTATGTTCACATATACTTGAAGTCTGACATGATATGTGTTCTAGGATTCTACAGTTATTTATTTCTCTGACGGGTCATAAAATAGCACCTAATTGAAAACAAATGTCAATCTAGTTCTAGGTACCTCTGGGCCAATGTTTTTTAAACAAATTATAATAAAATACCACAAATGGCAAAAGGCCATTGTTGCTAAAAGCAAAACCATTTTCACCATCAGACACAATGTTTTCTTTTGGTTAATAACAATGGAAATTGCTACTTGGCAGCCTCCATGACTGCAATCAACTTTCCTAATTGTGGGGCATTTCAGCTTGCAGTAAACGCACCGAGGTGGGGCTGGATTCTCTTCAGTAAACATGGCCTTACTGACCAATTTGTGCTGTGTAGACAGGGAGTGCCGTTCTTAGCAGGGTGAATGACACTGACTGACGCTTGTAATTTAGAATGTTGAGCAGAAACATTTGCGTCGGCTATGGGAATGTATGTTTAATGAAAAGCAGGCAACATCAATGACATCTTTTTTTTCCTTTCATTTGAGTAGTTCCCACATGTATCATAATACTATAAACTATCAAGCATTTACTTAGATCTGAGGATTTCAAGATGATCTATTGGCATAGAATAACTGGAGTGGGAACAGTATTGCGAATAACCTTATTTTAAGAACAATGAATATTTTCTTTGTTGCATTCAGGAGGTAAGACTTGCCTGGGTGGGAAATATTGCAGCAGCACAAAGACAGACTAAGAAGTACAGGCGGGTCTCATCCAGCATTCGTAGCAATGCCTATGAAAACAAATGTTCCGTTATTTTTTGTACGTTAGCCACATTATCATGAACGAGAAACTATGAAGACCGTTGAAGCACGAAAAATGATGAGTAACTTTACGTAAGATATTATAACATATATAATATACATGACAGTCACATGTGCATAGAAGAGATTTGGAAGCCATGTGTTAACAATATGACATTATTGATATTAATACAAATAAAAGTTCTTACACATAAACTTTATTAATATTATACTTATAAGGTGTATCATGTATTTTAAATTAATGTGATGAATATGACCTACGACTGCTATATGACCGCTCTCAAAATATGAATTATACTGGTAGTCAAGGTGCAGGTGTAATGTTGCCAATTCAATGTTACTGTGTGTGTGTGCGGTTGTTCGAAAGTGTCCAAAACATTGAGTGATTTGAAATATATTAAACTTAGGAAATACACTTTGGACATTAGAGAAAAAATGACTAATTTTCATGTCAGTTACTGCGATGCATATAATAGATCTAATGCTTCGTTTAACTGAAATATGGTTGCAGAGTTAGTTACATCATTTCTTTTGATACAGCCTCTGTGATTCATGATATGCTTCATCTACAGTGTGTAGGCCTATTTTTCACAACCTGTACTGATCAAGATTTTTATTTTCCATGTAATTAAAAGAGGTAATTATGGAGCTCAACAATTTTTTGCAATGCTACTGGCTCTTAGAATGGATCACTGTGTCTACAACTCATTTTGAAGAATATGCCCTTTGATTTAAGGGTGCTTATTGGACGGTAGATAATGTAATGTATATATTTGAAAAAACATCTTTTCTTTTTACTGAGCAGCAGAACTTGGGTAGTTGCTAAATGAAGAAATTGTTGAGAAAACAATCCATTGGCAAGCGTGTCCTCACATGTGCAACCAAACAGTGTTTTGGGCTAATTTCTCCATTTCGATGGTCTCTGCCAAAGCTGAGCTCAAGAATGTTGCTTTTCAAATGGTTAACATTTCTTGGCTGTAACATGTGAGAGCTGAATTAAAAGTATGTGAAATTTTTAATAAATATCCCAAATGTAGTCAATCAAAGCTGCAATGTTCCCCTGAGTCTAAATGTTTGTCTAAACCCAAAGCTTTGCAGCCCACAGTTGCCCTGGCCGGATGTCGTCATAAGACCATAAAATTCCTCCATGGGCTCCCAGTCAGCAAACACAACTGCTTCTTCAAGTCTCAAGATCAAATGAGTTTAATTTTGAACACCTGTTGAAAAACACCTATTTGTTGTTAACATTAACGTTATCTGTTTGTCTGAGCACTTTATCTTATACTTAATTTAATATCTATTGCACTTTTGTTGTCATTGATTGTTGATTGTCTCATCTAATGTTTGCACCTTCTGCCAAGAAAAATTCCTTGTTTGTGTAAACATTCCGGGTAAATAAACGGTTTCTGATTCAGATTAATTAGCAGCACAGTGAATGCATAGAAAGGATATACAAAAGAATGTGTCCGTTTAATTTCTTGAAGGTATTATAATCTTCCTGCAGGAATCTTTCCAAAGTTTATAAAAATTCAGTGCCCCATATCAGCATTTGCCACACTAATGTAACTGTCTCAACATTATTACCAGAAAAACACTAAGTGGATATGTGATTTAGCAAAGGTGTATAACTAACAAATGCTTTCCATGAGTTCTATACCGTGGTATAGAGAGCAAAAAATATTTATGAAAAATGTGTGCTGTTAAAATTGGAAACAAACTAAATTAATTCCTCACCCAGCGAGGATGGTATGACGTTTGACTTCATTTAATTAAGCATTGCGTTTGTTAATGCAGGAAAGAGTAAAAAATGCTTATGCCCCCAGCTGCAATAAGTGGAGCGCCAGCTGATCAAATCATTGTTTCTAATCAGTCACAGACCATTCTCACAACAAGGCCTGACTTCCTCCTCACTGATCTCTGCTATATCAATACTGCTACACATAGCTGCTGGCAACACTTTGCCCCCTCCAGCTCAGGCGCCACCTTTACGGATCAGAGTTCGTCATATAGCACAATGGTGAGATGGTTATAAGAGCCATAATAGACTTAATAAGAAATCTTTAGTGATTTATAAAAAATGTGTTGAAATAACTTAAAGAAGTTACATTACTGACTGTCATAGCCTATATTCCTCTGTTGAGGTTAATCAGTCTGCAGAGCAAGACAGCTTTTTAACTGTTGCGCCAAATTTAGCACTGAATGATTCGTTTAACTTCATACTTACTGTCTCTGAAGACTCATTACGCGTCAAGCTCTTGAAATGTATTAACAGGGGAGGAAAGTGATCACTTTGCTGCCTGGAGTGGGTTGAACTTTAGCATCTAAATCAACAGACAGAACACTAAATTGCACGCCGTGCTAACTTACTTAAATACCTCGTTAACTGAAACGCGTGCTATGGTACGGTACGCCGAGCCTACAGAGCTAGCTTGGCTTGTGCACAGTAGAGGTGGTGAACATTAGTGGAACTTGGACAACTATCTCTGGAAAATCAGTGAACCCAGAGAGAAACTGTTGGACATTAGCTTCTCAAGAGAAAACTGATGGTTTTGAAGCAAATGCAGACGATTTTGTGCACTGACTGAGTCTGGTGAATGGTGCTTTGCTATGGAGGATTCTGACCAAAAGAGGGCGCCAAAGCCCATTGAAAAAGCTTTGGAAGACAGAATCAGGCCTTATTGCAGCCAGAAGAGGTAAATTATCTCAACTTTCAGTCATGATGAAAACAATTAAAACTCTTAAGATTGGTGGCACGAATGTGAATGAAGTGCTTTTTCAGAAATTTTGCAAAGTGTTCAAAAAGTTTGAGGATGTTAATGCTGAAGTTATGGCTTTTTTAGATGAAGATCAAGGTTCTAGGTTTTTATTTTCCCCATTTGTATCGAGACCAACAATCCGACACATTGGACATTTTTGTGCAGAGCTCTCCGAGTCAACAGTTTTGGAAATAAAAACACACTGTAATAAGAAAGAGAAAAAAATATGAAAACACTATACATAGGAGGGTATATGTAGAAAATGTGGTTGTATGTACAAGAAAGGTATTAGTTTAAAAAAAAAAAGTGTTATAACAGTAATAAATAGGCTAGGTATATAACACAAAATATATCACCTATTGCACATGATATGTGAAGTGAGGTAATGTTTGGTTATTGTTACACCTATTTCAACAGTTTTGTTTGGCTATCAGTCTGACAGACGAAGCTGTTGAAAAAATGTGTTCTGTGGGTGATGATGCTTTACGCTCTGCTGTCTCAGGTTGTACGTGCAGCGTCTGAGCAGAGAGTGAGCTGGGTGGAGTGAGTCTCTGATGATTCCCTCGGCTCTTTTCCGACAGCGCTGCACATACATAGTCCATGGTAGAACGTTTTGTCCCACGGACCGCGCAGTCTTTATGACTCTTTGCAGAGTCTTTCTCTCTGCCTGTGTGGTGTTACTATACAGGACAGTGATGCCTGCGGTGAGGATGCTCTCTATCAGTTCTCTGTAGGCCTGGGTGAGAGGGCGATGGTTCAGACCAGCTTTCCTGAGCAGCCTGATGAAATAAAGCCTTTGCTGGGCTTTTTTCACTGTGACTGTGGTGAGTCTAGCTGAGATCAGATGTAACCTGCAAGTCCCATGAATCTGTAGCTGTCGGCCCTCTCCACCTTAGTCCCTTTTTAAAAGGTGCATTTAAGAAATTATGTAAATTTGAGAAAATGACCTCAAAAATGAAGGGTTAAGGGTTAAAGGCACTTGCATATGAAGTGTTGTCTGTCATTACTTTCATCAACATGAGAGAGACTGAGATAACATGGGATTTAGGAATGACTTCATACTACACACCAAGCTTCATGGGTTGTGTGCAAATGAAAAATGATTACAACAGTTTTTGTTTTCAAATAACATATTTACTTTGAGTCATATGTTCTATAGAAAAACAAACTATTTACAATGTTTATACAATATGAATGTTTCAGTTTTGTTTTTTCAATTGCAGTTTTCAGAACAAGAAAAACCAAGGGCGTAGGTTTGCATAGGGTCCATAGGGACTAGTCACGACCAAAGTTTGGACAAAATATTTGCATACACACTCGTCTGTAATAGTATAGAAACTTTGAAACGGATTTTTCACTCCTAGTATAATATGTTCAATCCATGTCCATGTTTTCCAATGCGCCCTCGAGACAGCAAGTGAGAAAGTGCCTGGTCAGAAACACACAAGTTACGTGAGTCATAAATACAGAATGAGAGCTGACAGTAGTCTGACACGGATGGTAAGATACTAAAATACGCCAGGAAAGAATACAGTCTCATATTAGTATTTTGTTTGGTCACAACATAGATATTGTTGACCCCTTTGTGCTTTGTAGATAAGAAAATGCCACCAAAAAAGAAAAGAGATATCTGAAGTTTTTTTCACCACGTAAGTAGCTATCAAGAAGCCAGGTTGTTGCTAGCTAACGTTAGTAGTAGGCTAACTACTCACACAGTGCAAACCCGCATTATTTTGAAATGCATTCAGGATTCTCAGAAATCCAGTGAAGATGCAGTGCAGGTTGATCCAGCAGAGCTCCAGATGAGATCCTACTGGCATTTTGTTGAGAATTATCTTGCATTGGCAATGCAATTGAAGGACATTTGGGGAATCTGACATGTCAGTGCTGCACCCTCAAAACGAACTGTCCACAAACACGTCCTTCGTCTGTTATAACTTTTATTAAAACAAGTCCCATGTTGAGCACAAGCACATGTTTTGGTCTCCAGCCTGCATACTGCACGTCTTCCTGCTCTAATTAGTGAAGAGAGAAAGCTCTCTCTTCTACAGTGTGAGGACAATACTGTCTTCCCTTCAATCAGTATGTGTACAGGTCATCACTGTTCTCATAATAACTTGTGAATTAACTTAAACTCACATTTAAAGTAAATTATTAGAAATGGACAGTCGTATTAAATCAGTAAAAAATATGAAATAACATTTCCAGGTGCTATACCAGCACTTGATTGTGAATTATGTGATGTTGAATAGAAAACAAGGCTGTGCCATAACATCTGAACCTATTACCTAAGTGTTCTAAATTGCTTTCAAAACAAATACATATACTACTCATAAGGTCTACATTGATTTATTAAGGCATTAATTTGAAATGCATTCAGGAAACTCCTGTGCAGATGTAGTGCAGGTTGAGGGAGCAGCAGCTGGACCCATCAGGGCTCCAGGTCCCACATTGATTCTGCGTTGAGGTGTATTATCATGGTTGACAGTGTAAACATTGTCTACCTGTTTTAAGTGCATTATTAATATATTTTGGATATACAATATACTGTTACTGCATATTGGCATGTTATATTTATTTAGTTAACTATTTATTATTATTTATTTGGTGCAGAATACTGTTTTGTATTTAAACAAGTGTTGATTGTAAAAAAAAAAAAATGTTATTTCTCTAAATACAACTAAGATTGTATTACTGTTATTATGTTTAAATCAGTTCCAGGTTACACAAATGCTAATATATATTAATAAAGTTGGCCTGTTCGACATAATATTAACTAAGTTTTTTTTATATGGCGGGGGTCCCTACCAATGTTGAGACCAAACCTACGCCCTTGCCTGCTAACGTCAGCAATTACGTCAGCTAGTTTGAGGTGTATGCATAACCATTACATTATCAGCGCACATTTCCCGTATTTAACAATGATTAAGCATGGACTTACCTGAAAGAGATGCACGGGCATCATCTCGCAGTTTCTTTCTTTTCCTTTTTTCTGACTCCCGTTGTCGCCACCGAGAAGGGCACCATGGCGAGGTTGGGAAGTTGAATGTGTATTTGTTTGGGGGGGGCATCGTAACTTTTTTTGATCAATTCAATATATCTTGTTCTGCCTGTTTTGTGATATATACACATGCCTAAAAGGTGCCTAATATTTCCATTAAAAAACATATTGGCATTATAATTATTATAACTACGAGGAGTTTTTGTTGCATATTTTTTGCCCCCCTCTGGGCCTGGTGCTCTACGCACAGCGCGTAGTGTTCCTTATGGCAGCAGCGGCGCTGTATCGGCATGACTTTGGCTATTGTAGATCATTCTGGTGAATGATTATGTTCGCGCTTTGTATGCACGCTACGGGACACCGTACTCGAGGAACTGCACATGCGCAGTAGGGTTCAGAGCGCTGACCTGCCGTCAAGTCAAAATGCTAACCGGTGATACTCGGTATTATTTAAGTTCATATCGCTTCTACAAGTTCACGAAATAAACAACCGGCTTGGATTTAAAGAAAAGACTCCTCACTCATTTCGACATGGCGTCAGAAGAGGGATAAATCTATCGCCTGTGATTTTTATTTTTTTTTCCTCGTGCGGAGCGGGCAACTAAGCTAGCGTCTCAACGTACGGAAAATATGGCAGATGGATTTCGCAGACCAGACCCCCTCCTTTTTGACGGGAACATCACCGAGAAATGGTGGATTTTTTAAACAAGAGTATGATATCTTCATAGTAGCGGCGCACTCAGACAAGACTGCTCGGACAAAGGCATATATCCTCCTCAATCTCGCAGGAGCGGAGGCCGTCGAACGGGAGCGTTCATTTGTTTACGTAGCAGAGGTGAGAGCGCCTGGTGATAATGGAGCCGTCATCGTTCCGGCTGAATCCAGAGAAAACCCCGAGTGCTTGAAACAGAAATTTCGGGAAGTGTGTAACCTTCAACACAACAAAACTATGGAGAGACACAAATTCCATTCAAGAAATCAAAAGCAAGGTGAGACTATTGAATCCAACATCACTGACGTAAGGATCAAAGCTAAAAGTTGTCACTTTGGAGACCTGTCAGAGGAATTGATTTGTGACAGAATAGTGTGTGGCATCAGAAATGATAGTATAAGAAAGGCTTTGCTACGTGACAGTGAATTAACCCTGAATAAAGCCATTACAATCTGCCGCGTCTATGAAATGACTGAGGAGAGTAATAATGCTCCAGCCCAGCCTCAAACAGCTACTACTGTTGACACAATTCAGCCAAACTCCAGTGGTTGATACAACAGGTCAAGACCTAGACCTCAAGCAGGCTGACGTGAGGCAAGATCCATTGCAAACTGCAATAACTGTGGAGGCAGCCATGCTGCACAGAGAGACAAATGTCCTGCCTTCGGGCAGCAATGCCATATCTGCAGCAAATTTAGTCATTACAAAAAATGCTGCAAGTCCATGTCATACGGACAAGGCTATGAAAAGAAAAGCTACGTAAAGAGAGGGGACTGCGGAAGATCAGTGCACAAGTTAGAGCTACAACAGCCCGATGACAGTGCCAGTGACGACACTTTCTATGTGGACGGTCTCATAGTGGACACTATCAATCTTCAAACAGGAGGACAAGATGAAGGATTTGTTACACTACATGTACACGACCAGCCAATCGAGATGAAGGTTGACACGGGCGCAAAGAGCAATGTGATGTCAATAGACACTTTCCGACAGCTGGAGAATGGCAAGCGACCCGTGGAACAAAGTAAAGATATCAACCTTGTGGCTTATGGAGGCAGCAAAATAGAGACTATAGGCATAGCCACACTGCTTTGTTGTTTAGATGAACAGCAACACACAATACCTTTTCTCATAGTGGACAGAGACGTAGTGCCACTATTGGGATTCCGAGCATGTGTGCAATTTGGAATTGTCGCAATGAGCCCACACGTTCATCAGGTCAGCGCTGAGAGCAATGCTGAATTCATCAAACAGGTCCAGGTACAATACAAAGACGTGTTCAGTGACGAGCTTGGATAACTCCCTATCACATACTCCATGACACTGGATCCAACTATACAACCGGTAGTTCGTGCGGCGCACCGCATCCAGGTGGCCATGCAAGCACGTGTCAAAGCTGAGCTCAACAGCATGCAGAACAAAGGTGTCATAACCACTGTTGCTGAACCTACAGACTGGGTTTCGTCTTTGGTTGCAGGACACAAAAAGGACAAACAGGAAATCAGGCTGTGCATCAATCCAAAAGACCTCAACACAGCCCTGAAGAGACCTCACTATCCAATGCGAAGCGTCGAGGAAGTTGCTACTCAGATGTCAGGTGCTACAGTGTTCTCCGTTCTAGATGCAAAGAGCTCATTCTGGCAAATACGGCTCGACCATAAGTCATCAATGCTGACCACATTCAGTACGCCTTTCGGGCGCTACAGATTCCTCCGCATGCCATTCGGCATATGCTCAGCAAGCGAGGTGTTCCAGCGCACAATGGAACAGCTGTTTGCAGGGTATCCGTGTGCCATCTTAGTCGATGACGTCATCATAGGAGGCTGTGATATCGCAGAAACGATGCCAACCTAAGAAAAGTGCTCGACCGGGCACGAGAGATAAACCTCAAGCTAAACCCTCTCAAGTGCAAGTTCCGCCTGGACCAGGTCTGTTATGTGGGTCATATTCACAAAGGAGGGCCTCAAGGCCGACCCCGCAAAAAAAGTGGCGATTACAAACATGCCAGTCCCTCAGGACGTCTAAAGGCTGAATTATACTTCTGCAACTCCAACTACGGCTGGCCACACAGTTGGATTGACAGAATCGTTTAGATTTTTAGTTCCCCTGCGTTTTCCATACTCCAGAACAGCAGTTTGCGCAACGACCGTTGAGTCAACCTGCACACCGACGTTCACCTATATCTCCCTCCAGGAATTCACCTCCATCTGCGTGTCCTTATACTCCGTCAGACGGGTTTTATAAATGCTCATATTTGTCGACCTCTTCAGCCAAATGTTCTTCAACAAGATCCATTGTTTGTGTTTCTGCTGTGGCTTTTAAAAACAGCGGTATTATACCATGAAACCGGAAATGCGAGACTCAGAAAGGATGTGGTTAGCGGACCAATCACAGCCTTCCGGGCTGCGTACGGCTCGCGTAGCTTTGTCGGATAGTCAGAAATTTGGGGTGATGCACGCAAAATGGCCGATTTGACCACGAAAGGTCGGCCATGCGTGTCTTGCGTGCTTGCGTCTCTGCGTAAAACCCGAGTGTAAATCAGCCTTTAGCCATGCAACGATTCCTTGGCATGGTGAATCACCTTGGGAAGTTTATCCCAAACCTCAGCGATATTGCCGCACCTCTGAGACAGCTAACACACAAAGACGCTGCGTGATATTGGTTTCCGCAGCATCAGCAGGTGTTCGACCGTCTCAAGTCATGCTTATCCAGTTCAGCGATTCTATCCTACTACGACGTGAGAAAACCAGTCACACTGACCTGTGATGCGTCATGTTACGGACTTGGTGCTGCATGTCTACAGGATGGGAGGCCAGTTGCCTATGCATGCCGTACGCTCACGGACACAGAAACACGATATGCACAAATCGAAAAGGAACTTTTGGCAGTGGTGTTTGCATGCACCAAATTCAAGGATTACGTGTATGGGAAGCCCACGGTCGTTGAAACTGACCACCAACCCCTAGTCACGATCCTGAAGAAGCCCATCCACACTGCTCCTGCCCGACTGCAAAGGATGTTACTACAGTTACAAGCCTATGACATCACACTGGTTTACAAGAAGGGTAAGCATATGTACCTAGCTGATACCCTATCACGAGCTCCAAACAAAACCATCTCACAAAGTCCAGCTGCAGACGACACGTTTGATGTGATGTCTATTAGCTACATCTTGACTAACATACTGGAGGAGCTCCGGACCCACACGGCACAGGATCAAGTACTACAGACTCTCAGCACAGTCATCCACCGCGGTTGGCCTGACAAAGAACGCAGCGTCCACCCTTCCATTCGTCCATTCTTCCCTTACAGAGACGAGTTGGTAGTGGAGGACGGGATAGTTATTAAGGGCCATAGAACCGTGATTACAAGTTCTCTACACAGAGAATACATTAACATTATACACAGGGGTCACCCAGGTTTAGAGTCAACCAAGCGCAGAGCCAGGAGCACAGTCTTTTGGCCGACAATGAACAATGACATTGCAGAGGAGCTGCTGTCGTGCTCCGTCTGCAATAGCATCAGACCACACCAGCAAAAGGAACCTCTACAACTCCATCCGGTTCCAGTCTTGCCATGGTCCACAGTGGCTACTGATATGTTTGAGTGGCATGGACAACAATACCAGGTGCTGGTAGACTCTTACTCAGGATGGTATGAAATTGACCTCCTCCGTGACGCAACTTCAGCAGCGGTGATCACAAAGCTGAAAAGACACTTTTCCGTTCATGGTACGCCTCACACCCTCATCACTGACAATGCAAGGCAGTACACAAGCATACATTATACATTTCAAAGATTTTGCCACTAGCAGCCCGGAATATCCACAATCGAACGGATTGGCAGAAAGGGCGGTTCGCAGTGCCAAACAATTGATGGAGAAATATCACAGAGACGGGACCAACGTCTTCCTCAATCTGCTGAACATCAGAAATATTCCCCACGACCAAGCATTGGGCTCACCCGCGGAACGTCTGAAGTCACGACAGACACGCTCAGCTCTTCCTGTCAGCACCAGACTGTTAGAGCCAGCTCCAAAAATCACAAAGCAGGTTACTGCCTAACTCCAGAATAAAAGGCTCACCCAAAAGCGATACTCCACGATGCGTCAAGCCGCCCACTACAGCCACTCGCAGAGGGACAAGTTGTCAGGATGTGGACTACCAAGGGACACGACCGCCTGGGCACTGTGAGAGAAAGGTGCAAGGAACCACGCTCCTACATCATCGAGTCCGATGGAGGGGCCTACAGGAGAAATCGTCGTCATATCCTTCCTGTCGCTGAGCCACCACCAGGACAAGTCGACCCTGCAGACCTCGATCGTCAATATCCCGACCCAGCTGCACCGGACAGTCTCCCCTCCACGCCGCAAACATCTCAACTGATTCCGGCAACACTTCAGCAATCCACCGGTAAACAGCGGAGGCCTGCAGCCCGCTCTCCTAAAGAGGTCGCACTGGTTAACTCACTATATGTGACGCGCTCAGGTCGCATTTGCAGGCCAAACCCAAAGTTTGTATAATGAACATTGGGTTATCAAAATGTAGCCCTTTTTACCTAAATGGAAGAAGTAAAGCACATTCACCCTAGGTTCAGAAAGTTGGACTCTGACTGGAAATTGAACAGTGATCATTTATTGCTTCCTAAACAATTATTATTTTGCAGTGCACAGACATAGGAAA
The DNA here is from genome assembly GCF_023055335.1 of Clinocottus analis. Lineage (NCBI taxonomy): Eukaryota > Metazoa > Chordata > Actinopteri > Perciformes > Cottidae > Clinocottus > Clinocottus analis. Next base: position 310,545 of record NW_027176043.1, read on the forward strand.
AAAAACAAACAAAATAGAGCTCTTTAATAAAAATAAAAATAGAATAAATTCAAATAAGTGTCCTTTCTTCTATATCACAAGAGGTAGTGAAATCCTGTATTGGATATTTATGTGTGTCAGTTCGGTCTACTACCCGGGTAGGTTTTGTGGTGAACGTTCTTATCTGTGTCAGTGTGAAGTGAGTAGATGTCTGTATTCTTCGGAGTGGATCCCAATCTCCGTTCTCAGAATCGGTTCAGAATCGTGCTGATCAATGCCTGATCCAGCTTGAAGAAAAACCAATCTACACGCATGGTGCAGAAACACATTCCCATTAATATTCATATTCATCACAACTTTCTACTACACCTACTCTGATTCTCTGCATATTCATAACGAAAGGCAGTATATACACAGTTTAAATCATTGTAAATGATGGTGTACACACTTACAGTAGTGTTATTTTAACACAATTATTCATTATGAACTTGTATTTTAACATATTTATATTTTTAACCGTAAATTAATTTTACCAATTCACTTTTTAACCCATCATGAGTATTTAACAACAACAATAGAATAAATCACATGTAAATGTACACAAAACAGTACATCACAACAATATTCTTACAACGTAACATCATATTCCACCTCTGTCTCCATCATTAAATATGGTAGTGGTACAATAGCTTGGTCGGCTACACCATTAGCACCGATATTTTAATATGACAGCAGGCTACCTGAGCTAGCTTAGCGAGCTACCCGCGATTAGCGTTAGCGCGGCAGTTAGCGATCTTTCTAAAGTCATTTGTCCACATAACACAATGATACAACAGTACCACGGTGGGTTTAAACATTAATTAACAACTCCGACTGGTTTTATGAAAGTGTCTCAGTAAGCAGCATTTCCACATTAACTAACATCAACAAGCTAATACCAAGGCCTAGCCTCTTAGCATGTAGCACTGCTCTTACCGGAGTTCAACAGAGGGCTTACACGGTCGAAGCGGCTCCTCTCTCTCTCTCTCAACTCGCAAGACTCTCTCCTAATAACGGAATAGTTATCAACATACTATGCGGGGATGAATTGTAAATTTATGAAGTTTACAACACGTTTCATACCCAGGTTCGTTAGCTCACTCGTGTTGCTCTCTGCTCTGTGTCTCAGCGTGAGTGAACGCACTCACTGACAATGACAATGAATACATAGCTGATGCGCCACCATGGGGTGGGGCATGGTAACTACATTTAAATCACATACATGGGTTTAGTGACCATGAGGGTTACAAAAAGCTGAGGACTTTAAAAAAAAAAAAAAAAAAAGGGGAAAAGCTGAAGCCGCACTGGACTCTATGGGACTTACTTAGTATGTCTAGTTAAAGTGCGATGAATGTTCGAATGTCTTGTAATATAAATGCATAAGTTGGCTAATTACCGTTCAAGTATATTTAAAGATGGTTGTTTGAAACTGTTACTAATTTCTATTCTATATAACAATGTTGCAAAGTTAAAAACAACAGCTTTGTTATCTTGTTGGTTAATTCCCAGCCTTCCATTTGTTCTCTATGGAAGGCACAAACTTAAGAAAGGGGATGTAGATCATTCTGGTATATGATTATGTTCACGCTTTGTATGCACGCTTCGGGACACCGTACTCGAGGAAGTGCACATGCGCAGTAGACTTCAGAGCGCACACTTGCTGTCAAGTTAAAATGTTAACCGGTGATACTCGGTTGTATTTAAGTTCATATCACTTCCACAAGTTCACAAAATAAACAACCGGCTTGGATTTAAAGTAAGGACTCCTCACTCATTTCGACAGTTATCCCAACTTTCCTCTAGCACAAGGTTAAAATTTATGCTTTTGAATGAAATATCTAAAGAAACTATTGGATGGATTGTCAACAAATTTAGTTCAGACATTCATGTTTCCTTCAGATTTTAATGGCTTTCTAAGGCCCTGAACCCCTAATGCTCTAGTGCAGGCCTGGCCAACCCGCGGCTTCCGAGCCTTTGTCTGGTTTTATGCGGTTCTTTTGTTCATATAGAACTTTGTGTTTGTGTTTTTTTTTTCTTTTAAAATTTTGTTATTGATTTTGCAAATACTTTAGTCAGAGAGGTAGGACAGGGTTACCCCTCAAAAAATTGGGATATAAAGAATAGTATATTCAGTTGTAAGTCTCTTGGAGGTAGTGTTTATGTTTTTTTTTAATGTGCGTGTTCGCATGGTCAACATGGACAGAATTGGACAGACTGAACCTGAACCTGCAGGTTAAGTTAAAAATGCTGCTTGACCTGGAGCAAAGTGTGTTCGTGTTTGTCAGCAAACTGAAACTGTTCAAGGTGCATATTCAAAAGGGAGATTTAATGCATTTACCCACTTTGCTAAAAGCCAGCAGGCAAGTCACCAGTGCAGCCCTAAATAAGCAAAGAGACAGATATGCAACACTGATTGAAAACCTGCACAAAGGTTTTGTGACCCGGTTCCACGATCCACAACTGAAAAGGCCACAGATTACGTTCTTCGTCGACCCATTTAAGGCAGAGACGGACTGTTTGAAAGCCCCGCTAGTCACAGATGAGGCCGCGGCTGAGTTGGAAATGATCGATCTTTGTGAGGAGAACCAACTGAAACCTGCTTTAAGGGAAGGGACCATTGAGTTCTGGAAACGTGTGCCAATGGAAAAATACTCCAATGTCAAATGGGCTGCGCTTAAGATACTGTCAATGTTTGGGTCAACATATGTCTGTGAGTCTGTGTTTTCTACCCTGAAACACGTGAAATCAAAGCATCAATCTGCTCTGACTGACACCCATATGAAAGAATTGCTTCGAGTGGCATTAATGGAATACAAGCCAAATTTGAAGAGGATTGTTCCAGGAAAGGAATGCCAGAAGTCCCACTAAGCAACATGCATAGTAAAAGAAAAACGCTATTGTAAATTATTATATTTATGTTTGTGGACTTGGTTGATCCGAGAGTTTGTGTGCGTGAGACACAATTTTCATTGTTAAGAATGACTGGCCTGTAGTCTTAGTACTGTAGGAGTCAATTTGTGTCATTACCATGTTGGTGTGTAACATTTACAATAAATCTGGCTGAGCAGAGGTCCGTGTGTGTGTGTGTGTGTGTGTGTGTGTGTGAGGAAGGGATAGGGTGATGTTCATGTGTGCCCATGTGTATGATGTGACTCTTTGCGGTAACACAGTAAAACATGTGGCTCTTAATCTCTGACTGGTTGGCCACCCCTGCTCTAGTGGTCAACTTATCAAACTAAGGTTGTTGAAGGACTGTGGTTTTGGATCTTGCTAGAAATAAAATTTCTAGCAAGACTCAAAACACATATTTAGTCCAATACTGGAGTCTATGACCCAAAAACTAATCTAATCCTTTACTCAGTCCTTTACTCAGAGGATTAGCAATTTGATTCCTAGCCCTACTAGTTTTCCATTGAATGGAATATATTTATTATAGGCCAAGCCAAAATCACAAATTTGCCTTAGAGGGCTAAGTCACGTCAATGTGTCCTTTGCCAAGACTGTTACCATATTACGCCCATAGGCTTTGCCTTTGGTTTATGAGGGTTTATGGGTATGAACGTTAGTTAGTCCTGATGGGCAGGTGGCACCTTGCATGGTAGTTCCTCTCATCACTGTATTAATGGGTAAATGATGACAAGTAGTATTAAAGCACTATGAGTGGTCAGAAGACTGGGAAGGCAAGTATGCAAGCACAAGTCCACTTGTCATTTACTGTCTGGTCACTTTTCTTAGTATACCAGGCAAAAAAGCTAAAAACATACATTCATGGATATTTCGAAAATACTGGCTGTGGCCTTGAACTTTTCAGGCATGAAAATCCCTCACCTTTTGGCAAAATTCGTCGTTTTGGAACCAAAATAGGTGACCTACGTGAATCGTGTACATTCGATGAGTTGTTTTTTTTGAGGGGTGGGGGGGTATATATTCAGTGAACTGCGAACAGATGCGCGTGCCACAAGGTAGCGCGAGTGCATGGTAATATAATATTTGATGGGATCTCTAAGTTAAGTTACCCAGCAGCTCTGTTGACATAGACTTAGCTAACGTTAGCTACAGCTTGATGCATGAAGTCATTGAACACAGCAGGAGAGAAAGCGACGTTAGCCAGCTAGCTAATGCTCCGGTGGAAAGTTATTAGTTAACGATTCCGTTAATTAGGAGGTAGATTCTGAGGTGAGGGGACTGAGGGGCCGATCACACAGGACGCAACTTTTTAAAGCGCAGCTGCTTAAAAAACTCCTTTTACAAAAACTTTACAAAAATTTTGAAGAGAGTATGGTGTGTCTGGATGACGAGAGCTTTCAGTTGTACTTTGGGCTGAGCAGGAGTCGTTGGAGCATCTTCTGATCAGCAGAGTTGTGTTTCCATCTAGAATTGTAAAGCTCTTTTACATGTGTCACTTTCACACGTTCATGCATCCCGTGCATTTTACTTATCCTTATTTTTATTCTTTTATTTTTTGCTTTTTATTCCTTGTAGAATCGACTGTAAATATTCAATATCCACGCTCCCTCCTTATTGCACTCTGTTTCATATTTAGCATCAAATGGTTGTTGTGAAATGTTTTACTGTCACTGCTATCCAATTTAACACCTCAGCACCTACTGCACAGAGGTCATCATCATTGGTCATTGTGATGTACTTTTCCACAGCTTATGTGATAAGGCATCCTGTTGACTGCCACGTGTAGCTTTACATCAAAGATGCATTGTTGTCCCGTTTCAAAGAAGAACATATTTGTTCACCGTGAATGAAAAGTGTATGTTTGATATGTAAACAAGACAGAATTTATTATGTTTGATTAGGAAAGTTCGAGAGTCCCAGAGCATTTTTCACATGTTAATCATTAATGAGATCAACTGATGAGAGCAAGTGATGTCAAAAGTGAGCTTTTGAAATGGCACAACCTGGATGAAATGTTTTTTTTTTTTTACCAGGTAAACACTTGAGTCTTTTTTTCTGTTGTTGACCAGTTCTGATAAATATGTTAAGGTCGTGGTTCTTTCTTCATGAGGTCACATAGGTTTATACTTTTTTTTTAAAATATAATTTTGCTCCTACTGTCCTCCTGAATATGCCTGTATCTCCCCTCAATCTGAAATGCTCAATTTGAGTGTGTGTCTTATTAAAACAGGGTTTGGTTCCCCTCTAAAATGGACTGATCCAGGCTTCCCTCTCACCCGCAACATTTTCCAGCTCATTCTGGGGGACCCTAAGGCGTTTCCAGGCCAGAGGTGACCGTCTTTTCTCCCCTGGATTCAAAGTGGAAGCTTATTCCACAGAAGAGGAGCTTGATAACTGAAGGCTCTAGCCCCCAACCTAGTTTTTAAGACTCTGGGAACCACAAGTAACCCTGCATTCAATGAACGTAACTCTTTAGTGGGGTAGTATGGCACTTTAAGCTCCTTAAGATATAATGGTGCATTACCAGATAAGGGTTTATAGGTAAGGAGAATAATTTTAAATATAATTATAACTCTTACAGGAAGCTAGTGGAGAGCAGCTAATACAGGAGTAATATGATCTCTCGTTCTAGTCCTTGTTAGTACACGAGCGGCAGCATTTTGTATCAACTGGAGAGACCCAAGGGCCTTACAAGAGCAGCCTGAAGAAGCCTGCAGGTGGAACTAAACATAATGCAAGCTTTAATATCAAAAGGTGATACCAAAAATCAAGAACTGAAGGGGCAGGTAGTGGCAGATGATAATACAAACAAAAAAATAACCAAACTGAAGACTAACCACTGAGACGGGCAGGAAATCCATCAATGAACATGAGGCATGACACAAACAAAAAGGTAGACTATGACAATGACATAGGGAGACACACAGGGTACATCCCAAGCCTCTAAATTGCACCCCCGTTTCCCTCACTTACATACTCTCCTTGCGTCTTAGTCCCTCCCACCAGGGATTCATGGAGAGACTCAAGGAAACCATGTGAGGAGAGAGGACACAAGGAAATATGTTTTAACAGACATGAGACATCCTTTCCTCTGAAGCGTCACATAAAGCAACGTTGTTTTATTTCCATAGCTCAACAACACATAGTGACAATTTGTATCATTTATTATTTGTATCATTTTGTATATGCTTATGTCTCGCAGCGGGGTGGTGTTATGCTGTATTCACAGCAAACGCGTTATGAATATTAGCAACAGTTTACTGTGAACGCAGAATTAGATTTTGCCACGAGTATATGGACCTAACTTCCTCAAATGCATTCATGATTATCTCTTGCTCCTCAGCGGAGAAAAGAGAAGGCTCTTCCTTTAAGTTTATTTGTCATGTTGTAGCGTTAGAACATCATGGTTCATCATGGAACATTAAGAGGAACGGGCACGCACAATTATACTGAGGACTGACATCTGGTGAAAATGAACGAGATCCATTGATGGCGGTTCCGCCTTTGAGAAACCGACTTAGCTTGACGTCAATCATCTCGGTAGGTTAAACTGGATAATAGGACATTTCATCGACTTTGTCGAACCAGGTAAAAAGAATTGGGGCTCTGGACTTCTCATGGTGCTGCAGATGGCCAGTTCAGTATGTGTAGCCATATGTTATGGTCATTGTGTATATTTACAGACTGCTTAAGCAGGTATATAACGTGGCATTAGTTTGTTTTAACCATGGACATGTATCTAATTAACTGTACTAGTCTTTGTGTTCTTTCATAACATATGCTTCTGTGAATGAGGTCCGGCTACCATATACACTGTCTGTTTAATTGATGAAGTATTTCTAGTATTTATTTATGATGTTGTTGTGTCTGCAGTAATGAGCTCACAGACCCTCGGGGAGAGAATCCAAGGACAATGAAGTGAGCAGGTGTGTTGGGAATAATTCAAGAGAGACTTCTTAAGTATACTTCTGACTTTCTGCTTTACCACTCCAAAGGAGACCACAGTGTACACACACAAACACAGAGTAGGGATCACTGAAGTACATTTAACACCATACTCAGTTCATAGATGAATTCACTATTACTGTATGTGATTAACAGGTATGAGTAATGATTCATTTGTTAATGTAACCATACATAAACTATTCTACCATGCAATTTGTTCTGAAACAGATATTTGCTTCGGATGTACATTCAAGTATCTTTTATGTCATCTGTAGCATATACACCAAAAACACTAATTTCTGGTCACATAAAAAAATGATGCTGTTCCAGAAACATCATTTTGTCTTAACTATCCACCAAAACTACTTTTTGAATAAAGTTGAGAAGAGAAAAAGACCAGTAAGTTGTTAAATCATGCTGTATTCTATATGTGTTGACACCTAAATGAGTTCCCCAAACAACATTTGGCTGATTATGATATTATAAGCTTTTTCATCAGAGAACTATAAAGTGGTATCCAATCTCTGAATTCCCACTGTATCAAAACAAATTAACAATCACATCATCCATGTTGAAGAAGTGGTCCAAAGTTGAGCCCCTCCGGCTAAAAGCATGTCGCACACATGTTTTTCACGCTAAAATCATTCAATAAATCTTTGCAGCAATCATAGACATCTGGAAAGTCTGGCATGCTCTCTGTGCATTAATAGCTGTGCTCCAACTTTAACTGCCCACAATACAACACAGGTGGTCTTTAAAGTTCATTCCGTCTTTTTTTTCCTTGTTGGAATTCACACTTTTTCATCTGTTTCATGGACCTCTTCAGCCAAACCCTGATGTGATAGCAGATGGGTAATTGGTGAAGATTCAAATTCTGTGACATGTCGGTCGTTTGAGTAAAGCAGAGCCAAGCAAATATATTGATCAAGAACAGAGGATTATGTGAAAGCATATAATCTGGTGGAACAAAACAACAAAACACTGACCCTGCACAGTGCAGACACCACTTTGCAGCACAGCTCCGCCGGCGACAACCTTGAAGCGGGGAGAGGCTATGGGTAGAAGCACCAGCACCCCTAGGTGCATATAATTATTTTTCCCTTTTAGCTTATTTTTTCATTGCACAGCGCCAGTCTTCCTCTGTTGCTTTTCTTCAGCCGTGCCCAACTGATCGAGACTGACTCGCATTGAAGCAAAAAAGAAAGGCCTGCCACTGGTATGTACACGCAAGGTCGTGTGTCGTGTTGAGCAGAGTAAAACTGAACAGCTGTGAGCAGAGCAGAGGTGTCATCTCGCTGTGTTCTCTTACAGTACACTACAAGAAAACACTGTTTTTTTAGTTGGGTAGTGTGCTGTCTATCTTAGTGAAACGCAGCGTCTTTTTGCAGCATAGATGGGTCGGTAGGTCCTTTGGGATTCCCTGAGTGTTCATTGGGTTGTTTCACACAAAATGTCAATGGACACCTGAATTGACAAATCACAGTGAGAGGTGGAGCCCGACACAGACTCCAGCTGTGATCTCCTGTTCGAAGAACACAGGAACATACAGAGAAGGGGGGTGGAACCTCCAGAATCTGGCTCATCTAGGAACAGCATCTAATTTCTGCTCTGTTTTTTTGCATGGAGCTATTAATAGAAACATCCCTTAAACAGAGGGCTAAGGAGCTTATAATATCATATTACCACACTAGAGAGCTCATAGAACATATTACCCCACTAGAGTGCTCATAGTACCATAATACCTCACTAGAGAGCTTATTGTACCATATTACCCACACTACAAAAATTCAAAGAGTCTTAAAAAATAGAATGGGAGCTAGAGCTTTCAGTCATCAAGCTTCTCTTGGAACCAGCTTTCACTTTCAGTCCAGGAGCAGACAGTCACCTCATTTAAGAGTAGATGTAAGACTTTTCTCTTTGATAGTGCTTATAGTTAGGGCTGGCTCAGGTTAGCCCTGAATGTGCTCCAACTACTGCAGCATAATCTATTAATGTTTTTTAGACAGGGTTCTTATGGTCAGGGAAAATCTGGAAAAGTCATGAAATTTTAAAATTATTATTATATAATTGTAGGAATGGAAAAGTCCCTAAAAATAAAATCCCAAAAATGTTGGAAAAGTCATGGAAATGTGTTAATATGCTTTAAAAAAGAAAGATGCTCAAAACATAAGCAGGCATACGCTCTATCTATAAATGTTTATTCTTTTAATCAAACTATTGTCTCTCATTCATTTGTGCCATTTAAAACAGTGGTCCCCAGCCTTTTTTGCGCCACGGACCAGTTTAGTGCAATATTTTCAGGGACCGGCATTCAAGATGTGGGCAATAAGTATGACGTAATAAATATGATGTAATAAAATGATACGTCCGTCATAAAGACAATAATAAAGTGCTTGAATATACAACTCACCATTACGCCATATTAGTGGGAGCCCTGAGCTTGTTTCTCTGCAAGGAGCCAGGTCAGAGTGATGGGAGACACAAGACGTGTGTACTTTACATCCGGTTTACGCCGTAACTTAGACCTTTATGTCCAGTCTACTGCTTAACTTAAACCTTTATGTCCAGTCTACTGCTTGGATCCCGCTTCACAAAGACAGGATTTTCTAAATGGAAGCAGAGTTTTCAGAGCTTTTTTATGTATTTTATGTTTAAAGTCATGGAAAAATCAAGGAAATCCATTGGTCAAAATGTGTATCAACCCTGTTTAAAGAAGCAGCGTTGAATTGTCACTGTTACAACTGTGTCACTTACTAAATATTGATTTTAAATTGTGGCTTTTGAACTCAGATCAAAGCAGTCATTTAGTCTCTGTACTGGTTAGTCAACTCTATTCAGACATGTTGACTCTGCCACTGAAACTCAAACATGAAGCGAGTGGTGCAAGTGTGGCTTGCCCGCCCGCACCTAGCTGACGCCTTCCCCTTATGACTGCCAGTGACGCAACTGGGAATAAGGCTCTCAAAGAGTGACACTGAAAGGGATTTCTTCCGCAGGGTTTAACAGGTCAATACATCAAGGAGCCAGGGTGTGTGCCGGGCTCTTCATGGACCATACATCACTGAAATTGACAGTGGATAGTATAGGGTGTAAGATGCACTGGAAGCCATTCACTCTGTCAGTTCTTGAAGTTGCAGTGCACCTTTGTCCCCTCTTTGCCTGCTCCTCCACAACAACCACAAGCAACCACAAGCAACCACAAGCACAAATACGGTTAAGGAACGTACTCAGAGATGCAAGTGGTGGCTAACGTGTGTGCTAACCTACGTAATCTAACTAACGTTACTTGACGTTGGCTAATGTACGTTAGCACGTACTCTAGCTAACGTTACTTGACGGTGCATATCAGACCAGCCGAGGAGTACGGCGGACAGTATTCCACTAGCTTGTTCGACTGAGAAAAATGCGGTCAACGAACGTCCACTCGCTAATGTAACTTAACGGTGAATCCCGGACTTCAAACCACGGTCTTATTTTCAGTCAAACAAGCTAATTAAATAAAATACTGTCCTCCCGTGCTTCTCGGTTGACCGAGCAGTAGCGCCCGGTGTTTCTGCATCAAACTTGCCATCACTTGCATCTATGGCATTTCTTTTGTTTTTATGCACGTCATTCTGTTGATTCATTTTGGTGTAAATCTGGACTTTCTGCACAGTTGCAGATAAAGATTAGGCTACACTTTTGTTCTGTGCTAACGCCACCAAACTTCAGACAGGTTTTGTCAAGCTAAGTAAGTTATTCAAGACATGTAGTTATACCGTGGCAAATAAAAAAGCACATTATTGTTGGACACTGCATAGTAAATATTAAATGGTGTTATTGAGACTTGCATGTAAGCTGTATGAATCAAATCTCTCTTTCTCTCTCTCTCTCACAATGTTTTAGTGTGGTAACCCTAAATCATACACATCAGCTTGCCTGTTTGATAAAAATATAACGTTTTGCTCTATTCAAGTCAACAATTCATGAATGTGTTCTGTTCATGAATACAATCTTCCTAATTGATGTTTAACCTTTAGCACGGCACAGATCATATTTTACTTAACTTTGTATTTGCTTGCAAAAAAGAAAGATGATTGGTCTAAAAATCAGTCCAAGGTTTGTCTAAAAACATGTTAACTAATAAGTATTTAATTATTTTCCATCTATAAAAGTTATATAAAACAAATTGAAAACATGTCATTTTATAGCAGTGTTAGCTGCAGTTCATGATTATGTTTTGGTAAGCTACAAGTAACTAATTTGTTGTTGGGTTAGGGTTAGGTATGAGCAATTCTGTTTAAAAAGTTTTAGATGGTGGTCTTAACTTTGTCATTTTTTTCTTTGCCTTTTAGGTCGATGGTTCCAAAATGATCTGGAAGTGTAAGTTGTGCGCAGGTTCTTTCACCTCCAGAATACAGTTATTTAGACACTATAGGCCGTGTTCTTCAAGGGCGACGGCGAGGGCCTGTACATTTGCACATGTCAAGTGTGTCAAATAATGACCATCGTTATTTGTGTATTGTGTAATTTCTTTGTGCGTTTTCACAACAGGTCACGTGAACTCGTCACTTAAGCATGTTGTATTGTTTCTCTCATGTTCTCCAACGGAATTCTTTTTTTGAATGTGGACGTGGATTACTCCAGCAAGTGATAGGAGATGTATAGGCTTTCTGTCGGGAAAAGAGGTCAAATGTTAGAATCATCTAAAGTTGCTTAAGTATATTTTAAAATTATTTTTGGTCTCTTTATTTTAATTTATGAATGTTTATTTATTTATCTCTTTAATTTTGATATTGCAGTGTGCTAAAAGGGAGCGGGCAAGAAAATGCGGTTCAATAGAGATGTTCATGACTTTAACATACATTGAGTTTGTTAAACTCAAGGTATGTCTTGTGATGTCTTGTGTGTGCAATGTTTCGTTGGATTGTTTTGTTATAACTAAAGGCTGATTTATACTCGGGTTTTACGCTGAGACGCAAGCACGCAAGACACGCATGGCCGACCTTGCGTGGTCAAATCGGCCATTTTGCGTGCTTGCGTGCGTCACCCCAAATTTCTGACTATCCGTCAAAGCAACGCAAGCCGTACGCAGACCGGAAGGCTGGGATTGGTCCGCTAACCACATCCTTTCTGTCTCTCATTTCCGGTTTCATATCATAGTACCGCTGTTTTTAAAAGCCATAGCAGAAACACGAACAATGGATCTTGTTGAAGAACGTTTGGCTGAAGAGGTCCACAAATATGAGCATTTATAAAACCCGTCTGGCGGAGTATAAGGACACGCAGATGGAGGTGAATTCCTGGAGGAAGATATCGGTGAACGTCGATGTGGAGGTCGATCAAAACGAGTCCGTCAATCCGACTGCGTAGCCAGCCGGAGTTGGAGTTGCAGAAGTATAATTCAGCCTTTAATGTGACTGCTTGTTGATTTAGACAAGTGCTGCGTAATTGCACATTGCTCCATGGAGTGTCTGCTGTTGACCTTATGTGTCCCAAGCCGTCAACGCCTCATTTTCGGACAAAGTAATAAAACGCATAATTATCACCGCAACCACATGGTTGTTTAACTTCATTTAATTTTTTACAATAAAGTAACCCTTGTGAGACAAGACCTAAGGTTTGAAGAAAATTAAAGTAAAGGTTAATAAAGTGCCTTTTTTCTCTGTGGTTAAAATAGCGCCACAGGTCAGTCCACATGCCGCGTGTGACCTATGTCCGTAATAGTGGGAAAAAAACGTCTGTATAGCTGAGTGAGTCAGAGGTGATACTCTCAAGCAGAGATTCTTAACTTGGAAAGCAGAGATTCTTATCCGTGGGGCCGTAGCCCCCGATTGGGCTGCGGCCAGAGGGCGATCAAAAACAGTCAATTAAGGGCACCAGAGATATTACTATTATCCACGAGACGTTCCGTTACAATATAGCTTCCCTCCACTTGATGGCAATAATGCAGCGTCAATCAGTTATTGAACAATGCTCCAATATGCAGAAAAACACACTCAGCCAGTCTCTAGCCTGTAGTGAAAGTATAGAGAAGTATTTCAAAAGAAAAAATGAAGACGAAAGTGGCGAACCCTCCCAAATGTCTAAATGTTTGTGCAAGTATAATCCTGACTTCACCAAGTAGGGCTTTGTGAAGCCCTGAGCCCGTGTGGAGTGTGGGCTAACGCTAGCCTCGCTAGCTAACACAACACTGAGGGCTTTAAAGCTAAAGCGGTATTTAGAGACCAAACTTACAACGCTCGTGGGAAACCCAGTGGGATTTTTCAAGAGAAAGGACAATGGGCTTTAGATGCAGAAAAGCTCTGTTGTGTCACGAACTGGCAACTCAAAATGTGCTTGAAAGCCAACTGTCACAGGCATGAAGAGAAGCTTCTGGTTCTGGAAGCATATCATGTCATTCACATATTTACATTTTGTTTAATTTGAGGTGTATTATGTTGAATTACATTTTTTGCACAATTATTAGGCAAGTGAGTATTTTGACCATATCATAATTTGTATGCATATTTTCCAACTCCAAACTGCATGAATGTCAATTGGATTTAAACATATCAGGTGATGTGTATTTGTTTAATGCCCCTCATTGTGGCGTAAGCAGATCAAAACCCGATATTGAGGTGTGCATAATTATTAGGCAGGTGTTTCTCAGGCAGATTGGGAGATCAAAGAAATTTAACTGACTGAAAAGTCAAAAATTGTAAAGAGTCTTTCTGAGGAATGCAGTCCTCTTGAAATTGCAAAGCTATTGGGTGGTGATGACAGAACCATCAAACCTTTTGTCGCCTGGAGAGCCCAGAAGTACATTTTCAGTACTCAGAGACATGGCCACGGTAAGGAAGGCTGAAACCTGACCTTCTGCACACTAACAGTTGTGCAGACACATATATTCTTATATAAAAAAGTACAAACCTCACTTTCACTGTCTTAAATATTCAGGTTTGAGGTTTATTACGATTTTTGGATTAACTGAGAGCACTATAGTTGTAATTAAAACATTTTCCCCTTGGGGATTTATAAGTATATCTATTTATCTATCTATTTGATGTGGCCCGCTATGGCTTGAAAGACCCATATCACTCAAAAGACCCATTTTCAGTGGATCACGGTTGCCTTTGCCTGTGCCAAAATGAATGTTAAGAAATAAATCCTGTTGGGTTTTTTTTTAAGGAGATTTTTTTAGGCAGTAGTGTACCATCTATTTACTCTCGTCAATGCTGCGTTCACACCAAAATATTTGGGATGCTTTACTCACGTGACTGTGTGATAATTTTCTTAATTTGCGCTAGATGCATAGGAGAGGAGGAGTGGCTTATCACCATAATCATTCCCGCTGTCCACAATGGAAGAAATAACCACTATTTCTGCTTTATGTTATAAAGTTCAAGGCGCCAGGCGTAAATGTGCGCTTCTCGCATCTATATGTGTCTGTGCACTGACTTTTATGTAAAAAAAACATCACCAGTTCTGCCATTATGAATTCCTCCAGACTCAGGTCTATGTCAGTGTTTACACCTCAGAGTAAGTGCTGCTTCATGTTTTTCAGTATTTATCTTGTGATAAGTTCATCAGAAGAAAAGAACATTTTGTATACTTAAATATTTTTTTAATAGCACATTTAATTTATTTTGAGTTTATGGATTAAAGCTGCTCTTCGAGACACTGAATGTTTACCATAGTGCAGCGTTGGTTGTCATAGATTCATGAGTGAGTATTGTCAGCTAAAGTTACATTATTTGAGTCTTTTTTAAACTATTTCTGTTAGACTTTAGTTGGACTTTTTTATTTTGTGTTTATGCATGAAGCTGTAAATTGAGTGTAATAGCGAATAATTCGAGAAGTTGAACATTGTCTTTGATTTGGGTCTCGGCTTGTCATTCAGGGTGATGGTGTATCAGCAGCCAAGACCAGTTGAGAACCAGTGCCCAAGACAACATGCATGTTCTTATTAGCTCACAATTGTTTGTTGGACGAGGGTTATGCCTTTTTCAACTCTGACAAAAAAGCTATGAACAAAGATTAATATAATAACGTGTGTTTGGGTCACGTGATGCAGCGACGCTCGGTAGACGCAGACCCACAGGCTCTTCAAACCAGTCCATTTTGAATTATTTTAAAATACCCAAACTGACCTGGTCGGACAGCTTTATTATGGTCTGAAGAACCAGACACAGGCAACTGAACTCAGCTGGTGAGCAAAAGTCGACATGACTTAAAACAACTCTCGAGAATAGCGACGAAGAGGTTCATGTAATGGCGGTTGCGGCACAAGATCCCCGAGACGGTGTAAAAGACTCCCTCAGAAAACCACACAGCAGAGGACCAGCTGGTGGGCCTAGATTCTTGAGTCTAAAAACTGAGCAAAGAAAATGATTTTATTGGAGAAAATAGACCAACTGGAAAACTACAGCCAGCACAACAATATAAGTGTCATTAACTTGAGGGAAAATTGTGAGGGAAACATCCTTGTGAACTTTCTTTCTAATTGGATCCCAGCCACTCTAGGACAGGAGCATTTCACTGAGCCGCTGATCAAAGAGCAAGCACACCAAGCTCTTAGGCACCGTCCACCTGCAGACCAGAGACGAAGAAAAATTCCTGCACTTTGCCGCACAGAGGTCCCGGAAGAACAACGTTCTCGTCATGTATGAGGACAAGCCTGTATTGTTCTTTTCTGACCTGAGTGCCAGCTTCATAAAATGCAGAAAGGAGTTCGACCAAGTTAGGAGGGAACTTCCATCCAATAACATCCCGTTTGCCCTGCTTCATCCTGCAACATTGAGAGTCACGCTTCACGATGGAGGAAGAAAATTCTTCAAAACACCAAAAGAAGCATTCCTGCGCGACTCCCCGGAGTGAACATGATGGACAGATCCAACAGGTGGATGAAACCCAGACATGCAGCAGCGGGAGCAGCTCAGGAGCTGTCTATCAGTAACACGGCCGTCACTCTTGTCATGCTAAAGATGTTGAGATACAGTGGCGACCGGCTCATAGAGGGCAATGGGGCTTGGCCCCACCCACCTTAAGCCACGAAAAAAAGAAGAAATGATTATAATATTATTAATTATAAAAAACAATTATATTAATACATTATACAAATTGTCACTATTTATGTTGTTGAGCTATGGAATATACCCAGTAATATTTGTAAAATAGGATATCTGCGCCAAATATCTGCTTTTCCTGCTTCTCTCTTCTGCTAGTGCATCTCTCAGCTGCTAACATGCACGTCTCTGCTGCTATTGCACATCGTGGAGCTAAATCGATTATGCCCAAAAAAGACGGGTCTTATACGCAGTTTAGCCAATCACCGATTGAAGAAATAAATGAGTGACGTACAATTCATCTAATCAGTGCCGTAAAAAAGACTTCAACAGGGGCTATTCTCATCTTGCCCCAGAGCGCGTTCTGTGTCTCTGTTCTCGTCAGGGCTCGTGTCTCGTTTACATCTCATGTGATCTCGCTGGCTTCTCTTCTGTTGCAGCAGCATTTTAACGAGATGAAAATAGAGCGCTACTCTTGCAAGAAGACTCAACCCAAATGAGATAAAATCTCTCCTCCAAGACCTGTTTGAGGGAAGAACTTGGGCAGAGAGACTCCAGGTGAAACCACTGGTCCCAGATCAGCCGACTGAACTCAGCATAAAACAACAGACCGGGACATGTATGAGAAATGGACAGCTGCTGCTTGTGCTACATCGATGAGAGACGGCATTAAAAAACATCATGTTTTACCTGCATTAAGCGAAACTATCTGGTTTCCTGTAATATGAGATGCTTTTATTTTGAAGGCGGCTCGCAATGTGCACCGTTTGTATGTTAAAAGCTACAGAAAATATGTTTTTGTATACACATAAACAGTAATGGTATTAGCACTCTGCGGAAGAGGTACAATGTTAGTTAAAGTTGGCAGACATGATACCCCACCTGTGAGCTTCAGCATGCCCTAGCTCTTTGTGTGCACGTCTTTCTCTGCGTGCAGCACGTGCGCGCGCTACCAATGCAAACTAGTAGTAACCAAACATAATTATTGTTTTAGTGCCTTTGTAATAAGACATCCTTATTATGTCAAAGTGTTGGAATAAATGTTAAATATTTAACTGCAAAGTAGTAATGCGTGATACCTTTTTTGCATTGCATCATACCTGGATCTTTGCTGAAATTAATTGGCCAACCCCACCCAAAAAAAAAATTCACCAGCCGCCCCTGTTAAGATACAAAGTAAGGGATGGCAGCAATTCAAGTTTAGGTTTACTTCTGATTTATTGGTTTCATGTTAACTCACCCTGTTTGCATTCTAATAAATTCAGAAAAGGGTGTTTTCAGCATTTTCTTTCATAATTTCTTGTTACACCTAAAAATGGATACTATACAAATTGTAAAAATATTTCTCAGACAGAGCCCTGGGCTGGTTTATTTGTTTCTGAACTATGCCAGACATTTCATACTTGACAAGTGCAAAGTGTACAACCCAGTTTGATAGGGAAGATAGTGTCAAATGTTCAGGATTCAACACTTGGGGGAAGAGAGGTGGGTGAAGGGGTTTGTTTTGTTGTTTAATGTCGGTGCTTTGGTATATCTTTTTTCTTTCATCACAGGAGATAAGCTGGTTCTTGCACAGTGCATTTACAAGGAGGATATATGACACTTTGATGTACACAGTTACACACAGAATGGGTGGGATACGTGTTATCATCCTCATTTAACTCTAAAGCCAGAGGGGTTGCTATTTTAATAAATAAAAACATTCCAGTTACAAATGGAGAAACTATAATTGCTGCTATGTTCTAGTTGATTGCCAAATTTACTCGGAACCCTGGACACTGTTAAACTTATACACACCCAACTGTGATGATGAATCCTTTATTCAAGATATTTTTTTATGAAAGGATCAGGGGGACAACAAAACATACTTGTAGGAGATGACTTAAATTTTTGCTTAGATCCTAAATTAGATAATTCAGCTACAACATCCAAAACAAAAGCAACCAAGACTACCTTATCATTTATGAAAGATCTAAACCTGACTGATGTGTGGCGACAGATACACCCTACAAACTAGAGAAGTGAAGTAAAGTAAAAGGAATACCTTTTACTTCTGCCCACACAACTCTCACACCAGGATCAACTTTTTTTTTTTGTCAACAGTTAATTCATAGAACAGTAGAATTTGACTGTTTGTCTGGATGCTGTCTGATCACCTTTAACCCTATCTATTTTGATGCAAAAAAAAACAGCAAACCAATATAGATGGCGTCTGAACACCACTCTCCTTCTCTTTTGCTAGTTTATTAGGGACCAGATAAAATTGTTTTGTGAGACAAACTGCCCCTTCCTTACTCATTATCAATTGTCCTGCTGATTGTGGATCATTTTATACTCATTGTGCTGTGAGCTCAGAATAACCCGAAACAGCTTGCTTAGGGCAACGGAGACAAATTGGCCCTTTTTCTGTGGATTTATGAAGTGTGATATACTGTACAAGTAAGAACACCACATCATGTATTTTTCTATCCGCAGCCTACAAAAATATATATTTTTTGTTGGTACAAACAACATGTTCTACTTGTTTTGTTGTATTGCCTTCTTGTGGAAATGGTGGCAGCATTCTCTGTTGGACAAAATGGTCTCCTGCTGAAGTACATCTCTCCCCTTTGTGTCTTTTATCAGACTCTGCTCACTGGCATATACATATTTTCTTAAATTTATTTACAAGGCACTGTAGCCGTGATCAGCATGTGTACTCTGCAAACACAAGGGGATTATTGTTAGTGTTACCATCACACAATCATTTCAATATCTATATCACTTGCATGGTCAGTGCGTAGTAACCATCTGACAACTGCAAGATACCGCCGGGGCCTTTTTTCAGCAGCAGAGGGGCAGGCGCTCGGACTCACTGTGTGTAGAGTCCCACCTTTCAAACAGTGGCTCACAAAAAGAATTTCTTGTCAAAACAAAAGGATTTTGGACAAGGAATCTGCCGGAAGTTCCACAAGTGTCTTCCCCTTCCAGGAGCTGTGTGTCAGATCTAAAACAGGCCTCTCTTCCTTCTAGCAACAAAGTTTACGTGAACAGAGGAATAATCTTTTATATACTCTGCTTCCACACTGTTTCTGTTTCATATTATTTTTTTGCTTTACTTCTTGTATTAACACACTTTGGATTGGAGTGTGGCCATTCTGATGTTGCCCAGGAAAACCATATTGCTCAGATTTGCGCAGAGTTGATCTGTTTATTTAATCACATTGCAGACACTTAACTTTGCTGCAACTTCACAGTCTTCACATTCTGTAGCATGTGTACATTGATACCACGGTCATGGAGCATGGATCATACCCAACACAACATTCTCAACACCCCTCTCAGTGGACATGCAGAGTGACAGCTGCTGGTTTGTTGGCAGTGGTCTCTATTGATCAGAACTGTTGAGTAATGTTCTGAGTGGATCTCTGTATGTGTTTCCTGAGTGGAATATAAACACAATGCTTCTCCACACAGTGAGCGCTAACAAACACCATATTCCACAAGTCAAGCCAGATCTCGGTTACATGAGAAAACAGGTTGAGAACAGAACCTCAGCACATGTAAACAGAGCCAGTGAAGCCGGCTGTCACCAGATCAGGATTCTCAGGTTGGATGTTAGCAGCTCCTCCTGCTCATTGCAGAGCTGTTGCACCAAGACGAGTTGGCTGGCTGCCCGCCAAACTTATCCACTACAAAGGACTACTGATTCAAACTTCTTTTCCTGTTTAGACAAGGGCCTGAGGTATGCAACAGGGCTCCCAGGACCAAATGCGTCACGGGGAGAGTGCAGCCCTGGCGGGAATCAAATGAATATACTGTACAGTGTATAGTTTACAGTGTGTGAGTGGGATGGATTGCATTGTCAAAAATACCAATCTCTCTCAATTTCTCTCTTTTTTTGTGTATAGAAAACCGTTCTTCCAGTAGTAGTGGAAATGTGTCTGTTAAAAGGTTCATTCATGGCCAGGAGCCGGTGTGCATTGGGATAAATGTGAGTCACATGAGGGCAGTCGTTGGACAGGAATGGAACTTTTCATTAAAATGTATTTTACACCTGTTGAGGGGCTCGTGATGGAGGGATGAAGAACCTGAACGTGGCTGGGGTATGGTCTTGTGAATGCTCCCTGCATGGCAGCTATGCAGAGCATCTCCATGCCGCTGAGTGTGCTTAGCGCAGCAGCAGCATGAGAGAAAAAGCAATTTCACAATTAATCATCAAATAAAACCTCTTACATTTCTGAGCACCACAATATTCAAACATGAGTTACGGTCCAGCCTCTTGAAATTTGTGGACATGAACCAGGAAATGAAGAAATAATTCAACTTAGGTCAAGAAACGACATAGAAGCAATTTATCTCGCTTGGTGACATTTCCAAGAGTTGGTGGTATATATGCATAAATAACACATAATCAGAATCAGCTTTTTTGACCATGCGCGTTTACACACACATGAAATTTGACTCTGGTTACACTTTACTCTTCATACTAATGTACGTACACAATAAACAGGATACATATAACAATATATATCAAAGACAACAGCAATCAAAAGTAGTGCAGATGTAGGTGTCTGATTAATTGTTCATCAGAGTGACGGCCAGTGGAAAGAAGCTATTCCTGTGTCTGGTGGTTTTGGCGTATAGTGCTCTGTAGCGTCTACTAGACTGGAAAAGTTGGAACAGCTTGTGCCCAGGGTGCGAGAGGTCTGCAGTGATCTTTCGAGGCTGCTTCCTGACTCAAGCGGTGTACAAGTTCAGGATGGAGGGCAGGCTGAAACCAATAGTTCTCTGGACAGACCTGACTATTCGCTGTAGTCTGTCTTTGTCTTGTTTGGTGGCCAATCCAAACCACACAGTGATGGAAGAGCAAAGGACAGACTGGATGATGGTGGAGTAGAACAGGATACTACTACTACTACTACTACTACTACTACTACTACTACTACTACTACTACTAATAATAATAATAATAATAGCAGATGAGAAGGCCCTGTCACCCCGGGTTCAGCGCTTGGTACTGATGCTGATGATCTTCAGAGTGTTTGTACCTCAGACAACGGGTTGGGCTGTAGAGGGGGAGGAGGTCTGAAAGGTAGTGAGGGGCCAAGTTGTTTAGGGCTTTGTAGCGGCCAAGTTGTTTAGGGCTTTGTAGGTGGTAAGTAATAATTGGAAGTCTATCCCATATTTAACCAGGAGCCAGTGGAGGTTGTGTAGGACCGGGGTGATATGTTCGTATCGACATGTGGAGGTCAGCAGTCGGGTGTCAGAGTTTTGGACTTATTGAAGTTTATTGAGGATTTTGTTGGGTGAGCTGTAGAGGATGCTCTTGCAATAGTCAAGTCTGGATGTTATTAGAGCGTGGATAAGAATTTCGGTGATGGCAGAGGACAGGGAGGGACGGAGGCGTGCAATGTTCCTGAGGTGAAAGAAGGCAGGTGATGTGGTTGGCGTGGGGCAGGAAAGAGAGGGTGGCGCAGGAAGAGAGGATGGGGTCGAGGTTGATGCCGAGGTTGCGGACCTGGGTGGTGGGGATGTCAGGAAGTTTGTGATCCACTGACAGGTGGAGGCTGTCACGGTGAGCTGGAAGAGTTTGGGTGATGATGGTGTTACATGTCGAGCTGAAGTCTACAAATAGAACCCTTGCATATGTCCATGGGGAGTTTTAAAGGGACTTGCATATGATAGTGGTGGGCTGTCAAGGCCCTTCTCTGAAGGCCTATACAGAATCACAAAGTTATTGCTATTTTATAATTATTATTATTATTATTATTATTATTATTTTTGAAATAAATGTAGTTTTTTTATAATTAAAAGTTGTAACTATTTTATAATCTAATTGTTTTTCATAAATACACTACATGTTTTGAATATGTTTTGTCTTATTCTCTCATTGCACAGCTGCCTTCATCTGTTCCTCTGCTCATACACAGCCCTTTTGGTGCTGTGTTGCTGCTGCTGGTCAGACTGGGGCTGAGCCTCTGCCCTTCGAGGTACAGCAACTATTGGCGATGTCTTGTGTGTGTGTGCAGTGTTTTAATTTTGTGGGATAGTTGTATTATGTCGAAATGTGACTGGTTGTTTGGTGGTTAGTCAGTTAGCCAGGATGCACAACATCGCAAGGCGAGCGCTGCGTGGGCGCGGTGGGATTACAGTTAGGGCGCGGGGGGAGATTTTTTTTCAAAATCCTTAGTAATTAAGGACCTTTGTGCTGCTGTGAAGCACTGGGGCTTCAGTGTCTTGCTTAAGGACACTTCAACATGAAAGTATGGGGAGAAAACAGGGACCCAATCGGCTTTCTTGGTAATCTTTTTGCCAAATATTAGGGTTTTTTTGCACATGTTATTAGTTTTTGTCTGATGGAGCAATCTGGTTTACTTGGGATTTAAATTTTCTTTTATTAATTAAAAAAGCACTAATGGAGGAGTCTCAAAAAGTTGGACTATTTTGTTCCAATGTTGTTGGGGTTCTGAGGCTTAAACATTTTGTTTCCTCCAAAGTGGGGCGTGACAGAAAAAGTTTGAGAACCACTGCTCTACGGAGTGGCCGCTCCTTTTTCTCTTGTCAAAGTGGTCTGACTTATTTTATAGCTGATTTAAGACATGGGTCAAAACCGACCCGTGAAGCAAAGAGATGGTAACAGAAAGCTAACACGAGGAAAGATATATTAACACAATTTCATCTTTCCCTAAAACATTTGGGCAAACACACATTTGGGCAAATTCACAATGTACTAATAATATTTGGTCATCTTTTAATAAATGATGAATTTAAAAATGTAAGAAAACCTGAAATAAAATAAAAGTAGGAATGTATTTTTACTCTTGAAGCAGGAAGGGAGAGAAGATGGGATGACTGAGTGGGAGGATAATGTTGTTTTGTTTTTTCATGAAGCGTTGCCCTTTTTTTTAAATGAAAGGATGAAATATACACATTGTTGTACTAATTATATGCACGTTGTGGTTTTGGAAGAATCATGAGGGACATAAGGCATTCTCGATACTTTTATTTTCTTTATTTTTCTTAATATGAGCTGTTTCATACACACAGTTAAATATTTTTTATTTTTAATTTCCGTTAACTGTATATATGACAGGATCAATATTCATCTTCATCACAGCTAGGAGAAGAGACAAGATCAAATGCCAGCGTTCACCTTGATCAGCTGGATCAGTGAGCAGCAGGCATGCAGCACTAACGCTCACCAGGACTAGTGAGGGGAAGTGACAGCAAGTGTCTGGACAATCACTTCAGTGTGAACACAGTGAAGACACAGAGCTGGAACAGTCAATGGGACTTCATTTCACACCACAATATATTGTGTAGTACAACTACTTGTACTGCTACTACTGCTGCTATTACTGCTACATGTCCACTATAGATGTTTGCTTGAGTGGCACAAGTCGTGTAAGTACGGTCATGCTAATGTCTTGAAATCCTACTGGATATGTTGGGGTATATATTTGTCAACCAAACTCCATTCCATTCTAAATCTGTTCTGACTTCGATTGTTGCTACACTACTCTCCTCTCTCTGTTCATAGTATGTATGTAATGAACTGCAGAACATCACATGAATATGTGATTTTCTCAACAAGATTCCTTCTGTCTTTTCCTTACATCCGTAAGAACAATTCTATTGCCATAAATAAATCATAAATCTTCATCTCAGAGCATCCAAATATATTAGCAGCCGTCATAATGACACCAATGATACAATCTGCAATGAAAACAGTTGTGTGTGTGTGTGTTGGCTTCTTTTCAACAGAACATTCCTTAACACCGAAACAGCTTAACCACAATACAACTTCTGTTCTTCCAAATGAAACAAAGGAGTTTTGTGTGTCTGTCTGATTCACCCTGCAGGCAAATACTTCACACGGCTGACGCACTGTTATTGTTTATACAAGCATGTACAAAATAGCTGCAGATACCAAAACTGTCTCAAAGGTTGGGGGTGTAGCATAATTTCAAAATACATTTATTAATTAATGACTGAGCAAAGGTAAATATTAAGACAAACCAACATTTGCATTTATTTTGCAAGCATTTTGTTCTCTAAATTAGCCCGTTCAAGCCCTGTTTCAAAAGATTTCTACCAGTTCACAGTGGTCCGAGGTAACTGCCAAGACTTGAATTTCATTTGATGGGCGTGTCGGTCGATGCAGACCTGAATGCACTTGCTTGTGATGCTGAGACATCCTAATGACGCTAACAGGAGGAGGGAGATGCATCTTACCTGGTTATTTTCCTGATTAAAGCTGTAGAATATGTGCACATTTTGCACCACAACATTACACACATTCACACTGGAGCTGCGCAAGGTCTTCTTCCTTATTGTTGGCAACAAGTATTGACTGAACGCCAAAAAACATCATCAAAAAAAAGACATTTCTGCAAAAAGACATTTATCAGCAAACTTCAAATATTAGTGCTGGTGTTTGACTCTAGAATGTTAGTCTACCTGACACACATTGCAACAAAAAGGAGAAATTCATAAAGATAAAGTTCTGAAAATCCCCTAATTATGAGCCTGCCAAAATTGATCTGGATCAAGACAGATCTAGTTCCATTTGACAGCAATCTGGGATCATTCTAACCAGCAAAACTAAGGGTTATGAATGACAAACTCAACACTTAAAAGTTAATTTATTTACAATACAAGTGACATAAATACTGTCTATCTCTGATTGTATCTCTTTCAAATATTGTTTTCATGAGGGCAATGATAGCCATTTTGAATTTCCTTGAAGAATTTACCCTCCAATTTTTCTATAACACTTGCATCTCAAAAGGGATAAGTTTTGGGGTATGATTCAGGCAAAATTATTTTTGTTGCAATTGCATGAGGTCAAATTACAAATTACTAGATATTATCCAGATTACATATGGAATCATATTAGTGTTTTCCTGACGTGCCATTGCTGTGGTTAATGACACTCTGTGCTATTTGTCAAACACCTTGTTGTTTTGGGGGCTCGGTGGAGACTGGGGGCCCGGTGGAGACTGGGTCTTTGCTGCGGTGATTCAGGTCCGACCCGGTGCCCTCTGGTCCATATCATTTTACTATTAGGTACTACAGGACAACATTAGAAGATAAACCCTCTTGCTTCTGACAGGAAGAACAACTTCTATAATGTATGTCATGAATGTAATCTAAGTATTGATTGAGAAAACAAAGTGAAGCACAGTTTCAGATTTTTTTAGCCCTTAGCATACATTCCCAAGGTTTCAACTCGCATTTAGATTAACACTTATGTACATCACCACCACAAAATACAGTTTAAAATACAAAAGCCTCCCTTTCAATAATATCTGCAAAAGTTATTTATGGTTTGAAATATCTAAAATATTGTGGTTCCGGTTAGTAAATTGGCCACCAGACGTTTGCCAACGAGCAGAAGTGGGCTTGCCTTGTATAGGTTTAATACTAAACCTATAAATTATTAATAATTATTTTTAATGTAACTACCCAGCAGCAAATACAGTAATGAGAATGATCTCCACCTTTACCAGCTGCAACATTAAAGTGATCACCACATTATTACATCAATAAATATAATATACTAATATAATGAGAACCTTTACTTTTTAAATTTAATTTGAAAGTATTTGTATTGCCCAATATCAGAAATCACAAATTTGCCTCAGAGCGCTTTACAGTCTAAAAAATGGGCATGTTCCAAGTTAGTAACATACATTCATGGGATATGAATAAAACAGCACAATGTTGGTACTTGACGCATATTTTTAAATTAATCCTTTTGTACTTTTCCTTGAGTTATATCTTGAATGCAGGACCGTTTGTAAGAGTATTTCACACAGTAGTATTACTTAATTTACTAAGTGACTATGATGCCTTTTTTTTCTAAAAGGTTTATATGTGGACAAATTATAGAATCTTCAATATGGAATATTTTAACTCTGGACCTCAATTTTAAAATCAAAGTTGTGCTGTGCAGTCTCAGAAAACAGGCTGATCAGATTTACATTATATTTAGCTGATGCTTTTATTCAAGCGACTGGGCTCTGCATTCAAACCATCCTCAGCATTCTTGGAGCAGAGGGCTGCTAGAAAGTATCTGGGGAGCAGAAGGACACTTCCACATGAGTATGGGGGGGGACCAGGGATCAAACCCGCTACCTGACAGTCACAGGATGACCACAGAGTCATAAGCCTGACTCGATGTCGCTCAGTAAATCACTTGAAAGTGGTGAGCTGTCATGGGCTTCTAAGTCTTCTTTGGTGGCCTAAACAAAATCACAAAGTTATAGCTTTTTTATAATGTAATTGTTTTTCACAAATACACAACATGTATTATAATTATTTTTCCCTATTAGCTAATTTTCTCATTGCACTGTGCAACTGTGACTTCATCTGTTCCTTTGCTCCTTCAGGCCTCTGGTATGGCTTCTTGGGACCTGTTTAACAGCATTTTTTTTTTCATCCAATCACATTTCACTTCTCTTTATCTATGTAGCCTGATTAAAATACATGAAACAGCCTCCTCGAGACCCTGGACGTGTGATTGGTCACAGGGCCCACATGCCCATTAACATGCGCTGTGATTGGTTAGTGAACCTAGCGTCTTACCTAAAATCTCAGGTCTCACTGATGACCCCTTTCCCACAGAGGTTTATGTGCGTCTGGTGAGTGAAATGCTGATTACTGTTTTTTTTTACATTTGCAGTCGTATTTAATCCTAAAAAAGCCAGAGCGCTGTAGTTGCTGCTGCCCCTGGGGGGGTTGCGAGTAGAGAGGTGTGCACCTTGGCGCGGGAGAGGTTATCACTGGCACAGCTGGCTTTGTGGGTCGGTCCATGTTGGTCAACAGGAGCGTCTCTTTTTCTTTTTTTCTTCTCGTGACCTCCCTTCATGCTAGTGGTGGTGCCGTGGGCCTCATTGGAGGCCTAGGTCTGAAACCCACCACTATATATATATATATATTAGAGCTGTGAAAAATAATGCGTTAACTCGCTATGATTAAATTACAGGATTAATGCGTTAATTTTTTTAACGCATGCACAGAATGAGCTTCTAATATACCTATTAAGCTATTTCCGCTCTAATGCAGCTAGACGTAGATGTCAGATGTTCACTCAGCACCACCAGCCTTAACATCTCAACGCGCAGCATGCGTCGGTTGGCGAGGGGCGTTCAAGAGGAATGCGTCAAACCAGCCTTACTGAACAACGTAGACCCGTCACTAAGTCTGCCTGTGACAAGCTGAGTAGCACAGTAGAATTAATATTGTTGAGGATGAGGGGTTCACCAAAGTGTTGCGAGTGGCAACATGGGACCCGAGCGTCAAAGCACCGCAAAGATGCACAATCGTGACAAAAATCCACGCGCTGTATAAAGCTGCAAAGAACAAAACGGAAAATGACTTGGCTGCTATCATGTGGATCATGTGGCGCTGACAGGGATCACTGGACTTCTGTGAGAAATGAGAATTACCTGGTGACCAGATGTCCTCTTTTTCCCCGACATGTCCTCTTTTCAAGACATAAAGACTGCGTCCGGGAGGGATTCTAAAACGTCCGGGATTTTGCCTCGTTGGATATTTATGTTTCTCTAAATCTTTCACAAACTAGTTATTACGCTCTTACACGTTTTGTAAACGATATCTTACGTTCATCTCTGACTGTAGAACTGTCATTGGTTGACCGATCTCATGGTTGCCAGATACAGGATAATTATCCTCCAAATACAACCATTTTTAGCCTTTGGTACGATACTACGCCCTCACCAATCTGGCAACACTGAGCACCTTGTCACCTCCACTTGCAACGAATATCCTGTAACGCTCTGAAGAAACTAGTTCTGTATAAAACATTGCTGCATCAATAATCGACTGGAATTTCAGCGACAAACTTTTTTTTTGGTAGTTTAGCACGACTTTTTTATGAGCTATAGATCGCGTAGATGCTCGACTGTGGAGCGGGATGAAATGATAATGGGGTCACCTCACGGCTTATAGTTGCATTGTTTACAACAGCAGCCCAATGTATAAATGACAATGTATATATCAGTCTTTTATCATAAATCTTTATGTTTTTACAAAAATATACCGAGAATATCGATAATACGTGATTAATCATGATTAATCCACAGAAACCTGTGATTAATCTGATTAAAAATTGTAATCATTTTACAGCCCTAATATATATATATATATATATATATATATATATATATATATACATATATATATATATATATATATATATATATATATATATATATATATACATATATATATATATATATATATATATATATATATATATATATATATATATATTTATTTATTATGAGCGAGGAAGGAATTTGGGGAGTTGGTCGATGGTAAGTCTTACAATAATATCTGTATGTGTTCATGACAGAGCGCTGCAGTGTTAAGAACCTGTTTTTCCTCCAGCTTCTTACTCTGACAGAGAAAAGCAGGACTGAACTTGTTGGTCCTCCCTCGTACAACGTGGGTGCTTGCTGCTCACCTGCCTGGCCTGGATGTCATCTCTGGAAACACTCTCAGCATGGATGAACATAGAAAGTACACTTCAACTTCAATGTCTTCTGAAATGTCCAAACTTATTAGGCACCCAGCCAAATGTTTAAAAAGATAGGCAAGTATCGAAATTGTGTTTACAAAATTGTAAAACAATAAGCACTGATGCTATGCCCAAACCACGCCTAACGGTTTAGCCCCATGCTAACTTGAATGGGGATTAAATAATGAAATCATCTAATTTTCTTCTTCTTGACTTTCCAAATGAAATTGGTCAAATGTTGATCGTGAATAAACTCATTGTGGGTGTTGTAAAGCTGAAAACTATTTATCCATTGTTAACCAGCTGGTAAACAGCAGTAGCCGTAATTGTATAGTTTACAAAACTTTCATGTTGACGAAAGTTTTTGATGAAAGCACAACCATGAATCTCACACTCCTTAAAAGTATTTTCTTTTTAATATATACTATTTGTAACACTTCAAAGTGTGAAGCCTGGATGTTATTACATAGTACAAGATGGAGAGAGCGGTGCTATTTTCCTGGTACGGACAGGAAGCAGCTAGCTAGTTTCCTTATCTACTGTTTTACTGTAACATAAATGACTTCCTCATTACTTTCAGATTATTTTTCAGAACACACTGGCTGAATTCTATCGAGCACATGACTGTCTCATTGTTTCAAACAAAATGAAGATTAATTATGAGCTGGACATCCAGCGGGCTCGACCATGCCAAATTACAACTTACATCATTAATTGGTATTAAATCGTCACGTCTTTGTTATACTCTAGTAAATAATTACTACCCACATGGTTCACTTACTAAAGCACTTTATATTTGCTGTCTGCCTGCCTGTCTGCCTGCCTGTCTGTCTTATCTCTTGTCTTTATCTGGGAGATGAAGAAACAGAGAAAGACAGACAAAAGCCATATTGTCCAACTCAGGCAACTGAAAGTGATCCCAAAATACGCGAAAAGAATGAGGTGTTTTCCAAAAGCATCTCTTTGACAAGAACACATTGTTATAAAATTGGCAGCTGGAAGCTTCTGCCATGCATAACATTCCTTCTTACTGTCACAAACACCTAACACCTGACTGCAGCTCCAGTCCTTATGAAACCAATAAATTGTTGATGGCATGACACCTGCTCTGCAATAGAGAAACATAAAAACATGTCTTTGTTGTGTAAATGATAATCAACACCTGTAAAGGAACTGCAGCTGCTGTTTCTGTTAAGAAAAACACCAATGGCTTCCATTTCAATTTCATAATCCTTCCCTTTAGGTTTGTAAGAACATGCTCTAGAGCAGTAGTTCTTAACCTTATTAGAGGTACTGAACCCCGCAAGCTTCATTAGTGCATTCACCGAACCCTTCGTAATGGGGAAAGTTTGCGAAGTTATCGTTCACTGTTCGTCGTTTACATAAAGGTATTTTTTTAAACGCCTTCAGGTGTTCTTCCGCTTCGATGATGTTGACTCCACCACCCTCCATCTGTTGATTGAGAGCATCAAAAATATCGACCATATACACCAAATTGAGAATAAATTTTCGAAGCGATCTGCACGACAATAATGGCACTGTCGCAAAAACAGGGCTAATTCCACACCCATGGCAAAAACTCGATTCAGCACCTTTCACCGGAATAACCACCAAACAATAGAATGGTACAGAAGTACATTGAATTTAGAGCCCATTTCCTTACACAAATCTTTGAAGATGTGCTTTATAGCACTGTTTCACAAGTAGTGTGCAGAACACAGTGCGTAACAATGATATATGGTGCATCAGATTTCCCCAGCACTCCAAAACCAGAGTGTCGTCCCAGCATGGCTGGAGCTCCATCCGAACAAATTGCAGAAACCATATTCCACGAAAGATCGTTGTCTCTGAAGAAGCCATCCACGATTTTCTTCACATCAACTGCTTACAAAATTGACCCCTGCTGGACCCCTGAGAGTGACTCACCGAACCCCTGGGGTTTGATCGAACCCAGGTTAAGAACCACTGCTCTAGAGGAAGAATCTTAAATATTTGCGTTTTTAGGATTAAAATAGGTAACAAAGTGCCAAAACTTAAGTATGAAATAAGGTGAAGAATAAATCAACTTCTTCTCTACCGGGAAAAGTTTATGCCAGGGTGCTAGAAAGGAGGCTCCGACCGCTTGTCGAACCTCGGATTCTGGAAGAGCAGTGAGGCTTCACTCCTTTGGACGTGACAGCATGCCCCATGTACCTGACTGTGTCCACTTTGTATTGAATCTTCTCCTTATTAAACTTCACGTTGGATCTTCCTGCAGTATCCATAACTTTTTGAAGGATGGCGTCATGTTCTTCCTCAGACGCAACGGCGATTATCATATCGTCTGCAATTATGTGCACGCCATCAATTTCACGCCAAATGGAAGCCTCTTTAAGCGAAACCTGCCCAGAGTGTGCCACCACATTTTCTACATGGATTTGCATTAAATGTTTGTGCTCTGTCTGGTGGCCTTTGCTTTGTCTTTTTGCTAAGTTTATATTTCTCTGAGCCAACTGCCACCTTACTTAGTGCCTGCACTGATGCTTTTGTTTGCATTGTTCCCACGACACACATTTGAGACTCAGCAGCGTCTGCAGCTCTGCAAATATCAACAGCTTTATCTAGAGTCAAGCTTGTTTCTCTTAGTAGTCTCTCTTTCATGCAAGCATTTGGCACACTAAACACAAGTTTGTCTCTTATCATATCTTCTTCACACACACCAAACTCACAGTTCTTGCATTTCTGAAGAAGTCCAGTCACAAACTTGTCAACAGCCAGTCCTGCCGGCATAGACTGAAACCAAAACTGGTGGCGTTCAAAGACAAAATTTTACTTCGACGTGCAGTACGACCTGAATGCATCCATAATCTCGTCCAGCGTCGGTTTATCATCGCCGGCTGTTTCAACGTTGAGGGTGTTGTACACCTGAAGTGCATCCTCTCCGACGATGTTCAACATGATAGCAGTTTTCACCTGTTCATTCATTCATTGTTTCTCGTCCGCACCTGTATCCTTCTCCTAGTGATTGTTAATCCACAGTTTGATTGGTGCTGTGATATGTGTGATAGTGAAAAGGTCCTGTCCATTAAGGGCCTTAGCTCTGATGGGCCTAGCTAAGAGTTCTGTGTTAAGAGCCAGCTGTTCTACTAATTCCCAGTTCATCAAGCTTTCATCAGCCCGTGAGTCTATGAGCGCCTTGAGTTCAGTGATGGTGGTGTAGTGCGTTACCTTGACTGTCGTGAGAGTACGTGAGGTGATGCCTAAGCCCTTATATTAACTCACCACCATGGTCCTCTTGGCAGTGCAGGTGGCGACGAGATGACCAGGTCCCCGCAGTAAAAACAGTAACCCTCCCTGTCGGCGTCTCTGTCGCTCTTCGAGGGTTAGTCGGGCTCATCCTCGCTGCCTTGGCTCTCCCTCTCCTTCTGGAGGGATATAACAACGCTGCTTCGGCGGTGATCGACGGGTGGTCGACCATCCTGGTGCTTGAGTGCGTAGAGGGCTCTCCATCGTGGTGGGTCTTGTGAGGTGTTGCTGCCCGAGTTGATGGGTTCGGTTGTCCGTCCGGACTGCAAGTGCAATGAGTGCGTCGAGATCTGTGGATAGGTCAAGGGGACCAGAAGGTGTTGGCTAGGGGCTGCCAGCCCCTTCAGAAACACGTCGTGTCCCACCCACTCTCCGCTGACAAGGTGCGGAAGCGGATGGCGTAGTCACATACAGACTTGCTGCCCTGGTTCAGCCCGCTCAGCTCCCGAGCCTTCTCCCGGTTGGGTCGAAAGTCTTCTGCAGCGCTGTCTCAAATTCTGCGAGGGATCTGCAAACTGGTGAATCTGAGACCCACTCCGTCGAGGCCCATGCTTTGGCTCTTCCGGTAAGGTGGGAAATCAAAAATGCAATCTTGGATCGGTCCGTGGGAAAAGCATGGGAGTTAATTCGTAGTGTATGGAGCAGTCTATATGGAATGTTTTGCATAACCCTGATTCTCCAGAGAACCGCGCTGGTGGGGCTCACTTACACGCTGCTCCGACCACCGGCACAGTTGGAGCGGACATCATGGGTGGAAGGTTCACTACTCCCAGAGGCTCGGGTGGTGGGGCCGTCCGCACTAGGTGATCGTACAGACCCTGGGATTGAGTCGAGAGAAGCCCCATCTGGGTTGCCATGACGATCTGGAATTCCTCCTGACGGGAGAGTCGGGCTTCTTGGGCTCGCAGGACTGCCGTGAGTGTTGCTTTCTCTGCTGAGTCCAATCTGGTGAAAGTATAATGTCCCGCCTGGACAAGAATGAGGACTCAGATGCAGAGAAATGTCTGTGATCACACTTTGGTTGTGTAAAAGAAAAACATTCATGTGGCAAAAATGACTAGACTAAAAAGTACAACCAAAAATCACTCAGTACGAGACAAAAACAACTAGACTATAAAGTACAAAGAAAAACACTCTTTATGAGGCAAAATGACTAGACTAAAAAGTACAACCAAGAATCACTCTTTGCGAGGCAAAACAACTAGACTATAAAGTACAAAGGAAAACACTTTCGAGGCAAAACTACTCACAGAGGCAACACTGTGGCTATGACAAAGGCTTGGGTGAGATGCACATGGACGGGACACTTTCGCACAAGACAAAGGGAAGACGCAGACTAAAAGCACATGAGAGTAATGGGGAATCAGAATCAGCTTTAATGGCCATGTACATGGATGATTCTGATTCTAATTCTGATAAGCTGGCGACTCCCACTGGACAAAAAAGCCGGCACAGACCGAAACCATTCAATACATGACGTGTTCATACAGTTCACCCATACAGTGTGTGAACACACTCCACAGCAGACACCCGACTTATGGATACGACCTGCTCCCCGCTGAAGTCCGCGCGGACTCCCCACGGACACCCCGGCACAGCACACCGCCCCGTCTCCAGCCCCCACAGACACTCTGTGGTGCAGTGCCTTGTGATGATGTGCTTCCTGGCTGACCGACATGACCAGCCCAACCCCGTCGGGTTATCAACAACAATGCATATAATAATGCATTGTCCATATCAACAACCAACCTGTCACAGTTAGTTATAACAAAACCGCGGCATTGAAACCCTGCACAGTGCACAGACAAGACATTGCAGCACAGCAGCGCTGGCGAAAGCAGTGCACATTGGTGCAGGGAAAGGCTGCGGGTAGAGGCTGCAGCTAGAGTCACCAGCAGCCCCAGGTGCAGCAGGAACAACAGCACTGTGGCTTGTTTATGATTAAATATGACTTTACATGTATAAAACAGTAACATAATCAGCATTTAACTCACCAGACACACTGTGGGAAAGGGGTTATCAGTAAATCCTGATATTCTAGCTTCAAGGTGTGAGATGGTAGCTACACTGACCAACCACAGTGCATGTTATTGGACACAAGGGCCCTGTGACCAATCACACCAACACTACCTTTGTGATTGACCTATTGGGCACCCCTGCCCTGATGTGTTAAGTGTATATAGCAAAATGATAATTTCCAACACCGGTTCACAGGAGGCTTTTTTTTAATAAAATAAAATATAGAATAAAAAAGAGAATACATCCACAGATAGATACACAGTATAAGTAACATGATGATGACTGCCATTATAAGTACAGTGATGACAACTGTCTATTAGTAAAAGTACAATTATGATAACTGTGTCTTTATTATTATTATCATTACTACAGTGATTATGACTGTCTTTATCAGCACAAGTACAGTGGTGATAACTTTGTTTCTATTAGTATGAGTACAGAGATGATAACTTTGTCTTTATTGGTACAAGTATAATAACTGTCTTTATTAGTATGAGTACAGAGATGATAACTTTGTCTTTATTGGTAAAAGTATAAAAACTGTCTTTATTAGTAAGAGCACAGTGATGATAACTGTTTCTTTATTAGTATTGGTACACTGTTAATAACTGTCTTTATTTGTATAAGTACACTGATAATAATAGTATCATTACACTGATCAAAAGTCTCTCCAGCGGACTGACAGCTGCTCAAGATGTGATCAGTTGATCCAGATGTGATCAGCTGTGATCAGCAGCCGCAGTCATCAGAAACAGACGTTGCTTCATGTTACGCTTCAGAGGAAAGGACGTCTCATTCCTCTTAAAACATATTTCCTTGTTTCTGCTCTCCTTGGATGGTTTCTTTGGTCTCTCCATGCAGCGCTGGTGGAAGACACAAGTGAGGAAAACAGGGATGCAATTAAGAGACTTGAGAAGCACCCATTGTGTTTTTTTTCTTCTTTTTTTGTGAACAGAAGGATGGATAGATAGATAGATAGATAGATAGATAATTACTTTATTGATCCCCGAACGGAAATTCAGAGTCCAAGTAGCTCAAGACATCACACAACATAATATTTACATACACACACTATTAAAAAGGATTGTCCAAAAAAAAAAAAAAAAAAAAATTTGGGTGAGAAGAAGTCCACGCTGAGGTGGAGGGAGGGGGGCTTATTGTGCAGAAGGCTAACATAGCCAGTAGATAGTGAACTTAGTGTAAACAGTGAGTGAGTTGAGGGCTGTGCATAATTGAGTAGGAGGAGACTATGCAGAGTCTAACACAGTACCTTTGATAGACTTTGACAGATTGAACAGTTGTATGGCTCTAGGGATGAATGATTTACACAGCCTATCGGTTTTGCATGACAGCGAGCGCAGTCTGCAGCTGATCACACTCTCCTGTTGAGTGATGGTGCCGTAGAGTGGATGGTTTTTATTGTCCATCAAGGTGAGCAGTTTAGTGTGGGTCCTTTTGTTGGCGACTGAAGTGATGCACTCCAGTTTAGCACCAACCACAGAGCCAGCTTTCTTCACCAGCCTGTGCAGTCGCCCTGCATCCTTCTTCTTCGTGCTTCCTCCCCAGCACACCATCTCATAGAAGAGGAGTTTATTATCCAGAAATACCCTAAGGTACTTGTATGTGCATCCAGAATTACCCTAAGGTACTTGTATATGATAGTTCACACACACAAAAGGAAATATATATATATATATATATATATATATATATATATATATATATATATATATATATATATATATATATACATATATACATATATATACATATATATATATATATATACATATATATATATACATATATATATGTGTGTGTATATATGTGTATATATATGTGTGTATATATATATATAAATAGCTTGACTATATATATATATATATATATGTATATATGTATATATATATATATATATATATATATATATATATATATATATATATATATATATATATATATATATATATAAATAAATGAGAAACTGTACTCTAAATCCACCAAATAGTTGAATTATGTGTCTGATGTGGGCTGGCTCTGAAAAAGTGAAGGAACCTTGGTCTGATAGGGTTCCTGTTAGACATTCCTACATTATGACGCTCCATTTAGCAGGGGCTCTTGTTATATGGTATTTGGCAAGTCCTTGTTTTCATGAGCAACTAATTATTTCTCTCACTGTCTCCAAAGTCTGCTTTCAATATTTTTTAGATCATGCACACAGGTGGCACACACTCAAGCTAAATACAGATTGAGGCTTATCCAAGGCCACTCAAATGCACCTCATCTTATTAGTTCCCAAAACTAGGAAGAATGCTCCGCCAACATGCTCCAAAAATCTTATCAGCAGTGTTCACTGAACACATCTTTACAGATTCCCCTTGTTTCTACTACTGAGAAAGAGGTTTGGCTGAAACATGGCTTCTCGCAAGAAATAACATGATGCTCTGTCCAATAAGGAAAAATTGATAAATATGTTAAAAATGACAGTTCGGTGAGGACCTAAAGCCCAAACTGGATAAATATTGAAACATAAACCCTACTAATGACTGGTGAAATTCAATTTTAAAACCTACACTTTTCTAGTCCTCCAACCAATCAAAGTGCTTTTCACTACTTGTCATCATTCACACACTTATTCCACATGCCCATCAGGACCAACTAACATTTATGCACGTGAGGGGTAAAGTGTCTTGCCCAAGGACAAATTCAACAAGGGTTAATATTTTTAGATTAAATTCTTCCCATGGCACTATGCTATATCTTGCGTCAGTGTGTTACTCCTGAAAAAAAAACTTTTTATGGCCAACTGAAAATATAAGATGTATCCTCTGTGGATCTTAAACACCCACAGTCAATTTCAGATATATACTGTAAACTGCTTCATATATTTTTCAATGAATCACAAACACACTTACAAATTCTCTCTGGTCATCTCAGGAAGCCTCTGTGGGATTTCAAGGCATTCTCCAGTTTTCATTACAGATGGAATCAGCCCTTTATCCAAGCAAACCACAATATCAGCAGATCCAGCAGCACCTGGGTAAGGAATATAGTCACTGCTGTCATTCAGAAACAATCACCATTCATGTAATTGCAGTGCTTGTTAAGGGTAACTTCGGTTCGGTGGATACAAATGTTTTATCCACTCGAAACTAGTCAACTTTTCCCGAACATATGTGTTTTTTTCGCGATCCAGTGAGATGATGAAATCCAATCAAGGAAGTCCCATCAGAGTAATTTATTAATGAGTTTGAAGGCTAATCAGATGCCCGAACTCAACACAGCGGTTTATAATATTATGAGTGTTTATTTGGATGAATTCAATTGGACACACAGTGTGTTCCCAGATGATGTGACATTGCATTGTGGAAAGAAAGTGCAAGTAGACATCATTATTACTATTAAGGCTCCTGCTGCTGCTTAGAGTTCCATGATGGTGTCACTATTTGTGTTTTCTCTATGTTTGAGGCCTCCTTTTGCTTTAAGCCCCAAGTTAAGGCATTCATCGGGTCACTAATTGCTGTCTTCTGACAGACAGCTGACAGAGTGGTTTAAAGGATGCTCTATATTCTGCTTGTGTTGATTCAACCATGACTCCTCTGTCGTTGTATCTCGGGTGGTTCGTTGTAGGCAACACCGTATTTCTTCTCTAGGTCTGCCACAGTTTCAAGACTAATCTTGGAATGTGAATAGAAATGAAATATGTGAAACGAACACAACCTCATTACAACGTATTATGTGCTGATGGCATGATATTTGTAAAAATGATGTATCCAGAGAAATGTAACATTTAGTTTAGTCAACAACACCCCTTACGTTTAGGAAAAACGCCACAAACTTAACACTTTGAAACAGGCAATGTCAATCACCGGTCTCGTGGTTAAACACATTGTGTTTGGTCTGCATTTGAATGCATTTGATTTGTGTGTCCTTCACAAAAAAGTATTTACTTGAGGTCATGGACCCTTTGCCTATTATTGTAAGAACAGCTTGGAATTAAATACAGTACTTCTGTGGACTGTTTGGCACTGTCCATATTTCCATATGTCTTCATCCAGCAGAGGTGGAAGTATACTGACTTTTAGTCAATTGTATGGGTCAACACCCTAAACCTCCTAGTTCACTGGATAAGTTGGCCACTCCCATCGGACGAAAACGCCAGCTCCCTTCCTCTTTGAAGAAGGAGCGATATTAGTTATATTAGTTTTATAGGGAGAGAGTTCTTCTAGATCGCCAAGATCCGTCCTCACATCATGATGACTTCCTTTACGAGCGCTATCGTTTGTGCCGACAAAGACTCATTTAGTAACTTGACTTTCTGGAGCCGTACATTGAACACCATACGGCGCAACCGAGCGTTGGCCATCTCACATACTGTACGCAGAGTGGATCAGAGCTCTGCCCTTTTTTGCGAGTGGTAGATGTTTGTGTCGGCAATGCTGAGAACATCATGAAAGCCAATGCATGCTGTGCTGTTTATAGCGTTTATTTAGTGCTTAAGAAACGTATGAATGTGTTTAAAGCACTCTGTCATATGACAGTACACCATCATGGTGGAAAATGATGAAGGTGGACTCATGATAAGAAGAATATAGAGAATCACACACAATTTATTTTCACTGCTTCAATTGATTGAATTTCTGATTATAAATAATATATCCATACTGATCCGCCTATATACATATTCAAACTCCTAGTTATATGGTAATCTACACATATATGAATATAGAGTACATGATACGCGCATACAGTACATCTATCCTCATGAGTATATATTAATTTGTATACTACTGCCAGCAGGCGCATTTAAATAAATATATTCTCATTGATTTGGGTAATGATGCACTTAAAATTAGCCGGTAAGTTTTCCCAACACTAACGTATTTCACTTGTCTGATATTTTGCGACACTTATGTCTTGCAGTGTGGCCGGTGTCATGCTGCACTCATAGCAAATGCGTTGTGAATATTCTCAGCAGTTTACTGTGAACGCAGAATTAGACTTTGCCATTAGTATATGGCCTTAACTTCCTCAAACGCGTTGATGATCATCTCCTGCTCCTCATTTGTCATGTTGTAGCGTTAGAACATCATGGTTTCAGCGCTCCACTATTCCCCCCTTCTGAAGATGAGCGGGCACGTGCAATTATACCGAGGACTGACGTCTGGTTAAGCTGGATAATAGGACAGTTGATCGACTTTGTTGAACCAGGAACCAAGAATAGGGCCCAGATCACAGACAGTGCTGAAGTTTGTGTTCACACAGCGGAATGGTAGTGAGATGATCTGAGGGGTTTAGGAGTGAATACGTTGGGCTTTGTTACAGATGAATTGTCTGTCACCACTACACACTCACGGAGCTTTGTAATGAAAAGGAACCCAGCTCTCAGTGAGCCATCCCATTTAACTTGTTTGTTGACATGACTAACTCTAACACTGTTGGTTAATCATGCTATAGCAATGGCATTGTGTGAAGACCAGTGGTTAAAGCTTGGTGTTGTGTGAATCAAGACTATTTTAACACTCTTATTTTTTTAAAGCCACAGTGACTAGCCAAGTGTGTGGAGTTTTTAATTTAGACAGTACTATAATGTATATCTCAAGCTCTCCATTTTCTCTTTCACCTAAATGCACCATCATTAATGTCTTAGAGGAGACACTTTCAGAGCGTTCAACAGATTCATACAGTTCATTGCATCAAGACTTCAAAGACATACAAAAGTCATAGTTATTGAAAAAAAAACAGGGACAGTGTGATGATGGCAGACTTACAGTGCGTGAGCAGTAGTAAACATGTTTGTGTGTATATGTGATTTAACACTTGTACTCATTTATTTGTTCGCAAATGTTAAACCATTAACATATTGGTACTGTAGGGCACCGGAAGTGTATTTTAATCAGAAGAGACAAGTTAGAAGAAAGAAATATTGTTTGTTACTAACAGATGATATGTGATGGTACAGTATTGACGAAGTCTTTGACGGTTGGACTCTACAGAGAGATTTGTAATCAAAGGCCTTCTGGTCCAATCATCAGCAAGATAAATCCCCCCAAAAATGTTTCCTTACCAAGCGGGAAAGAAACTGGTCATGACTGACCGTCAGTCAGTGACTCCATCTAATGAACCTTTTGTCGATGCTGACATTTATTATACCAGATTGTTACCCTGAAGCTGGAGAAAGTCAGTGTCACTTCTTTTCTGTAGATACGATTTGACTAACTACTGCATGGTCAACTGTAGTAGCTCATTCATGTATCAGTATC
Organism: Clinocottus analis; assembly: GCF_023055335.1. Lineage (NCBI taxonomy): Eukaryota > Metazoa > Chordata > Actinopteri > Perciformes > Cottidae > Clinocottus > Clinocottus analis. The sequence continues at coordinate 350,537 of NW_027176043.1, forward strand.
AATAATAATGAGCCATTATTTAAACATGCTACGGTAATATTAACAGTACTTTTATTTAGGGTTTTCAAGAGTTTCCATCCGAGATAATTTCTCTTCAGACTTTAGTATAATTTGTGCATGTACAACATCTTATTTAGTACTGTAGTTATAATAATATATAATATAATATGGTTCAACGTCTCCAAGATTCAGTTTAATTTCCTCTTCCGCTGCCTTCTGTCCACGAGATCTTACAAGATTCACAGCGAGATCAGAGCATCTAAACATGGACATGTCATATAACGCACGCAAAAAGCGTCACTGAGTCAGAGTTAAGAGAGAGCTGCTAGAAGCAAGCTAGTGGAAGGGTAGCTAAGGTGAGCTAATGGCTAGATAGCTGACTACAGCGTGTCTATAAGGCTGAACTAATCAAATATTGACACTATCCCTGTTAGCTTTCTTTCAGTGAACTTAGTAGTGTTGGTTTGTAAAACTGTATCTTAGTTTGTTTACCTCTGCTCTTACCAGGACGAACAAAAACCACTGGGACTACTTACCCCTCTTTAGTGGCACAAGATAAGGATGCTGGATTAGCCCGCTGCTCTTTAACCCCCTCTCTATTGCGCTTTATTGCATCTAACCCTCACATCACAGGAATTGAGCAGAGAGCGTCACTATATTTGCATGATCGTTTCCAGGCCTGATATCTCTATGCCAGCAATTCCCAAAGTATGGGCCTGAAGGTACTGCAGGTGGACTGCGAGAGGTCATTTATAAATACATGAAATGTTTTGATTTTCAATTTTGAAAAGTTTGAAATTAATATAAAAATATTTATGATTTAACTTATGTGTTATTCTTTTAGTGATGTAACCGAGGGTGCTTTTTGCGCCTATACTGTGTGGTACTAATAAAAATATTAACAGGATCGATTGTCAGCCAAACCGGCAACTTCTTTATTCCCTTCGTCTTCCCTTTTTCACCACCAACATTTCTTCACACCTCTTTTTCCTTTTTTCTCCTTTAAAATAAAAGCACTGGAAACACAATACAATAGCTTACATTGGCAACAAAGACGATGCCTGCGGAATTAAAGGCGGTTTTGGATGAAGCAGTGAGGACAGTAAATTTAATCAAAAGTCGTGCACTGCACCTGTTTGCCATATTATGCGCGGAGATGGGAAGCGGCCACCGGCAGCTTCTCCTGCACACTGAAGCTTGGTGGCTTTACTGGTGAAGTGCTCACCGACTTTATGAACTGCGTGACGAAGTCAGGACATTTTGTGTGAACTCCCGGTTTGAACTGTCAGACCAATTCTGTGACTTGAAGTGGCTTTGTAAATTGGCGTATTTGGCCGACATTTATAATCGCGTGCTTGTGTTTTTTTTTTCTTGCTTTCCCGCTGAATTTAAGCATATTTGAATTTCTAAACTCTGCGGAGGAAAAGAAAAGAAAAGGGAAGGTGTGAGGCCGTTAACGGGTCCGGTCTGAAGACCGCTTAACCGCTGGTGTAAGGTTGATGTGCCGGTAACGGCCCGGGGCCGGTCTGAAGACCGCTTGCCCGAAGGTGCCGGTAACGGCTTGCTACGCGCCGGGTCTGAGACGGTAACAGCCCTCGCCCTGCCCGGTCCGGGACGGTAAGAGCCCCGGGTCCGGTCTTCTCTAAGGCGGGTTGTCAGCTGTTTGCCCCCCCCCCTCCCTCTACCGCCTCCTCGGTCGACAGAATCTCACTCCAAGGTTTTTTGAAAAGTTGGCAGCTCTGGAGTTGTGATTAAAGGTTTGGGTGGGCCGCAGAAGATTTTCAGATTTCAAACTGGGCCGCGGCATTCTTGAGTTTGGGAACCGCTGCTCTATGCTATTTGATCTTAACTTATTTGGCCTCATGTCTGGCTACAAGCTGACTTTTAATTAGAGTGAGCTCTTCCCTCTAAATGCTGCTGCTCACAAATACCAACTTCACACAATACTGTTCGGAATAGTTCTAGACAAGTTCATGTACTTGGTGATCTGGGTATCATTTTACCCCTCCCCTTGCTCAAGTATAGTATGACTCAGAGATGGCGATTACTCCCCTTACCCCTAGCTGGTCAAAACAATTTCTGTGAAAAAGAAAATTCAGCCTAAATTTTCTTTTCTATTTTAATGTGTTCCTATTTGTATATACATCAAATAAACAATATGTATGTTTACAATGGAAGAAATGCCAACAAAAAGAGTTTCCCAAAGAATTCTACTGTGATAACTTAACAAGTATTTAGAAGAGATTCTCTTAAACTACGCTTACTGTCCAATCAAATATTGGGTATATTTTCTTTGTCTCAAATAATTCCATTGAGGAATGAACACTTTTAATTAAACAAAACAAAAGGCTGAAACTGAAACTGACACTTCAGGCCATATATGGTCCGTCTCCAATATAAATGTTAGTTTGATAAATGTTATACTTCAATACATGAATAACAATCAGTTAATAATAATCCCAAGTTAGCACGTAGGAACCACACAAAACATAAACAGTGAAGCAGTTTGACTTAAAGCTGTGGTGCAAGGCCCAGTCAAAGTCTGGCAATAGTAATTATTATTGGTTGAGTATTTTTTGCACCAATCAACCCAAACCCCCTCAAAGGACGCATGAAGTTTTCAGTAACTTCTGTGTATATATATATATATATATATATATATATATATATATATATATATATATATATATATATATATATATATATACTCACTGACAAACTTACCCAAACACACATACCTCATATTAACCCACTATTCATTGCATAATCTTAATGCAGTGTAACTTCTTTGCCCCACTTGCTGACCAGATGATGGAAGGTAATGTGCTCCTGTGCCTATGCAAACATCCCCCCCAAGAAAGAAGCGCACAGCCAGCCCCAGGAGTCGCGCAATGTCCAGTCTTTTCCACTCCAACAACCAGGGAGTTCATCACCTCCAGGACCCGAGTCCCATTGTCTGGAGGCCTCCACTATCCCTCAATGCCTGGATGTAGTGGACTCTGTCTGTCTACCTGCCTATCACCTTACTTCCAGTCCAGTTCTGGCTGAAAATGTACACCTTCCTGTACCTGTTGTCAATGTTAGGGAAATCCTGCTGTGTATGGATGTTATTTTTCAGATCCAAAGTTTCTGGTGGTGGAAGACTTAATTGTTCTTGGAGTTCTTGGAGTTCACCTAGATGACACTTTTAGTTGGCATGTGCATGTTGACAGCTTGTGTTCTCGTCTACAGCAGAGATTGTATTTTCTACGTAGACTGAGAGTATATGGGGTGAACAAAAGCATCATGTTTTTATTTTATCAGGCAGTGCTGGAGAGTTCGATCAGATATGGGATGTTATCCTGGTATGGGAACCTCACCGCAGGATTAAAAGCCAAAATTGCTCGTCTGGTGGCCATGAAGGTCATCGGGAAAAACAACTACCAGACCTTGCAGTATATTTACCAACAATCTGTTCTCAGTCAAGCCCAAAAAATAGTGGACGATCCTTTGCATATTCTTCACTCAGAGTACGACCTCCTGCCCTCGGGGAGGCGATATAGAGTCCCCTTTTGTAAATTAAACCGTTTTAAAAACTCATTTGTTCCGACTTCAATCAAAATCTTTAACAATGGTGCTTGAGACTGAAGTCTATGAAATACTTCTTAATAGTGCTTTTATTATGGTATCCTTTTAGCATGTATTTTTATGAGCTGTATTTATGTGTTTGTTATGGGACGTCTGCAATACTGCAATTGTTGTTTGGCTGGGGATATATTGTGTGTTTTTATGTAACTTAAGGCATTTGTGATGCAGCGCAGGGAGTCCAAGACAAATTTCCCTGAAGTGGAACAATAAAGTTTATTGCATTGTATTGTATTGTTCGGTACGTGCTACCACATTAGCTTAAAATAATGCTTCTTTGGTTAAAAAATCTTGGAAATAGCCCAGTATATCCCTGAAATTATTTAGCGCCGCCCAAGTATTGATAATCAACTAAACTCCAACATGATAAGATAAAATTGCTGGCTGTAACTGTAGGAAATCTGGGTAAACATTGTGTAACATCAAGGCCTAGTCCAATTATGTGATGGTTTTAGCCAGCTATTTAGTTTTAATAAGTGACTTCAGTGGCTACCACATTTATTTTTTATAAACAATACCTGGCTATGCTGACTATCCAGTACACACCTGTTTGACAGTGTTGTGATTCTCAAATGAACAATATAACAACCATTTGCGGTAGAAGACAATCCACTGTGCAAAAATGGGAAACCACAGACATTCATAAATGCAGGTTGTCAAATGGAATCACATCCCTTTCAAACTTGTCAACTCTGCCCCAGCAATGCTCTTCTTTAATAAGATCACTTATTAAAAAATGTGTTCATGCAATTAACTTTTTCTTTTAAAAGATCTAGATCTATTTATGATCAAATAATCTTGGCTGACACCAAATTAGTATGCTCCCTTACTTGATTGCCCACCAGGTCATTGTTATTAAAGCAAATCTCAAGAACTGCCTTTTTTCCCCCAACGTAACATCTACAAAAATCAGGCACATCTTGTCTCAAAGCAATGCAGAAAAATTGATTCACGCATTTGTTACTTAAAGACCGGATTACTGCAACTCCTTATCATCAGGCTGCTATGGTAAGTCTCTTGGGTCTCTCCAGTTGATCCAGAATGTTGCAGCTCGTGCGAGGACTGGGATAAGAGATCACATTACTCCTGTAAGATGAAGAATCACATTTAAACTACTTCTCCTCACATACAAGGCCTTAATTGGTGATCCACCATCATATCTTAAGGAGCTTAAAGTACCATATTACCCCACTAAAGAGCTCAGTACCATATTACTCCACTAGAGAGCTTATAATACCATATTACTCCACTAGGGCGCTGCTCTCACTGAATGCAGTTCTAATCGTGGTTTCGAGAGTCTTAAAAAGTAGGATGGAGGCCTTCAGTTATCAAGCTCCTCTTCTGAGGAACCAACTTCCACTTTCACTCTGGGGGGCAAACACGGTCACCTCATTTAGGAGTAGACTTAAGACATAGCTCTTTGATAGCGCTTATAGGGCTGATTCAGGTTTATAGTTAGGACTGGTTCAGGTTTATAGTTAGGTTTATAGTCAGGTTTGCCCTGGTCCAGCCCTTGGCTATACTGCTATAGGCCTAGATGGCCGGTGGACATCTTAGATACACTGAGCTCCATTTCTCCTTTTGGATGAATTCATGTCTCATCAATGCACATTCCTAACTTTACCCTTCTCTTGAGTTTTTGTGCTTTCTCTCCTCACAGATTTACATGGATCGTGATTTTATCTGGACATCTTCTCCTATCATTATTATTATTAGTTGCATCGCTATTGCCAATACCATTACTGCTTTTATTATAATTATTATTCTATTATATCCACTGTTGCTGTTATTATTGGTAGTTGTACGTTTTTCATCATGCCTACTACTCATTATCGGAAGAACGTATGTCATATTCATTCAATGTACTGTCATTCCTCTGTTATGTTGTTCATTCTGTACATATGACATCTATTCTGTCCATCCTGATAGCGGATGTTGCTCCCAGTTTTCTTCCCTTTTTCTCGCTGATAAATGTTTTTGCGGGGACCGATATGAGGACCCAGGACAAAGGATGTCGTATGTGTACGGATTGTAAAGCCCTCGGAAGATAGTTTGTGATTTTGGGCTATATAAAATAAATGGAATTGAATGAATCATTCCATACAGGAAAGGAGAGTATTAGCTCTCCTTTCTCTTTCTCATGAATGAACAGACTGCTTTATATTTCTAGTTCTCTCTGTCTCGATCTGTCTTTTTTGTTTCTCTTCGCCTTTTATGGAGTTGTTTTTTGTTTTGTTTTTTACATTTAAGCCATCGTATGATGTCAAGTTATTTTCCATTCCTAAATAGAAGCCCAGTCACTAAAGCCAACGAGCATTGGATGAAGAGTCAGCTAATGCTAGTTGGCCACTCAGACATATCACAAGGACTTAAACTGACTGTATAATACATGCAGTATTTGATATTTGAAATGTATTTTGTTATCTGTCAAGATCAAATTTTCTCAAAAGTTTCTGTTAAAAACCACAAAATCGTAGATTTGTTTCTAAAAACATCAATTTTTTTCAACCTAATTAAGCTAACATTACCGTTACACTGCCATTTTGCCTTTTATAATAGCACTTTAACAATTGTTTTGTCTATAGAGCCCCACAAAGGGCTGATTTCATAGACACTCTGGGTGGAAGGAGTAAGGAACATACAAGAACATGAGGGGGGATTGTTTGGCTAAGGGTACCCAAGTTGCTCTTGGAGAGGGATCAAACCTTGAGCAGGCCCTTCATCGCAATCCTTCATCCACGCTGCTTTTGTTTTGCTTCTGCTTTTAGATAAACTCATACTTTGGAGGCAACGGAGCAGAGCGGAGTTAGAGCATTTCTTTCTGTCACATTTGAAGAAACAAAAACTCTCATGGAGTTATAGAAGCTGCTGTGTTGGTGAGTTGTGGGAAAGATAAAGCTTATCATCATGATGTCCTCGCCCATTTGTAAGAAACAAACATCTTTGTCATTGGAGCTTCACAGTCTGTGAAGGAAAGACATTACTCTTTTTGCTTCTGTAATAATCCAATGACTCAAACAAACACGGCAGACATGCAATAACAGTTCCGGTGCAAAGATACTATCTCATTTCCCCCCATCCCAACTACCTCTCATTTAAAAGACACTTTCCCAGCAAAGGGTTGCACCAGCTGTGTGTGTTTTAAGTAACTTCTGCTAACTTCCAAATGTTTGAGTGGGCAACCATAGCTTTAAACTTAATTGGTGTTCTTTGAAAATAATAGATATTATTTAGATGTATTCATAATTTAATAAATGAATCTTTATTTGGTTTAGTTAGTTTCAAATGGGAGGGATATGCCTAATTATGTTCAGGTAGATTGTGTTATTTCTTGTGAAATAAGTTTGTGTGAAACTTCAGTGTTTGGAACTATAATTTACAAATAGTATTTTCAATCCAATCCTTGCAGTTATTGATTCATAGATTTAGTAAACTGTAAATAACTTCTTTTTGTGGTGTGTTAATCTCTACAATGGTATCTTTGATACTGACGTTTATTTTGCTAAGTTTGAAGTTGGCAACTGGATCCTGAAGAATATAATCATATTCCATAAGGCTAGGTATTGTCATGTTCCACACCTGTCAAAGCCTTAAGCTGAAAACACACCATGCAAATGTTTTGCAGTATATGAGAAAGGCTTAAAGTGAACTTCAGGTACAAATCCTGTCATCCAACTCAAATCTGGGCGCTTAGTCGCTCTGATCCATTTTTCTCCTCAGTTTCCTTTCATGCTCTGAGGCGGAGCTGCCTTGTGTTTACAGTCGGACATAAAAAAGAGCTCAGCACATTTTGCTAACTGCACTTCATTGAAATTCGTAGACGGGGTGAATAACTAGGTTGGGACTGAGGGTGGGGGCTGATACACTGTAGATCAAAGTCCCAAGATGGAGATATATTCACATGCCACACACAAAATGGGCTGTTTGCTTAGTGTACAAGTCAACAAGTATGGAAGAACTCAACCCTGTACAATACAGTGAAGGAACCAGAAGTAAATGAAGAAAAAGGATGGAAAATTTCACTGGAAAGTATTCATGGACTGTATAGTGTTCAAGGCCTTCCAAGAGTTATTTTGTCATGAGTGGCCATTTATCTTTTTGGTGGGGGTATATTTCCTCAACCTGCCAAGACCATGTCTACTTCAGTTACGGATTTCTTTTCTTTCTCAGAAACATTGTAAACCTCTAGAAACTTCCATGGTCTCGCTGCATCCAGCTGGGTTTACAATATATAATGTCAGTAATGTCGAGAAGGTGAGAATATCCAAGAAAAAGAAGGAGCGGTGCCCCTCACTGTGCTGTGGTCTATAAAGCCTCCTGTTGGTTCACACTCTGGTATCTTTGCCATTTTCACTATGGATGACCCTCAGTATGGTAGTTGAATATATCTAGAAAAAAAGCCACCAAAGAAGCCAAACCCAAAGAATAACCTTGAACTTTAAAGGCTGGATTTACTCTGATATTACTTTGGCTTGCATATGAAGCTTCGAAGATAACTGGGATCCCGATTTTTTCATCTACCCATGTCCAAGATGGTTCAGACCATTATTCACCACTGGCTACCAATCATTAAGACGGTACTCTTTCATCCATGATAAACATTGAATAAATAATCTGGGTTTCTGTTGATAATCAACAGAAACCCATGACATGCAGAAAAGTGAGAACATGTGCAGACATCAATCACTCAGATGTGCCAATTACAGGGTCGAGTGAAAAATAACCCACATTTTGTATTTTTTGTTTAACATCACAAGAGCCCTTTAAGTTGAAGTCCATTGCAACCAGTAATATTTGTTCAGTTTTCGTAAAGTGAATCCACAAAATCAGCCTAGGAAATTATGAAAATCTCAAAAGATTGCATGAAAGTCTATGGAGTCATATCAGCCGGCTAGTTTTCGGACTCTGGTCAGAGCTAGCTTATGTGGCGCTGTGATTGGTCAGTCTGCGTTTGAGAGGCGGAACGGAGGGAATAATACATTAAAAGTCAGAATTTTCTATATTCTGCGGTACAGGCCATAGGTTGCAGATGTGTTTCATGATTGGGCACCTGTAATTATTGGCCTTTGATTTCTTTGATCATTTCGGAGTAGGTTTGATTATGAACACACCCTCATCTGAACCGTTTTGTTACATTTGAGGTTTTTCATGGAAAACTATCACTGCATCCAAATATCAACATGATAATGAACCGTTCAGCTGAAGGAGAAAGGAATGTGTTTGTGTAGGACTCAAAAAACTTCCCAACACCAAGAGCTTCAGATGAAAAGAAGAAAATGATCCGTCAGACCTTGGTGTACTCACTAAAGAAGCTATTTGACATGGGCCTCTTGGGCCTTACTGCTGTTGTGTTTGGCTGTAGAGGGTTCGGAGCTGCAGGGCAGAAAAAGCCACCTGTGGTTGCTGTGCAAGAGGTGTTTGGATGGCAGGATGATGTGGCCACCCCTGGCCATAAGCACATAGCTGTATCAGAGGAGTGTGTAAGAAAAGGATGGTAAGAGCGCAAGATGAAAGGAGAAGAATGAGAGATGAAAGGCAATCCCACGTTGAAGAGCTGTTTTATTACATGACTAATCGTTTAACTCTTGCAAAAGAGGAGGTAATGATTTGATTAGAGTAGTTCGGTCCAATGGACATTGCTAAATCAATTATTTCAGCATTCAGTGTCAGTTTACCCAAATTATAAACCCAACATGTTTTATTTAAAATGTGTTGATATTAGGGCTGAGCAAATTAACGCGTTAATTAACTTCTTAATCCTTTAACAACGTTAATTAATAAAAAATGAAAAATAAATAAGATGCACGCCATAAATACAATACAATAATACTTTGAAGGTGATTTATTTATTTACACGCTTCCGTAGCCTTACCGACAGGCAGTGTTGAGGACTTGCTGACTTGAGTCTGACTGGAAAGCACAGATTGTTATGTAGTTTCTGTTCTCAGCGAGCAACGATGCTGTTGCGTGCTGCTCCGCCTCACAAAGCGCTCACAGGCGGTCAGTCACAGGCAGGCTTGCGCTGCAGGCTGCACGTCCTGACCCCACGGTCTGATCCAATATGGCAGAGTCAATAAGTCAGTATCACTTCTTTTCTCTTTTCTCAAAGAGGAAAACTTTCCACACATGAGAAGATGTTCAGTGTACTTGTTCAAGCCAACACAGACTGGACTTTTCTCACTGAGTAAGAAAAACTGAACTGAACTGGAAAATATCAAAAGCACTTATTGCTTTTGTATAAAGTTAATCAATTGCTGGTCTTTAACATCTTTAAGGTAAGCAACAAACTGAACATGGACAAAAGAAGGAGTGTTTATGTTGTTCCCTGATAAAATACAAATGTTCAGGAAAAAAAGAAAAAATATTTACACACACATATATATATATATACATGTATATATATACACATATATGTATATATATATATATATATATATATATATATATATATATATATATATATATATATATATATACATATATGTTTTTATGTATATAGGGACATATGTATATATGTATATGTATACAAATATATATATATATATATATATATATATATATATATATATATATATATATATATATGTGTGTGTGTGTGTGTGTGTGTGTGTGTGTGTGTGTGTGTGTTAACTTGCTGTTGCACCAGAGTGCCTGTTATATTGTTCTGATAACATTACTTTAAAATAAAAGCGCACAATACACTTGTTTTTACTTCATCATTGAATTTGGCGCATAATGCAATTAATCGCAGAAAAATCATGCAATTAATCAGTTAAATTTGTTCAACTTTGCCCAGCCCTAGTTAATATGTCACCACTACTATTTAGCCTGACAAGATAGTTTGGGTTTTATTTAGAAAATGTCGGTCTCCAATGGAGCTGAGTAGACATTTGTTTGCTTGAAGCCAATGTGGATGAGACATTCTTTGCAAAAAAAAAAAAAGATGACATTACCAATTCCATAAAAGAACCTTTGAACGGAAATTTAAAAAATATAAATGAATTCTAAATCAGAGGTTTGTAAATCTTCTAACCTCGCCTTTGCTAAGCACAACATTGTACACTTGTTGGGTACTGACTGATAATAAACATTTTGATAAAGAATCGAGTAATTTTTCTGTTTCTCGGGAAATTAATATAAAATGATTAAATCGTGCAGCAAAATGTTTTTTATCGAGATGAATGGTGGACACTTCTTGAAGTACCTTTATAAAATGTTACCAAATATATACCACACAGGGTTTTCTCGGAGAGATCACCCTGTGTGGAATAAGTGAATGCATACAGACAGACTTCCTCTAAAGAATAATGAGGCAGAGGTACAGAAGAACGTAATTTTAAATCATTACATGTTCTGATTGTTATGTTTGTGGATACCATTTATGCAAAATACTTCCAAAACTTTCCAAATGCATACATAATGTATTAGCCGTGTCTTAAATCATTACCGGGATGTCTAAAAATATGCCAGGCCTTCTTTTTTCACAACAACCATTATGATTAATTGTGTCACTGCGCGTTGCCAAATCAGTGATTAATACAGTGTATAGATTACGTGTCAGTAGAAAGGAAAAGCAGTTACAAGGTGCACCTGGCAGAGAAGGAAACTCACATAGAGATGGAATAACAGGAAAATGAAACAAACTGGCTGAGGAGTAGAGATCATTAGACTAATCAGACTGCATGTTTTGTGAGTGAAGTGACTCCACTTATAGTTGGTAACATGTAAATAAATATCCAACCAGTCTAAAAAACTGGCAATAAGTCTGTGGTGTTTGCCATATAGTACATGAGCATGTTTTCCTGTCAACTGACTCCACCTTAGCGTTCAGCCTTCACTGATTAGCCGAGCCAGCCTTAGGCAACAGCAATCAGGAGCCTTGTGGATATTGAGAAAGATAAAACATAATTTCCTTTCACATAATGAATCAAATAACATTGAACTAATGTTTCTTTTATTCTGCTTGTAACCCCACTATTACATTCTATGGCTCTTTCAACAGGCTCGCCTTCATCTTGATGCTATAAATTAAGTTGAAATAAGGGACGCTGCCTATGAGCGGCATGACATTGGTGAAACTGAGTGGAGTTGCATGTTGCTGAAAGACTTTGAGCTATGCTTTTGAACATGGGAGGGAGTCTGGTGCTCAGGCAAAGCAGTTTGATTTCCCAAATGCTCATAATTAAACGTTTTCTATTTAAATAGCCAGCAGGGAACTCCTCGGCTTGTGTTTTCGTAGTGGCTATTATGTTTGTGGAGCCAAATATTGGAAACTTTGATACCGAATCCCTTGGTGTATGTTAACTTTGGCAGCGACCAAAGGATTCTGGGGATGCTTTTCTTGCATTTTACTTCGCCTCCACTGTTCACCACCCACCATCCTCAGGTCGTGGAGTTCCTTGTGTAGCCACTGCTCGCTGAGCTGAGGAGTGGGAAGCACAGGGAAGACATTGTGATGCACTTGGGGTGAAAACTTATCTCAAGTGTCTCAGAGATTTTTAGAGAAAACAATTCAATGTGGGACTTTTTTTTGGAGAGGCCTATCTCTTCTTGCTGAACTCTGCTTCGTCCTCTGTCATATCTTACAGTGCTGTGTCTCTCGCTGCATGAAGCCTTCAGCCACCCCCAGAATGTATCCTCCGCTTCCAGCATGTATGGTGTATGAACCACTCACCCTGCGATTTCTCTCTCCTGCCCAGGGATCATTGACTGTTCAGACTACTGTGGAAAAGAGGACCTGGGCAAGGCTCCTTTGGCCGATCTTTGTGCAGCACAGGATGAGTCCCGACTCGATGGGAATGTGAGCTCAGGGCTGCACAGGAGGAAAGGCAGAGTCAATAAACAAGCGGTAGAGAAAATAAGCCACACGTACTGTTTGTTAATAAGTTCTCCTTTCACGTGTGTATGTGCTTGAACAATAACACTGACACCAAGATGGTCTAGGACTGTAGTAGCTTCCTTCAAGAGATCTCTGCTGTTTTGTGTTTGGCCATCTTTTTTAATAAATGCATGGCATACCTATGACCCAATGACCTGCATTGGCCTTTGGGAGCTCTATTTCCATTGGACCCCAACCTGAAAGATTAGATTAGCTTAAACTATATTGTCATTGCACATACCAGTACTGAGTACAGTTTAATATCTTAGCGGAAGGGTGTAAAGCAGTTTAGTCTAAAGTAATGTATTGAACTTATGGAACAAATAAGGGGTGGATATATATATATATATATATATATATATATATATATATATATATATATATATATATATATATATATATATATATATATATATAAGTTACATGGATACAGAACAGTGTGTTATGAATATGCTAAGATATATACTATACAGTATCAACATGCAGCTGTTGCACTATGTATAGTGCAGGGATAAAATTAAGAGCAAACTAAGAGCAGTTCTAAAAACCCTTGATGTCCACAGACTTCAGTCACGAGCCCCCGGCTGAGCGTAGTCATGAGTTTTTTCCGGAAAACGAGATGGTTGTGGGAAGCAAGGGTCTAACTGTTGTCTGTGCTTATGCACCAGGTAGCAGTTTGTTGAGTATCCGGCCTTCTTGGAGTTGGAGGGAGAAGCTCTGGAAGGCATGCCGACTCCATAGTTCTCCTGAGAGACTTCAACGGTAACGAGCTGTACCCGAGTGGTGTCTCGCTATTGGACTTCTGAGCTAGCCACGGTTTAGTCATAACGAAAACCATGTTAGAACATTAGGTGACTCATAAATGTACCTGGGAACAGAATACCTTAGGCCAGAGATAGATGATTGACTTTGGAATTGTATCATATGATCGCGGCCTATGTTTTAGACACTGGAACAGAGCTGTCAACTGATCGCCAGCTGGTGGTGAGGTGGATCAGATGGCGGAGGAGTTGGTTGAAAAGACCTGGCAAGCCCAATCATGTAGTGAGTGAACTCGGAACGTCTGGCGGAGGATCCTATCGACACTTTGGGATTGTCAAAATCCTTTACTGTGAATTGATGAATCATGTGTCCATCAACATTTTGTGAAATAAACTAACCAATGAATACTCAGGAAATTTCAAAGGACTATACACCTGAGGTTTATAAACACGCTACAGTTTTCAGTCAGAGAGAAGCAAGATCATGCAGTTTAACACGGAGGAAGCTTTGGCGATTTGGGAGAGCAGCGACGAGGACGACAGCGGAAGGTCAGAGCCTGAAGGTTAGATTCCTGAGATGAAGAGAAATATGGCAATAGAGATCCATTTGAATATGGGTATGTGTAGTTACTAAACTTAGTTACGTGTCCGTAAGATTGCATTGTGCTGACGAGTAATGTTTATACTGTGCACGAGAGTATGCGCTGCACGCTGCTCAAACGTTACGACTACTGTCGTCTCTCTTTCAGTGAACTTAGCAGTGACCTGTAGTCATTTATTTTAAAGAGAAAATTCACATCTGCAGCAGTGGACAACGTGCAGCTTTGCTGCAGCCACCTGCACCTACGCTGTCGTGGAAGACTGACGAGGACACTGCTCACCAGGTACACAACTCAGCTGCACATATACGCCTGTCGAACTGTTCAAACTGTGTGAACTTAGGTTGTAATTTATGATTCACCACAGCCATCCCCACCCGGTCAGATATGTTTTCTATTTCTGAACATGTATATTGTGTAAATATTTTTTTAATGTATAATACAGATATTAATTGAAAATAAAAATGTTGTAATGGTCCATTTTCATTTGCACACACCCCATGAAGCTTTATAAGCAGTATGAAGTCATTTCTCAGTCCCATTTATATAATTTTGGTGAAAGGTGTGACAGACCACTTTTCTACAAAAAAAAAAAAAACGATAATAAGAAATGTGGTTTTAGACATTTATTTACATATATCTACCAGTAGCGGGCCGTGGTTTCAGACTGAGGCCTTCAATGAGTGCCCGACCTGCGAACTCGCACACCACATATGTAGACCCAAATATATGGACCCACTCCGCAGCAGACACCCGACCCACGGAGCCGCACGGACACTCCGTGGAGCAGTGCCTCGCAATGATGTGCATCCTGGCTGACCGACTTGACCAGCCCAACCCTGTCGGGTCATCAACAATGCACGTCGTCCATAACAACAACAGTTAGTTATAACAAAACCGTGGCATTGGACAGACAAGACATTGCAGCACAGCAGCGCTGGCGACACGTCTAGGGTCTAAGCGAAGGCCTTTTCATGTATTTTAACCAGGCTAATCTTACATAGAGGGAGACAGGTGAAATGTAATTGGATAAAAAAAATGCTGTTAAACAGGTCCCAAGAAGTCATGCAAGAGGCCCGAAGGAGAAGAGGAACAGATGAAGGCAGCTCTAGGCAATGAAGCCGGCAACAACAATATGAAGGCAACAATAATTATAATACATGTAGTGTATTTGTGAAAAATAATTACATTATAAGATAGTTGTAACCTTTGATTATTATTATAAAATATCTTTGTGATTCTGTTTAGGCCTTCAGAGAAGGCTTAGAAGGCCCTGACAACCCGCAACTGGTATCTACTGTGTTATTCATATATTTCTTCATAACACCAAAACCGTTCAACCACCTCAGTAAAGTTATGTTTTCACAAGAGATATGAAGAATTTCCAAAATAATAATACAATTTTTCAGTTTAAGAGTCATTTTTTCTCTTTACACATTTACCTTATGAAAATGGTGCCTCATTATATAGAGAGCTGAGATTGTTCTGAATTTTTTAAATGTAAAACATGGGTATGGATCTGTATGCAAGTGCCTTTAAAAGGTGAATTTAAGAAATTATGTAAAATCAAGAAACGTTGTATGGACGCAGTTCTTTGCACATGACGTAGGCGACAGATTGTCTTATTTTAAAGAACAAGGCTTTCAAATGAGTTGTAGTTTAATTTATGTTTAATTTTTATTTAATAGGCTCGAGTCAAAGACGGCAGCTTCTCTACCTCCTTAGTCGATACCTCGAGGAATATGGGTATTTATATGGCTTGGAGGAGTTGCATACATGTTGTCGGAACAGTCAGTCCCATAGATTGTATTGTAAGATTCCCTTCCAAATAATAAAAGTAAAGGGTTGGGTGCCAGACAGGAGACTGATTGCAGTTCTTGCCTGTAATTTCTTTTAAATGCAGTAACGCTTTATAATAACTACACGCTATTTAGCATTAGTTAATTATGAGTAAAGTCTTAAATCATTTATAACTATAATAATTTGTAAATAATTAATCGCATTACGTGCCAAATTCAATAATGAATGAGAAACTAGTGTATTGCACACTTTTATTTTTAAAGTAATGTTATCAGAACAATATAACAGACACTCTTGGAGCAAGTTAACAACAGTATATATCAGTTTTTAAACAGGAATGTTAAAAAAATCAGAAACAGTCAAAGCATAGCAATGAATAGCAATATAATGAATTGTGTAAGTAACTCAATATGTGTTCTAAAGTTAGAAACAAAATACACTCGTGCGGCCTGATGCTGCGCCAGACGCCCGACAGGACATTGAAAATCCGGACGTCTGGTGTGGTCACCCTAGTGTCTTGCACAAGGACACCCTTGCCATAACCACTCGTTCTGCTTTATACTTGTTGTGGAAGTCCCAAAAACGTCAGAACGTCAAACTCCATTGTGTCTTGGTTCATAACATCAGCAGTCCCACAACAGTATCTGAATGACAGCCACTCACGATAAGCCACGCCCCCTCTCCGGCACAAATGAAGACACGTGGGGATGGGGATCTGTGCTCATGCGATTGGTTGAAAATGAGGGCGACATCTGATTGGCTACGGGTAGATCCATTTTGAAAAAAGACATTTGCGAATCCAGCCACGGCACAGGAGTCTCAAAAAAGCAACTTGTAAATGTGGAGTCACAAATGCAGTGCGATTCACAAATAAATACATAATACAAATGCAGAAATATATTTGTGATTTTTTTTTTACATTTATATAATTCATTGGAATGTATTTGTGAATCCTTCTGTGTGCATTTGTAAATAAAATATATTTGTGAATTGTTCTGTGAGCATTTGTAAATCTTTATAAGCATTTGTGAATCTTCATGTGCATTTGTAAATCTTTCTCTGCACATTTGTGAATCTTTCTGTGTGCATTTACCAAAATTGATACTGTTCTGGCTCCATACAGCAGTGGCAGTTGTTGTTATCATCTCTGTGGCATTATGTCTGTGTTAGCCAGCTCTGAGGTGAAGAGGCCATCAACCACGTGGAAGTGATTTTCATCAAGACTTGCTTTCACCTTCCTGGCCAGCTCTGATCCTGCTCTATAATTGTTGGAAAGGAGGGAGTGGGGTCTTTTCCTTCCTCTATGGAGGAAGTCTGGGGGGGTTCAGTTCACGGTACGTCCATCCTGCCACCCTCTGACTCACCCTACCAGTCGGAAATCATAAATGTGTCAGTGGTCCAGAGCAAGGTCTACTGAGTGAAGCATCACCATACCCCCTTCATGCCCTCTGCCAGCCCTTCCTAAATCATTCAGTTAGGACAGTAGCAGTGAATGACATTTCCCCTAGGTCCAGAGGACATAGAAGTAACATCAAGGCCATAATGAGCAATAAGTACTTACGATGAGTACTTAACTTCAGTTTAACCTACTGTAGTTTCAGCCACTCAGGATTTGTAATTTTATAAAAAACTAACTAAGCAAGGAAAGTCTGCCTGTTTTTCTGTGTTATGCCTGTTTGTCTGTTTTGTGTACATACCTCAAGAACTGATAATCCGATCTACTTCCCAAGGACATGCGATATTTTCAATATTGATAAACTTTGAATAAACAAACCATGGTGCACTCGGCCTCAGGGCTCTGCGGTGAAGAGCATGTTCTTTGCTATCGGAACATATCGGCTAACAATCGGATGATGTATAAGCTTCTGGGGAAAAAAGCCTATATTTCTGAGAGTCTGGTGTTGCCACAAGGCTACCTTTTATGTGCATGTTCATTGTTTTCAGTCTGAGCAGTAACTTGAGATGTATTACTTGAGTTGGAGTCGAGACAACAAGTATGACTGGATTGTTCTACAGGTAGCCATTTTACAAGTGCATTTTAAACCAATCCAAAGCTAAATTCGAGATTTCCTTTCCAATGCTTTCCACCTCTTTTGATCCCCACTCGGACTTTTACCTTGACTTGTGCAAGCAGCATTCCAGGGGCCAAACAACAGGCACTGCAATAGTATAACTTAAATCATTATAATGGTTTGCATGTAGAGTCCAGAAATTCTATCAACCAATGGGTTAGATTAGACAGAATTTAAAACAGACTTCATATAATGTGAACTTATGTTTCTTTGTTATAATCCATGGTAACATTGTTTACATTAAATTTGATTGTAATAAAAATGTTCCATGACAACATGGCTTTTACCGCTGTCACGCTGGTACAAACTGTTCCAGTGTTCCAGGGAACATATCGTATAGAGTTCTGGTGTGTACCGTTCACACACCAAATGCTCAGTATGAGTAGCCTAATTAATACAATAAAGCAGACAACAATTCCCCTAGCCAAATAATATATTGTAACTTAGTGTAAAACACTCACAGAAATAATACACCATCAACCCCTACCATGACCATACATTTGGTTGCGACCACTGGTGCCCATCAGGAAACTTAATGTCTCTAGGCCTACACGAAGAAACATGTTTGTCCTACCAGCGTCCGGTAGCAGTGCTCTTTGATCCTTCCTGCCTCAGTACTGTACTTAATAATGTTGCCAGCAGCATGAGAACAGGAGGCGATGGAGCAGAAGTAGAGTCCCTTCTGCTTAAATCTCAATAAGCCTTATGTCACGTACACCATCCCCTGCCATTTTCAACTGCCCAGCTGTGTGTGTGTGTGTGTGTGTGTGTGTGTGTGTGTGTGTCCCTGGCTTCTCGGGGAGTTAATGACAGACTGATGAGTTCCTGGCTATGAGAGAAATGGTGAGCAACAGGCCAACCATCCGCTCAGCTCTACTCCTTCCCCTGGACCAGCAGCCTTCTTCCTGCATGCATACACACATACACACACAGACGCACCTTGATTTGTATTTTTACTCTCATTTCAGAATATAAGTGCACTCTCTCAAGTGAAATAAGATCTGCCATAGCTGTTAACTTAGACAACCTATTCTGTAGTCTGTAAGTCTGTAAATCCACTTAATCAAGCTTCCATTTTGTTATTACTTTTTAAAAATGTTGTTATCAGTGGACCAAACGCTTCAATCCAAATTATTGCCTATCTGCTTGGATCCTATCCTAACCGTAACCCACTATCAGAAGGGGTTCATCCAAAACATGGCAGCCTTTTTCAATTTAAGATGTTTCCTCAATGTGTTATATAATGTATCCTTTGATCGGGTGGAGTTCAGGTTTGGCATGAATTTGTTTGCCTGGGTAAAAACACATGTCCCCACAGCCCTATCTTTGACTCTCCTAAAATGTTCTTTATTACTAATTATAGGGTCTACCCAGAACCCCAACTCTTTTTTTTCATGAAATTGATAATTTAGTGTCAAAACAAGAATGGCCATATATTTATATTTATTTAAGTCCAAAACACCCTTGGAAAACTGTCTTTGCCTGATTCTATATTTTATATCATTATATTGTCATATATATGGATGACTGTGTTGGCTTCTGCTAGACCTGCCTCACTAATAGCTGTTATTCATACCATACATTTCTCTATTTCTCCCCACTCCAGAAATTAGTTAGTTTAAATCAACACTCAAAATATGGAACCAGTTTAGATGCCATTTTGGTTAACAAACTTGTCATGTCATGTCAGCACAAGCTGATTCAGTGTAAAATCCAACCAAAGTCAGGGTAGTTAGAACCTACTGATGATGCTGAGGCTACTTGTGACATGTCATGTGGCCCCTGCCACATAACTTCTAGAAGTTATTTAATGGTGCTCGGAGATGCTTTGTTCTCGTGTTGTTGGTTAATAAAACGTTACTTGGGGATACAGAAACATGTATACCTTTTCTTTTAGAAAAAGTGCATTGTTTTTTGTCTGTTTATACA
Organism: Clinocottus analis; assembly: GCF_023055335.1. Taxonomy (NCBI): domain Eukaryota; kingdom Metazoa; phylum Chordata; class Actinopteri; order Perciformes; family Cottidae; genus Clinocottus; species Clinocottus analis. The sequence continues at coordinate 370,200 of NW_027176043.1, forward strand.
CTGTAAATTGCATTCTTATTTGTATTTAATTACTTAATGCATGTACAATTAAATTTGTTTGGTACCTAGTTTTTTACATAATGGTAACTTTTAAACTTAACTGCTGATACATGTGTGCCATGGAAACCTTTATAAACAAACTGTGAAAAACAAGTTAGTTAGTCCACCTTTCTTATCAGTTTTAATAACAAATGTTGTTATAGAATCCAAAAGACAATATACTCGATTCTCTCTCTCTCTCTCTGTATATACATACATACATAACTACGTAAATTGACAGTGGATACGAATGAGGCATTTAGCAGTAAATCATTTTTTTGTGTATTATTATTATTATGACATAATTTGAGGGAAACAGATATGTCTAGTCAGATGTGTTAAACTTTGTGGGAAATGTGAACTAGTGCTGTACTGTATGTCAAATTGTGTAATTTTCTAGTTTTAAATCAGTGTAAATTTCTTGTTGCCCCATTTCCACCTAAAAACAATATAGGTAATAAGCTATTTTAGGGAAAACGCAGAATATATGATGTAGATGCTTACATACAGATTATGACGGCTCACTGGTTTGTCACATTGTAATTTGTATGCATATTTTACAACTCTAAACTGTATAAACTTGAATGCCTATTGAATTTAAACATATCAGGTGACGTTCATTTGTGCATAACTGCTGTTGTATTCCAAAACTGCAGCCTCCCTGGACTGCCCGGAAGTACAAGGTGTTTAGTGCTCAGACACAAGTTGAAACATCAAGACTGGGCCAAGACACCAGCAAGGTGGAGGTAGGGTACTGGTGTGGGCTGGTATTAAAAATGAGCTATAGTTGGACCTTTTTGATTGAAGATGGACTCAAAATCGACTCTCAAACCGACTGCCAGTTTTGAGAAGATACTTTCTTCCAGCAGTGGTCCAGGAAAAAGTCTGCATCTTTCAAGAAGAACATGATTTATATACAGGCAGTGTCGATTCTTTAAAATTTTAAATGGGGTGACAGAAGGGGGTAAGCTGAAATTTAAGGGTGGTATATCATACACAGACACACACACAAACACACATACCTGGTGTCTTTATGTATTTATTTATACAAACCAGACAGTGAAAACAGACATCAGCCGTGTCTTGCCAGGAGTCTAAATATTGTTGCAAAAAGCCCCAAAAAAATTGTCTTTTTTTAAGACTTAAACACTGTCAGATATTACATATATTTGCATATTCAGCAACAAAACGATTCAGTTTTATTTTATTTCACAAACAATATATATTCAATTCTAAACAGCAGGTCATGGAGCTAAAAAAGAACAATTTGGCTATTGCCATGTTCGACAGCAAATTGTATCACAAACTCTTGCTGACTCTATACTAAATATAGCTCGACTTGATAATCTATTCTCAGCCATGGTAGAACATAAAAACGTAAGTACGCACTGCTAACGGGTAAAACTACAGCTATTTTACACTTCATAATGACAAATACTGTTCTAAATGGCCAATTTAATTTCTAATGGCTTGTTCTGTATGTATTAGGTTATCACATACAAAATAATTTATACCAAAGCTAGACTCGCTAGCTGGCGAAAGATAGGGTGGACAAAAGAATGCACACTTTTTTACTGTTACTGATTTTACCGTAGGCTACATGATGAAGTACCTTTAAAAACAGCCAGAAAAAGGCTTTTTTTTTTTTTTGCAAAAACGGTTAGTGGTATCAAAAATTTGATTTCAGAATAGCTTAACAGGTTACATACGTAATAAAAAGAAAAACTGAGAAAAAACTGCTGTAACATTTTCTGTCAGTCCACCTTACTGTAGTAAAGACAGTAGTAAGACGTTAGCTAAGCTAACAGTGGTAACTTCGAGGCTAGCGAGCACAACCAAGCTGTATAGCAAACGAGCTACTGTATCCTACCGACTTTTGCAAGCTTGCAATTAGGGCTGCAACTAACGATTATTTTAATAATCGATTAATCGGTCGATTATTTTTGGGATTAATTGGATAAAAAAATAATCATTTTAAAGCATTAATTTGCAACCTTTTGTTACAAAAACAGAACTGACAGTGCAAATTCATAGTGCAAAAAATCTTAAAAATAAAGAATTTATAACAAATAAAGAAATACAGATCAGAAAACTTAACAGGATTTGTTTAAATGTCAAAACTTGTTCTCTACACTCAGACATGCACACTCACAGACGCACACACTCACACACATATTTACGCATTGCTTCTCTTGAAGCCCCCCCGGGCATTTTAAAACAAAGACGTTCTCTAACCCAACAGCACGGCTCAAACACGGAGAATGAACGACTCGTTAGCGAGCGAACGACAACGGTTAGCCAAGCTGTTAAGTTATTGTACACGCAACGCGACTATGCAGTGACATACGAGATACAACGGGCTGCAGAACCTGCTGGACTTTCCGTCTGCTCCGCTCCACTCTGCTCCACTCAACTGTTTTGTTCAATACTCAAACATCTCCGCGACTTATTGAGTGGCATCATAATCGCGCGACACAATAAATCGATAATGAAATTCATTGCCAACTTTTTTAATTATTGATTTTTATCGATTCGTTGTTGCAGCCCTACCAGCAATTAAATAAACGATTAAAATTACAACGGAACTGTCTATCACATATTACCACCCATCACATTTTCTTGATTCACGATTCAACAGTACTGTACCTTCTTTCCATCACTGCAAGCCATCTGCTTTCAAACTGTTTTTTTCCTCACTGGAATGGAGCGGGAGATGGTCAACAACAGTGACAAGAGAGCAGAGCGGACTCATGGACTCAACCATTTTGAGGAAAGGGGGAACTTAAATATTTTAGAACAAGTTACCAAAGAGATCAACATATATATAATATATATATATATAAATATATATATAAATAAATATATATATATATATATATATATATATATATATATATATATATATATATATATATATATTTGCTCCTCCGCGAATCGCTACCTTAACGTGGTGGAGAAGTTTGAGTGGCTCAGTAATCCTGGGAGCTATATTGTCCGGGGCGTCAGCCCCTGGTAGGGTCTCCCAAGGCAAACAGGTCTCGGGGGAGAGCCCAGACTAAGAGCGGTTCAAAAAACCCTGATGGAGAGCAGCACTACGAGTTTAGTCACCTCGCCCGGACAAGGGAAACCGGGGCACCCTCCCGGAGCCAGACAAGGGAGGCAAGCTCGTCGGCGAGCGTCTGGTGGCCGGGCTTTCGCCCATGGGGCCCAGTCGGGCTCAGCCCGAAGGAACAATATGGTGCCACAGCCACTCCGTGGACTCACCACCCGCGGAGAGGATCATCGGGGTCGGGTGCAGTGCAGACCGGGCGGCAGGCCAGGCAGAAGACCTGGGCGAGCCGATCGCCGGCAGCATGGACTAGGTCTATGGACGTAGAACGTCACCTTGCTAGTGGGGAAAGAGCCGGAGCTGGTGCAGGAGGTGGAGCGGTACCAGCTAGATATAGTTGGGCTCACCTCCACGCACAGCAAGGGCTCTGGAACCAAGCTCCTGGAGAAGGGTTGGACATTGTCCTTTTCTGGAGTTGCCCGGGATGACAAGCGCCGGGCAGGATTGGGGATACTCACGAGTCCCTGGCTGAGCGCCGCTATGTTGGAGTTTTTTCTGGTGAGCGAGAGGGTCGCCTCCCTGCGCCTCCGGGTTGCGGCGAGTAAGGCTCTGACTATTGTTTGTGCTTATGCACCGAACAGCAGCTCGGAGTATCCGGCCTTCTTGGAGTCAGTTGGAGGGGTCCTGGAGAGAGCGCCTCCTGCCGACTCTATAGTTCTCCTGGGAGACTGAAACAGTCATGTGGGTAATGACGGTGAAACTTGGCGGGGGGTGATTGGGAGGAACGGCTTGCCCGATCTGAACCCGAACGGTGTTCTGTTGTTGGACTTCTGTGCTAGCCACGGTTTGGCCACCACAAACACCATGTTCGAGCATAAGGTGGTTCATAAGTGTACTTGGTACCAGAACACCTCAGACCAAAGATCAATGATCGACTTTGTAATCGTATCATCTGATCTGCGGCCGTATGTCTTGGACACTCGGGTGAAGAGAGGAGCAGAGCTGTCAACTGATCACCACCTTGTGGTGAGTTGGATCAGATAGCGGGGGAGACGGCAGGAAAGACCTGGCAAGCCCAAACGTGTTGTGAGGGTGAACTAGGAACGTCTGGCTGAGGATCCTGTCCGGAAGGTCTTCAACTCACACCTCCGGAAGAACTTTTCATGCATCCCGAGGGAGGTTGGGGACATGGAGTCCGAGTGGACCTTGTTCAAAGCCTCTATCCTGGGAGCGGCTGCCAGGAGTTGTGGTCGGAAGGTCATCGGTGCCTGTTGCGGCGGTAACCCAAGAACCCGGTGGTGGACACCGGGGGTGGGGAAAGCCATCAAGCTGAAGGAGGCCTTTCCGGCCTGGTTGGCTCAGGGGTCTCCTGAAGCAGCTGACGGGTACCGGCAGGACAAGAGGGCTGCAGCTGCGGCGGTAGCGGATGCTAAAACTCGGGCATGGGAAGAGTTCGGGGAGGCCATGGAGAAAGACTTTCGGTTGGCCTCAAAGAGGTTCTGGCAAACCATCCGGCGGATCAGAAAGGGAAAGCAGGGCCTACCCCAGGCTCTTCTCAGCGGGGGAGGGGAACTCCTGACTCGGACTGGGGACATCGTCGGACGGTGGAAAGAACACTTTGAGGAACTCCTAAACCCGGCCAACATGTCCCCTGGGGAGGGAGCAGCGCCTGAAGACCTTGGGGTGGGTGCACCTATATCCCTGGCAGAGGTCACTAAGGTAGTTAAAGAGCTCTTTGGTGGCAAGGCGCCGGGGCTGGATGAAATCTGCCCTGAGATGCTGAAAGCACTGGACATTGCTGGGCTGTCTTGGCTGACACGCCTTTTCAGTGTCGCATGGGGGTCGGGAACAGTGCCCATGGACTGGCAGACAGGGGTGGTGGAGACCGGAGAGTGTGCTTGAATATCGTGGTATCACACTGCTCAGCCTCCCGGGAAAAGCTTATGCCAAGGTGCTAAAAAGGAGACTCCGACCGCTTGTTGAACCTCGGATTCAAGAGGAGCAGTGCGGATTCCGTCCCGGTCATAGAACAGTGGACCAGCTCTTCACCCTTGCGGGACTACTGGAGGGGTCTTGGGAGTTTGCCCAACCAGTCTACATGTGCTTTGTGGACTTGGAGAAGGCTTTTGACCGAGTCCCTCGGGGGGGTTTTGTGGGGGGTGCTGCTGGAGTATGGGGTGCCGGATCCGTTGGCACGGGCTACCCGGTCTCTGTACGCCTGCAGTAGGAGTTGTGTCCGTATCCTCGGTATTAAGTCAGATACGTTCCCGGTGGGTGTTGGCCTCCGCCAGGGCTGCCCTTTATCACCGGTCCTGTTTGTGACTTTCATGGACAGGATTTCTAGGCGCAGCCGGGGGACGGAGGAAATTTGGTTCGGGGGCCTCGGGATCGCCTCTCTGCTGTTTGCAGATGATGTGGTCGTGTTTGCTTCCTCGGACCGTGACCTCCAGCATTCGCTGGGGCGTTTTGCAGCCAAGTGTGAAGCGGCAGGGATGAGAGTTAGTGCCTCCAAATCCAAGGCCATGGTTCTTTGCCGAAAACCGGTGGATTGCTCCCTTCAGGGAGCATAATAATTTTGCACACTCATAGTTGTCCAATAATTGTGCACACATAGATATTCTCTGAAGAAAGACAAAACCTTACTCTTGCTGTCTTAAATATTCAGGTCCCAGGTTTATTAACGTTTTAGATTAATCCTCAAAAATGCAACTTCTATAATAATTGTGCACAGCGTATTTATTTTATTTTTGCTTATTAAACTGTGAATTTGAGTTAGTTATTAAATACAAATCAAACCAAGAGTGAGATCAACTAGTTACACCAATACAGTGTTAATATTTAAACTTTGTGATTGAAAAGTTGGGCCCTAAGGTCAAAAAGGTTTGCATTAAAATATTTCAATTTAACCTAGAGTTTAAAAGTGTAGAAAAACATCGCTTGAAAAAAAGGAGCAAGTCAGCGTCTGGTCTGCCACCTTGTCACTATCAAAAATGTCTGCATAGTTTTTTTTAATCCAAAATGATGGCTATGCTTTTTGCTGCTAATTCACCCATTCACGCACACAATCACACCCAGTGGCAACGAACAGAGGGTGCTGGCCTGGGGCGGACATCAAACTGCCAACTTGGTAATCCTCCTCATCATTGTCATGATAATAATGAAAACCAACACAGATCCACAGCAGTTTATAAAATATAGTCACAAAATGCAATCTACTAGTTTTGTTTCCATGATTTTTGCTTTTTTCATTGCTTGGAACGATTTATTTTTTTGTCAGTCAGGATGACATTACGCAACCAAATTAAGGTTATTTAGGTTTAGGAAAACCATAAAACTAAATTGACATTGTTTATTTGTTGAGTAACATAAAAAAGTGCACAAAACCAATAAATGACTTCCTGTGGCTACTTCCTGTGACTGTGCTGTGATTTACATGTCGTCTGATGACCACCCTACCTCCACTCTTACCTCACATAGCAACATTTCACTCAGACAAACTGAGACATACAGCCAACCATTTACAGTAAAATATTTTATTTAGAAATGATTATTTGTTTTGAAAATAAGTTTAAGAAATCCAGTGATATATGTAAATAATCAATTATCAGGTTAAAGTGCAAAATACATTTTTTTATATAATGCATCTGTACAAAAATAACATTGGGGTGCGATATTAAAAGGAGGAAAATGTATTAACATGGCTTTGATCATTCTCAGTTGTTATAAAAAAATATAATTGCATAACAGTTGTGTCCCTTTTAAAAAAAAGTTTTTGGATTATAAGCTTCTGAGCAAAATATTTCACATTCCAAAACATCCATTAAAAAGTCAAGCTTTGATAACTAAGCACACACTTCTCCACTAAAGCCTAGAGTTATTTTCTGCGTTATTCCTTTAAGAGCTGGCTGGTGAAATGGTTCATCATTGGAGAGTATTCCCGCAGAAGCAGAGCTCTGCCACCAACAGCTGAAATTAATAAGTCTTTGGTTGTTCTTTGAGTCTTGTTGTCTTGGGTCCTGTTTTTCCAGTGTCCCCGTCCCTGCTGGCAGACTGATCACTTGATCTTGGCTGGCTTTAGTTCCTTGACCTGCATGTGTAATGTTTTGTGGACAGCCAGAGTCCTCGACTGACAGAAGCCTTTCCCACACTCCTGACATTTGAAAGGCTTTTCTTTGGAATGAATGTACCTGCAGGGTGGACACACAAATCAGCCAGTTAAAATTTAAGAAGAATCATTTCAAATTTCAGAACATTCAACAACATCATTAGGGCCCGAGCCACTGACAATATCAGAGCGGAGGACCTATTAAAATTCAAACGTTTATCATTATTATAATTATTTTTGCACTCTTTGCGCAGGGAAAAGAGGTGCTTGGGTTAAACCGACATTTTTCAAAAATTGACCACGAATCACACTTGGTTGAAAATTTCAATACAATGAGTTGTTGGAAAAAAGAAAATTGAAAGCACCCTCTGAACTTTCACAGCCCACACCAATCGCCCATTATGACCGATTGACTTGATATTTTACACAGATGTTTGGTTCCATCTACTCTACAAAAAATATTGTCGATCCGTTAAGCTCCGCCTACTTAAAATTTTCGCCATTTTGAATTTTGTGACAAAACACTTTTTTTCCAACTTCTCCTAAACGCTTGGTCCGATTCTTAGGAAACTTTCCGTGGATCATTGTTGGTTCAATGTGATCAATGTGATCTCATTGCGTTTTCAAAATATGAACCAATTAACCTCTTAGGGGTGTGGCTCAATATGTCCATACCCTTAACTTCTAAGTCACTCGGCCGAGCCTCACAAACTTTGTAGCATATGTCAACATGGTGTCCCTTAACGTACCCAAATTTTTCCAGAATATTTATACACTAGGGGGCACTGTAGTGAATCACTTAATTTTTGAAATCAAAGGATTTCAAAAATATCGAACTATGTGCGCGCAGAGCAGCGCCAAACAGACGCTTTTCCATGACAATGTAAGTTGTTTCAACTTGGCCGTACATGATGCAATCTGCATCGAATCTCATATGTCATGACCTCCTGACCCTGAAGACATTCATATGATAATTTTTAAACCTAGTCATAGCGCCACCTAGTGGCAACAGGAAGTTACATGTTTTCTAATTGTATACCATGCTCCTCACAGATTACTCAGATCCCTCTCAAAATGCGGATCTGTTGAATGGCGGTTAGTCTGAGCATCACGGAAGTTCAACCCTTCGCCATGAACGAATAAACCCATTTAACTCGACTCCACATCATCAGATCCTTTCCAGATTTAATATGTCTGATGAGAGTCCAGGCCTGAAGACATGTGCAGTCTAATTTTTAATTTTAGTCATGCTCCAAACTTAACTAAACTTGGCATTTACATTTAAAGGCAAAGATGTAGTTGCCTAATATAATTTGAATGCTTCACAATGCCACTTCGGCTCGATAGTGTTGTTCTCGGCCGGGTGAGCTAGCGACCCGCAGTCGTCCCCGAGGTGCTGTAAAGCGAGGGCCCGCTTACAGCTGCATGCAGCTTTAATTACTATTGAGACTTCAATATATAGTATTAGAAAAAATAATTATCTGGTAGTTTTGTGATATTGTCAGAATAAAGTCATGACAGAAGAGATTGCTTGGAGTAATTTGTGCATGTTTGTCTCTATTTGGGACTGTCTCCAGACTCCAGGATGTTTACCACTAAAAAGCTTGGGAAAGTCGATGTGAAGTGCACTTTATTGGAGACGGTGAGGTTACATTTGTGTGGACAGTAACCCACAAAATTCTAAAGAGAGTCTCATCTAAGGTTTCGCCGTGTGACACACGCTTTTTCATGTTTTCACTCGCTCACACGCCACACAACCAATATCTTACGGCAAAAAAAAAGTCTGAGGTGCATTGGTTCCTTTTTAAACTCTCCGACGATAGATGGCGCTAAGGAGCACATCTGTAAACCTATTCGCTGCATAGACACCCTGTTTACCCCAAACAGACAGTCGCGGGAGCAGCTGTCGCGACTGGGGGACCGCCGGCAGAGAAGAGCAGAGAGACCCTCCCGTCCCCCTTACCCTCTGTCGACAAAATCTCACGGCAAGGTTTTTTGAAAAGTTGGCAGCTCTGACAGTGTGACAATGGGGTCAATTTTGTGTGAGCAAAATCCTAATTTTGCTAATTCTTGAATTGTAAAAAACACTTTCTGAAGTCAGTATAAAGATGATATGGTAACATAATGCCAATATTACACTATGTCAGAACGAAGTCAATTGATTGCAATGAATCAGACATTAAATCACTGGTTTGATTTCGGGCTGTCGGTTTTCTGTGCATGTGATGTTACAGATGCAGCAAAAGCAGGTCAGCAGCAGGAAGCCGCCACAGAACATCTGACTGCAGTTATTTAAACACATTCTATATCTTGTGATCTCTTTTACAGTGACAGCATGTCATGGACTTTACAGCATTTCTTTAACGTAATCTTGTCAAATCATCAAATGTAAATTAAAGGTTTATATTACGAAGATACAATATACAATATTTGTACATCTGCTCTGCCTAATGAAAATGACCCTGATCCAAACTTACTGCTTACACAATTTGGATTGATGACATAAATAATGAATTGTGTCTTTGACAATCTTGGTATGCTGGTGGTTACATGCTAATTATTGAAGTCTACTCGGTAGATTCATTGTATTCTTTTCACATTAGCATTTTACAATATAAACCTTTCTCTATGTACCATTTTGTACTATTATTTTACACTTCTAGTCTATTTCCTTCCATTTTATGCGTGAAACTGCAGTATCTTGTGTTCTGATTGACTTGGATGAACTACTCTCTAGTAAGGCAAGGCAAGGCAAGTTTATTTGTATAGCACAATTCAGCAACAAGGCCATTCAAAGTGCTTCACATAAAACCATTAAAAGCAGATTTAAAAACAGTTAAGAAAACATTAAAACAGTCAAGAAAAAACACAAATAAAATGAATAAAAGTTGCAGTGCAGTTTAAGAAATAAAATGCAGTCGTGAGATGCAGCATTGAGTCTGCTTCAATTAAAGGCAACCTCAAACAGAAAAAGTCTTCAACCTGGATTTAAAGGAGCTGAGGGTCTCAGCAGACCTGCAGCTTTCAGGGACCTTGTTCCAGATATGTGGAGCAAAAAAGCTGAACGCTGCCTCTCCTTGTTTAGTTCTGAGTCTTGGAACAGAAAGTAGACCAGTACCAGATCGGGATGATTCATAAGGTTGCAGCAGATCACAAACATACTTTGGCCCTAAATCATTCAGAGCTTTATAAACCAGCAGCAGGATTTTGAAGTCAATTCTTTGTTTGGCAGGAAGCAAGTGCAAAGACCTCAGAACTGGAGTGATGTGATCCACTTTCCTGGTCTTAGTGAGAACTCGAGCTACAGCGTTCTGTATCAGCTGCAGCTTTCTGATTGACTTTTTACAGAGGCCTGTGAACACAGTAGTCAAGTCTACTGAAGATAAATGCATGGACAAGTTTCTCCAAATCCTGTTGAGACATAAGTCCTCTAACCCTTGATACATTCTTTAGGTGATAGTAGACTGACTTTGTAATTGTCTTGATGTGGCTGTTCAGGTTGAGGTCTGAATCCATAACTACACCTAGATTTCTGGCTTGGTTTGAGGTTTTTAACATCAGTGATTGAAGCTGAGCACTCACTTTCAATCGTTCATTCTTGGGACCAAAAAACAATAACTTCTGTTTTATCTTTATTTAATTGAAGAAAATTCTGGCACATCCAGATGTTGATTTCTTCAATGCATTTAGGCAGCCCTTGTATGGGATTATAGTCCCCTGGTAATATAGTTATGTAGATTTGTGTTATCTGCATAATTATGTTAACACACTTTGTTGTTTTTGATAATCTGAGCCAGTGGACGCACGTAGATGTTGAACAGTAGTAGTAGTAGTAATAATTGAAGTAGTTGTATAAAGACTAAAGAATAAAGCTCGAGAGAAAAATTAAAACCTCACTTATTATAACCACAACTAGACAATTGCTACATAAAGTGGGCCCGTTTCTCACCTGTGGTCCCGGAGATGGTCCTGTCTTCTGAAGGCCTTGTGGCAGATATCACAGGTATATGGCCTCTCGTCCGTGTGCGTCCTCTCGTGGATCAAGAGGTTGTAGGATTTGGTAAAATGGCGGCCACAGAACTTGCAGACAAACTCTTTCTTGGTTTTGGAGGGCAGTCGGCCTCTGCTGGACTTGCGCTCCGGTGAGGAGAGTTTGGTAACATCCAGGAGGCATCCAAGGCCAGCTGAAGTCGTGTGGTGAGATGAAGCCTGTGCTGCTACTGTGGCAGTGGCGGCACCTGTCATGCTCAGGTCTTCGGCCTTCAGATGATCCTCCTGAGTGGCTGCAGCTGCCAGGTTGGCAAAGTCAAAGCGGGGCTTGTTCTTGGAGCTCTGCCGCAGTCCCGCTGAGTCATGCTTGGACTGCAGGAGGTGAGGGAACATGGGGAGGGAGGCCATGGAGGAGAACTGGGTGGGCAGCTTAGAGATGGTGCAGCGGGGCAGGGCCAGCGGTGGGTAGCCGAAGGTCCACTGGTGGAGGTGGATGGCATGCAGCGCACTGAAGCTGTAGATGCTGTGAAAATGATCCGCTGGCAGCTGCAGGCCAGTGGAGCTCTGAAGGAGGGCGTAGTTAGCCAGCTGGAGGGACGGGTGTAGAGGGACTGGTGCTGGCAGAGTCTTGCTGCCCATGGCTGCGTCACGGAATCCAACAGGTCTTCTGATAGAGAAAAAACATGAACATACGAAATGATGCTTTGGGCCAAGTCACAATAAGCAACCCAGTCGCCACAATAAAATGCTACATATTTTTTTTCTGAACCAAAAATATGTTTTATATCAACATTTCTATATATTTACATATCAACACTATTGTGTTTTAACTGCTTGTAGCACTTTTGCCGTTGCAAAACTGGATTCAAACTTCAATTCAATTTAAATTCAAGTTTAGGCAAAAAGACTACCTGTCCAACTTTCGTGAAAGATCAAGATCAGCTTAACCCTTGTGTGTTGTTTGGGTCTGTGGGACCCGTTTAAATTTTTCATCAAAAGAAAAATGATACGATTAATTATTTTTTCTGACTAATTAGTCTCAGCTCATTTTCTGTGACAACATAAATTAAGAGAAATGTTCCAAATGTGCCCATCCCACTAGACATTTATATTACATACAGGTTGTTTGGGTCTTCCAATGGCCAAGTTTACAAAGCTGTGTGTGTGTGTGCGTGTTTTGTTTTCATGCTTTCATGTTTCCTGTCAGTTCCCACACAAGGTTGCAACATTGTTGATAAATTCAAGCACCGACACCTGTCTGCTCTCACGTTCCCACATATTTTAGCCTCTGTCTTGCGTGAACCAATCACAGTCGTGAATCTACACAATCTTTAGCCCATAAAAAATAACGGGTTGTGCTAAGCTAGCAAAAAAATTTGTCGCTGAAATCCCAGTCGATTATTGATGCGGCGATGTTTTATACCGAACTAGTTTCTTCAGAGCGTAACAGGATATTCGTTGCTAGTGGAGGTGACAAGGTGCTCTGTGTTGCCAGATTGGAAATGGAGAAATATCATACCAAAGGCTCAAAATGGTCGTATTTGGAGGATAATTATTGTGTATCTGGCAATCATGAGATCGGTCCACCAATGACAGTTCTCTCTACAGTCAGAGCTTGTGCAAGAATGTGAACGTAAGATACCGTTTACAAAACTTGTAAGGGCGTAATAGCTAGTTTGTGAATGACCCAGAGAAACACAAATATCCAACGAGGTAAAATCCCGGACGTTTTTGGAATCCCTGCCAAACACATTTTTTAGGTCTCAAAAAGAGGACATGTCCAGGAAAAAGAAGACGTCTGGTCACTATGTAAGCTAGAGTTAGCTTCCTATTCAACGACAAGCAACTTGAAGCTACATCTCCAGAATGTGCACCCAAAAGAACATGGCATAAAATGTGAAACTTCAGCGAAACAAACACGTCTGGATACGTATTTTTCTTTTACGTATTAATCACAAGTTCGTTGTATGCTTTCACAAAATTCTTGATCAGCACTTAGCATTTGTTTATTATTGTCCTTCATTTAAACCGCCATCCACAGAGAGCACGACGGTGCGGGAGAGAGAGAGAAAGAAAGAAAGAGTGCGTGCTGTCTTGGCCATTAGTTCATTTAATTATTTTTGTGTAGGTAATATGTTGTTGAATATGTTTAAACTTAAATAAATTACCCATACTAGTAGTTATGTCTCGTTGTTATTAATTTGTCCTGTTATTGACGTGCCTGTAGCGCAATGCGCACGCGCAACCAGAGATTTGAATATATTCGAATATACGTGTTTTTTTAAAGCGAATATTCAAATGTTATTTTTGAGCAATTTTGACAGTTATGCTATGTGTTTCTTACTGATGTTCTGATGATGATGTTATGTTTTACAAAGAAAATCCTTCTCCTGGGGTCAAATTGACCCCGAACACAATCCATGTAACTATTCTTGATAACAGAAATAGTTTTTCATTCCAAATGTTATAGATAAAAAAAAATAATAATAAAAAGATGTGCTTAGAAATAATATAAAGACATTAAAACACCCAAAAGATATCTCTTTCCAATTTTTTTTTTTATTTTTTTTATTTAAAGGGCTATTTAGGTAGTCAACAAACAAATATAAAGCACTTGACACTTAAACTTTTTGAAACAATACTAATTATAATAATTTTCTGGAGGTTTAGATTGCTGGGGTCAAATTAACCCCAAGGGTAAAAGATGTCAGTATATTTGAACTTAACAGGAGTGTTAAAATTAGAAAGTCCTTTGAGTTTCAGATGGGACACAACCACGGCTCCCGATGATCTTTGATGGAATGGGAACACATTGTTAGGAGACCAGGCTGAGTTCTGTGGACAGGTAGGCGGTAAGATTAGTCTCCCCTCATTGTGAGGAAGTGCATCCATTTTACAAACTGCAATTTTTCAGCTGTGTAAACTGATGAAGTGCTTAATTTAGAAGAGTAAGATTGAACAGGTTTGTTCAATGAAAAGAAATTCTTGAGATGAGACGATGGATATAAATCTGTGTGTGAAGTATGGAGCTGGAGTCAAGGTGGCGAAGGACAGGACTGTTTGTTAGGAAGTTGTTCTGGAATGCATCTACCCTATGAATGACAAATTGTATTTTTTATCTGTATGTTTGCATTGCTTAACTTTTTAACCCTCATCTGTGTTTTCTCAGAAATTGCGAATGGTTTGTATTGCATATAAAAAAATCCCATTTATCTCCTCAAACAAAGGTCTATTTGAATAATTTCAAAAGGTATTTTATACAGAAAACACCTGTGAGACTAGTAATACTGTGATTGACTTCATACAAAGACCGAATACTGTCGCAATTCAATTTGTAAACACGTTTGTACACACTTCCCTTCCCTTCCACTCCCCCGTCGACGCTGTGGAGTCCTTCCGCTTCCTGCGCTCCATCCTTACCCAGGACCTCAAGTGGGAGCTGAACATCAGCTCCATCACAAAGAAGGCCCAGTAGAGGATGTTCTTCCTGAGGCAGCTGAAGAAATTAAACCTGCCAAAACAATGATGGTGCACTTCTACACTGCCATCAATGAGTCCATCCTCTGCTCCTTCATCACCATCTGGCACGCTGCAGCCACTGCCAAGGACAAGGCTAGGCTACAGCCCATCATCCGCTCTGCCGAGAGGGTGATTGGCTGCAATCTGCCGTCCCTCCAGGGCTTTAAGGACTTTGAAGCGGGCAAGGAAGATTGTGGCCGACCCCTCTCAGCCTGGACATAAACTCTTTGTGTCCCTTCCCTTTGGCAGGAGGCTGAGGTCCATCAGGACCAAGACCTCCCGCCACACAGTTTTTTCCCAGCAGCAGTCGGGCTCAACAATAGAACCCGGGTCCCCCACTGACTGACTCTGTCTCCCCAAGGACCTTCTCTTTCCTTCTCTCCCCTGCACATCCCTCCACATCTCTCCACACCTCACATGATGGGTGAAGGGTAAAGTGGCGAGTGACTACTCACCACTTTACCTGTCACTTTAAAAATCATTCTGTGCACTTTACCTTTATTATTATTATTATTATTGATCGTTTTATTTTTATTTATTTATTTATACTTGCATCCTTACTTATTTACTGCATATTTTTACGGCATCCTTACTTATTTACTTATTACTTACTTGTTTTTATCTAAATGTTTATACTTTCACTTTGTATAGTTAAATGTGCTTTGTTGTTGCTGCTGTTGTTGTTGTTATTGTTATAGTCACTGATATGATGCACCTTCCGCCATGACAAATTCCTCGTTTGTACAAACTTACTTGGTTATTAAACAATTCTGATTCTGATTCTGATTGGGGAAAGGTCATGATTAGAGTTACCAAGTCGAACACTTGTTGCAGTTCTATAGCAGGATGTAAACTCCAACCAAGTATCTGTATGAATTTTAGAGGATTACACACTCATCACCAACCCAACCTCCTCCATTATGTATACCAAAAAGGTAAGAAATAATGAAAATGCAAAATATTACTAATTGAATTCTATATTTTATTCTAAACACTGCAACATGAAATGTTTTTTTTGCTCTGAGACTAAGGCACTGGCTGTTAAGATGTTTTTATGTCTGTATTTGTACTTAGTATAAAAAGAGTGGATTGGATAACAATATCTATACTATTTTACTGAAAATAAAAATCTACCGTATAGTCCTTTGAAGTTGTTTTTAATTGCACAAATCTGCATGGGCTCCAGCGCGTCCAGATCACTGACCTGCGAAATATTTGGATTTATCAGGGAGCTTCAGCTAAAGAGAGGCCTGCAGAGGGCCCTGTAGAGGCCTGCAAAGGTCTGAAGGGGGCTCTGCAGAGGCCCCCACACCCGGAGCCAGAGCTGCCCTGTCCGAGCTTGGGCTTGCATTTAAGATACGGACTTGAGTTGTTGTTGTTGTGCGAGGGTGCTGGAAGTCTGCATGAATAAACATGGCACAAAACACAGTGACTAATCTACAGTGGAAACAGTTAGAACGTGTGGAAACAGGCTGTCAGGCGAGCCGTGTGCTCACCCGACAGCCTGACAGCCTTCAGACGCACAACTACGCCTCTGTCATTTCCTGCATGTTGTCCTGCAATGTGGATCTCGTGGTGTCGCCTGAACACACCACTGCTTGCAGACTCCGGACCACAACACTGCACGCTGTTTGGCTGCGGCCTTCATCAGCCGTGCAGTGTGAACTGGGCGTTAGGCGTCCAACAATGGTTGTGTTTTAGTGGTGTTTGTCTGCAGAAGTCAATCCAAAACAATTGGCAGCGTTCCCAGAAACACGCCCGAGGCAGTTTAAGTGGATGAAATACCTGTGAGCTGTTAAACCAGGTTTGATTAGCAGGAACAACAATAGACAATAAAGTATCTGTGTGTGCTGGACAGGAGTCACACCACACAATGCTTGTACTGTACTCTAATCCATACATTTACTCCAGTACATTTTAGAGGGAACTTTTTACTCCTTTAACATTGACAGCTACTTGTATTATATCATAGCATATGATACACCTGTGATTCATCACATATTAAACGTTATAATAAATTACGTCTTCCACTATTAGACTATTTTTTTAGATGAAGACTATGAAAAATTACAACCACACGAGGAACACCGTAAGACTATTGTTCTCATAGTGTTTTGGTAATTTACCTCTTTATTATTTATGTATAAACTCTTTCTATGGATTACAATATATTTTTGTCACTTTGTAACTTGTTTTTTAAAAGTGCCATATAAATATAGTTATTATTTGTATTATTATTATTATTATTATTATTTTATGATAGAGTCAAAAAATAGTTGGTACTGTGGTAATAACCCAGGCTATATGTGACTCAGAAATATTGCTTGATCACATAATGTTAATGCAGAAAGTCCCATTTTACTTTGAAATGATTTAACTGAAATATATTTTCGCGTTTTATTAACTTTATGCTCTCGCAGAGTTTTTAAACACTTTGAACACTTTACTATTTCAGGGAAAACACAGTTGTGATATTGATAAAGAAAAGTAATTCAGATTATATTGATAATAATAACGTCATATTGTCATATTGACAAAGAAAAGTAATTCAGATGATATTGATAATAATAACAGTATAAATGGTAATAAATATTATAATTATAATTTATATTGTTATTATTATCAAAAAATTAAATCAGAAATGAACTTGGGATGGCTGATTATATCATATTTAATATATATTAAATATGTTGTAATCAGCCATCTCGAGTTTATTTCTGAAATAGACAATCAACAGTAATCTGATAATAAATAGTGAGAACTTGGGACCTCAAGAGGATCCGGTTCTAAAACAACGTGCTGCTGCTCCTGCTCTGATGGGACATCCCAGGTATTGATTGTTAAGCTCTTTGAGGAGAATTTATGATTTTGGGCGATACAAAATACATTGAATTGAATTCACACATATTTAGACTAATACAATAAAGTATACTGAAGATTATTATTATTATTACGTTGCCCTACAGTTTAGATGTTGTTCACATTCTACAAAGAGTTGGGTAATGTAGTGAATAAAGCAGAAAGCTGACTGTGGTCTAATGAGGAGCAGTGGAGCTCAGGCCCCCTGTGGTTCGATCCTTTTTGATCAGAACGCAGAAGTAATTGACTTATACTCAGAGGTCATTAGAGGAGATAAGTGCTGTGCTGCTGGGCGGCTCCTCACCTTTAACCCTTTGATGTCTGCATACCAGGGGCCTCGAGATCCCAACAGCCATGTGGGCCTCTGCTCTGGCCCAGACTGTGAGATACAGCACCTCCAAGCCTCGTTGTGAGGCTGAGACGCTGTTTTACACCTCCGTGTAAATGCGATCAGGCTGGTGGAGGAACACACCTCCTTCCATGATCCACAGTGTCAACTGTTCTTACAGAAGCATCAAAAACACACGACCTCAGGTTACATATATATATATATATATATATATATATATATATATATATATATATATATATATATATATATATATATAAAACAAATTTGTGTTTTGTATTTGTTTTAGTGCCCTGATAAAGGTAATGTGCTAAATGAAAACAAACACAGAGTGGCTGTTTCAAGAGCATTCCAGTTCTTTGTTGGGCAATACGTGGACATGAGCCCACCTCATCCTTCATTAGGAGGAGTTCACTAAACCATTTGTACCCTGACGATGATGAGCAGCAGTTCACAGCTGTGGAGCTGCTGCAAGAGGTACAGGCTGTCTTCCACAGTACAAAACGTTGTATTCTAAAATCCAGTTAGACATTTTCTTTTTTTCAGAAACAATTTCATAAGTTGCTTAGCTGCCGTGTCCAAAGCTTTAAAACACAAACTGGAATGTTGAGCAGTGGAGGAACGCTTCCGTACGTTTTATAAAGAATCAAACCTTTCATCACTATTTCCATGTTATGTTACTTTATACTTTGTTACATTTTAGGGGAAAATATTGTCCTTTTTATTGCCCTGTTTCTGATCATTTAAGAGAGCATGTAAACCTCTAATACATTGTTTTAGGGTTAACATTAGCACAATTTCATTATGGCTGCTTACACATTTAACACATTGATACACTTTTAAAACTCTCAATCGTTCGACGAGGACTTCCACTAACTAACACTGAGTAAACTGTACACCCCAGCTCGTTCGCTCCGTTCGGCTTCTGCCAATCTGTTTGTAGCTCCGTCACTCCGAGCTAAACACTCAACAAAGTCACGAGTGTTTGTAGTCCTGGCTCCTGAATGGTGGAATGAGATGTCTAATGACATCAAGACAGCAGAAAGTTTCTACATCTTCCGTCGCAGACTACAAATTAGGGCTGGGTAAAGTTTAAAAAATGTAACAGATTAAACACATTATTTTTCTGCAATTAATCGCATTTTGCACCAAATTCAAAAATGAAAACTTGTGTATTGCGTGCTTTTATTTTGAAGTAATATGTTATCAGAATAAGAGAACAGGTACTCACTGAGCAACAGCAAGTTAACATACATAAAGATATAGTATAAAACTCTGTTTTCATTTTCTTTTTTTTAAATCAGGGAGCAACATAAACAGTGTGTTCAGTATTAAGGGTCCCAGTTAGGAACAAGCCACTCCTTCTTTTGTTCATGTTCAGTTTGTTGCTTACCTTAAAGCTGTATGTTAAAGACCAGCAATTGATTAACTTTATACAAAAGCAATAAATGCGTTTGATGTTTTCCAGTTAGTTCAGTTTTTCTTACTCAGTGAGAAAAGTCCAGTCTGTGTTGGCTTGGACAAGTGCAATGAACAGTGTCGTTGTATTACATTTATGGTGTGCATCTTATTTATTTATTTTTAATTTTTAAATTAATCTCACGTGGGCTGGATTGGGAGAGCCGTAAAACGCCCAGGTCTGAACTATACCGTTTGGGAGAGATTTAAAGTGCAGCACCTGTGTGCGGCAGTGAAAAGACCCTCCCAATGCAAAAAAAAAGTTAGCGCATAATCAAATATTAACGCCGTTAAAGGATTGCTGAGTTAATACTGCATTAACGCGTTAATTTGCCCAGCCCTACTAACACATCTTTTTTGACTACACCTTGAATAAGGAAGGTATCAAAGTAATAGCACTTTTGTAGCACTTAAATGGCACTTACTGATAGCACTTTGTAGTTTGACTTCATTAAAGAAATTGTACTTTCCTGATTCTTGTTGTTCTGAGTTTGTACTCACGGTTGAATGCACTTATTGTCCTGACTTACTGCCTTGGATAGAAGCGTAATGTAAACGGAGCTTTCAGTCGACACTAACATGAACAGCCTTCAGGCCGTCACACCTGCCTCACGACCTGACCCCTGACCTGACCCTGGCCTCGACACGTGCAGAGCTCTCATCTTCGGTCTGTGCTGATTGTGCGAGGCTCATAACTAAGATCACAATTCAAACTACACTTTCATCAGTTGGAGTTCTGTTGAGTGAGGGATTTCCATCATATCTATTATTATTATTATAAATATTATTATAATAATAAGTATTATTGGTATTATTTTTATATTTAGCACATAACCTGCTGTTGATTATCAAAGCTGGTGGCTATTTAGAATTTGAAGAAGAAAGCAATACTTGTTTCACACCAGTACATCTTTTCAGGGGAAAACTTTTCATCTTTTAAAAGTAAATCTCTTTAGATTCACCATCACTGTGCCTTTATCTGAAATGCTGAGAAACCAGCGCTGTTTACCAAGACTTTAAGAGGTGATAGACAACCTGTTGCACTCTGCACACTCAAAGTGTGAACTTCCTTTTAACGTGAATAAAACCCGACAATCTGATCTGTGATGAGTTTTGTTTCATTTGCATTTTGAAAATAAAAATAAAGACTTACCAATAAAAGCTCTTCTTAAAATGCTCCTCTCCACTCGGAGGTCCAGATCTTGGAAGCCACGGAGCTGTCCGGTTAATGAGCCATGTTGCTCCAGGGTGCTGCTGCTGCGGGCAGGGTGCTGCTATGGGACGCCTGTCTGCTCTCACTGCTGCTGCCTCTTTATCTCCGCGCAGTCCCACTCCTACTGGCGCGTCACGCAGCCAACCCACACGAAGCCGAGCCCACACGAGCCCACACGGAGCCCACACTAGCCCACACGGAGAAGAGCCCACACAAAGTCCGCACCGACCCCCCTCGATTTCCTGCAGCAGGAGCATCGCTGCTCCATGAGCGCGTTTCAAGTGCTCGGTGCCATGTCGGCCCGCTGGAAGGTGCTCACGCACTACTTTTAATGATCCCAAAAGTGTTTGATACAACAATACAACTATGAGTTCACAATGTTTAAGCTTTAGTTCTACGGCCAGTGTTTCTGTCTGTCTGTGTGAGTGTTTGATATCTTATAATCCTTGAAGCGATCATATCTGGTCTGCTAGCTCAGGAATCCATGTGCACAGAAAACTATCAAATATAATATATATATATATATATATATATATATATATATATATATATATATATATATATATATATATATATATATATATATATCACATTTTAGTAATAACAACAGTTAATACGGCTACATTTAAATTGTCAGTGTTTTAAGCAAAACATGTTATTATTATCAATTGATTTACCATTGTGGATGTGAATTATAAAAAGTTCATCATTAATAAATTGGAGAAAAAAATACTGTATTCTTATCCCTTTCATTATGCCTCGGGGATCTGATCCCAGGCTAGGAGCCCCTGCATTGGAATATAAAGGACAGCGTACAGTTCTATCAGGGTACACTAGTACACTAGTACCCTGATAGAACTGGGTACTAGTGTACTAGTGTACCCTGAATACAAGCTATTCAGGATAACATTGAAGTTCATGCTGTTCAACAGCAACCGAGGAGGAAGGCCATGTTTTAGTGAACAACATCTGCCACCTGCTGGAGAATGTTCTTTAAGAACCCATCAACTTGTTTAACTTAGTATCAGAAATCAGAAACGTTTAATTGCCAAGTAAGTTAGTACAAACGAGGAATTTGTTCTGGCGGAAGGTGCATCATAACACAACAACAACAACAACAACAACAACAGCAGCAGCAGCAGCAACAACAAAGAACATTTAACTATCCAAGTGAAAGTACAAAATTTGGATAAAAACAAGTATGTTTTTATCCAAATAAGTAAACAAGCAAAGATGCAGTAAATATGCAGTAAATAAGTAAGACTGTGGTCTTGATTGGAATCCAAAGTAAAAAACGGATAAAGTAATCTAAGCATCACATGCTTACGGTGGATTATGTCGGCGTAGTGTGCTGCTCAACACAGCAGCGTCCATTTGTAGCCACAGATGCCATTTCATCTACCTCACACTTTTAGCCTTGCTCAAGGGCACATCGACATGGACTAGCAGAGCCGAGGCTTGAACCATTGAAAGAAGGGCACGCTAACCACTGAGCCACAGAAACACACACACACACACACACACACACACACACACACACACACACACACACACACACACACACACACACACACACACACACACACACACACACACACACACACACACACACACACACATGCAGGCCCTGTACATCGCATTCCAGCTGACATCAGTTCATACAAATAGTACAAACCATCATCTACAAGCTTGTTTTAATGGTAAACCTTTTATTTCAATGAATGTAATTTGGGCTCAGGCCTATTATTTCATGGGTATAAAATAAATACCACTGTCAGTTTGTGAGGGTCAAAGTTCAGCTCAAGGTTTTCTCACTAGTTTTTGCAAAAGCTTTGAACTCATCTCAACGTACTTTCATCTACTCGGTTCACAAGACAACAACTGACAACTTTGAAAATACATTTGCTAATGAAAGCTGAGTTTTATGTTTTGTTTCCCTGTGGCATATTTCTTAATCAATATCTGCGTTCTTGGGCTCGAAAGCAATTACAATTATGACAATATAAAATCAGGATGAATCACTTTCGCTTGTTTCGTTTACAGCGATCACTAGATTTCTATTTAAGGTTCAGTTTCTCCCCCTAGTGGCCAGAGAGAAGCATTGACATGTGAATTCTTAAGCAAAGAAAAAGATCAAATACATAATTAAATGATGATTTATGTGTTGCAACATTATGCTGTGTTGCTGTTGCTTTTTCTGTTTAGTCATACTGTTTAGTCATATTTCCTCAAACATTATTATTATTGAGGGAGGAATATTTTTACCGTAATAAAGTTAAATGTCCCTCTATGGGAGTGTGGCTGCATGGGTTACGCTTCACAGTATGCAAGTTCCAGGTTTCATGTTCCAGGGTTCAGGGTTCAAAGTTCTGGTTCCATGTTCTGGATTCCGGGTTCAGGTTCAGGATTCCTGGTTCAGGTTCAAGGGTCATGTTCAGGTTCAGCAGCAGGTTGGATGTAAGTAGCCATGACTGAGGGAAGTTGGAGACGTGTGATGGACAGACGTATGATGTTATGTCCATTTGTTTATGCTTTTCAAATGGAGTAATGCACCTCAAAGATAACTGATTCTCATGAAATGTAAGTCAATCTAAGTTCAATTATATCAATATGTGTTTTATGGGTACGATTTGACTGAATTATGACTGAGAAGGAATTTCAATCCCCTCGTGCATGAGGTCTTCCAGCACCCCTTCTGACCACTCAAAAGGCTTTGTCCTGTGGAACATCCACTTATCAGTAGGCACAAACTAAAATTGTGACACCGGCACTTCCTACATTTCCTGTGGCATCAAATGACCAAGTAGCACAGTGAATATTTCAATCTACACTTCCTGTTCAAATGGGGCTGTATTTATATTAAACATGTTCTTTTCTGTGTCATAAAAACTCTCTGCTGTGCCAGTGGCTCAGTGGAGCCTTGAGCATCGATTACATTTCATTTCATCTGAGGTCCGAGTTGATTTGAGATGTGATCAGAGTTGAACAGAGAACACAGCACGCAGAGCTCCATCTCTCTTTCTGTCTCTTACTACTGATCATTTGGTTTGTCTTCGTCACAAAGTGCCTGTAATGCTCTTCACCTCGTGACAATATACTTGATGCATTTTAGCACTTGCCTTTGGGTCAAAGCCAGTGGACTATAAAAGAATGTGTAATTTTATGACGGTATAAAACCACATAGGGTTGTTCGTAGAAACCAACACACTGTTGACTCACTGTGGAACTATTTGTGGTGAGAGCTGCTTTTGATTTGGACAAATCTCAGGCTATGTGCAGGTGTGCTAGTGTACACACACACACACACACACACACACACACACACACACACCCACACACACTAACACGCACACACACACACACACACAAACACATACGCGCGCACACACACACTCACACATACACACACACGTTTTTGGCCTCCTTACTGCTGCTAGTGGAGAAGAGATTTATGTTGTTTTAAAATGATGTTGCGTTGTTTTCTCTCAGTGTGTAGTTCTGTATTCTGTATCAAGGTTCAGAGAAACATATTTATCTACAACTATCACCATAAATTTGCTAACGATGGTGATGATTCCTAATAACTTTGTTGCACTTTAGTTACATTTAAAGCAACAGTTACTCGTATCGCAAGGATTCCATGATCCATTTATTGTCTTTAATAATTCATTGACTTTGCAATACAAAGCAATAACGTAGGCATACTTACATTTTTATGGCCACTTAACAGGATATTTAACACTCTTTATTTACATCAGCCATTTTCACTAGGGTGTGCTTTCTGTCACACGTCCACACCAACCAAACACTAGACAAGTTGTATGTTAGATAGGACAGAACTCACGACTAGAAGCTGCTTTTATTTTGGCCGAAGATTTCAACAATTCCAATCCAACCTGAGGAAAATTCTGCTGAGATATTAGCAACACATCAGCTGTCCTACATGCAGTGGAAAAACTCCCTTCTGGAACAGATACAAGGAAGCACTACTGTACAGACATTCCCAAATCACAAGCCCTGAGTTAACAGATAAATCTTTAGAAGGATTATTCCACACAATGCATTTGAACCTGATCACAGCAAGATGTGTGCAGATCAACCAGCGGAGGTCTTCACTTATTCAAGCTCTAATTGCAGTTGTCTGTCATCCTCACATTCTGCAAAAAGAACACCATGTCCCTGTCCTCAAACAGAAGAAAACCCTCTGCCTGCATAACTACCGTTCAGGGCAATCATGTGCGGAGGGTGGTTCCTTGAAGCTCTCCCTGTCCCACTACAAGATGTCATCACACTCCAACCCTTCTGTCCGAATACTAGATGTCTTACACTCTAACCCTCCTCTCCCACTATGGTTAGAGTGCAAGACATTTAGATTTCTCAACCCTTCTGTCCATCGAGATGTATCACACTCTACTAGTTGTCTCACATTCTAACCTCCTGTCCCACCACGAGATGTTTTACACTCTAACCCTCCTGTACCACTACTAGATGTCACACTCTAACCCTCCATACTGCCCACCTGAACCAGAGGAACACACATGTTCTCTCATGCTGCTCATTATTCAATACAATTTAGCCTGATCACTAACAGTGATGACAATAGTGAGGGCCCTGCCATGTCAGTGCCAACAACCTCCAACCTAACGTAAGCAAACAAAAGAAACAGATGTTTGACGACAGGAGAAGAGTCATCAGCTTCTGGTTCACATCATCATTGACCTAATCTGGACTCACTACTCCAACCACACCAAAGACAAACAGACAGCTGTTCGTCTTCCTTCGCTGCCTGAGGAGACTCAACACAGAGAACGTTACCTAAAAGCACCGTGTTTGCTGTGGGGTACCCTGTCTACTTCTGTTTGGTTCTGCTAAATAACACACTTTGTAATGCCCTCATGAATTAAAGTATGACAACAAATATACTAGACTCCATTGAGCTTGATTAACCAGCCTAATGGGCTACATCAACTAGCGTGCTACATGCCACCACAGTTTACAGCAACTGATTTAATCTGCCCTCCAGTATCTGTTCAGGATGTGCGAATGGAAAGAAAAAAAAAATCTGTGTGTGTTACAAAAGGAGTGTCCAGTACTATCTCATCACATGATCAATTATAAACGTGACATTGAAGAATGTCGCAGAGTTACAACACATTCAATGAACATGACAGAAATTATTCATATAATGGGTTGTAGGCATGGACCATGATCCAGATAACCACAATCCATGTCAGCAGAAGGAAGTAGAGAAGAGGGGCATCAGGAGGGCTGCTTTGGCGGTAGGCAGGACCGGCTCCAGACACAGCTACGATCCAGGTTAAACACATTACCCAGCAATCATCATTGCATATCTAAATATGACAAAATCCCAATGACCATAAGGAATTACTCAAATGTGTTTAATACTTTTTAGTAGTTTGTATACAACAAGTCTTAACATTTGTTATAGATTGCTGACCTATTTTAAAAGCAATCCATTACAGAAATAGGTTTGCTATTTCAAGGAAATATAATGCCAAAGGCAACATTACAAACCTTTTTATGAATAAATTGAATGTAAAGATATATTTCATGTAAACATTTTCAGTGCCTCTCTTTCCTTATCACCACACACACACATTCATTCATTTAGGATAGTGCTGTACAGTTGAAGACATATTTTATCATTCTCTTCCCTAAAATGTGTTCTGGGACATCACTTATTTTAAAGTCTTACAAAGGTTTTATTATTTTGACATGGGAAAAGCTGTAGAGAACTCAGAGGTCTAACACATGATTCATATTTTCCTCTCTTTTTTTTGTAGAAAAGCTCTCATGCTTCTTATTCCGCTGGGGAAACAGAAGCATTGAAATATTGTTCACTGCCCAGTCATGTCCAGCACATTTTTGAGAAATATCTGTTACACCCTCTACTACTGTTTTCTGGGCAGAGGGCTGATCTTGAGCAACAGGTTATTTATTGTTCAGCACATGTCAGAACACATGGATCGTATTCAGCTGCTGCTCTCAGGTCAAGAAGCTGTAGCTCAGCAGGGTCGTCACGTCAGGATCTGGTACCATTAACAGCATGTATGGAAAGTGGAGGGTCGTGGCCACGTCAGGACATGGCCAGGACATGATACCAGCAGCACTCCAGATACAGATTTAAAGGAACATACATACATCTGACAACAGTTCTGGCCTTCTCTCAGCTACTCAGCCTTTATGTTACTAAAATAATTGCTATCATATAATGAAAGCATTTGATAGGGTTACACACTCACTTGATACTGCATTATAAATTGACGCAGCAGAGTGGTGATTGATACACACTTCAAGCAATCCAGTGAAACAAAACAATCAGTATGTGTGCATCAGTATATGTACATCAATAAGAACAAACACAAGGGCTCTTCCACAATCCTGAAACACACACATTGGCGCTATTAAAAGTGTCAAATGAACTAAAAATATATTTAAAAGACATATTATGGAAAAGTACTGAGTCAACTAATACTAAAAAAAGAAATAATCAATCCAAGGGACTTAGGCAAGCCTGTCCCATGTCTCCAAAAATGATTTAAAGATTCCAGGTGGTTTACGTGTGTCTAAGCTGGTTTAATTTGAGAGAAATTACAATGAAAACCAGACTAATAGGGTACAATCTTTTTAATGTACTGACATTAAATTGAAAATGTGCTTCTCAAACAGGTAAATAACAACAAATTAAATAGCAAGTGGGAAATAAACACATCATATGAAGGTAATCTCGAAGCCATGGGTCCAGGAACGCGGACAACACAACACAAATAACAGGCATCATTTCAGGAGGGAGAGCACATCTCAAAGAAGCCACTGACTGTTGATATTCTGACGTAATGATTTAAATAAATTGAACTAAACAGAAAGAACTACAAACAGAGCAAAGACTTGTTTGTCACCAGTCGTTAATTCGTCAATTTCAGATATTCAAGTCAATTTAATGTCAACCAATCCCTTATTGTAAACCTAACTAAGGTCTTTTGTAAACTTACCTTCCAGTAAAGAGGCTAATTTGGAAAAGACCCTGAGCATGAAACAAGCCGATATGACTCGTGGTCAACTATACATATGAAGCTGTGTAGTTAGAAGTAGGAGACTGACAGCTGCAGGACGTTGATATGCCTGGAGTGCACCAACATCCACTAAGGATACATGTATTAGTCACAGAAAGCCCACACTATGGGACGAGGGGGTCACTGGGCGGGAGGGCCAAGGGCAGATGTATAAATGTCGCTGCTTCTTCCGGGCGACTCCCATCTTTGATCTATTGATGACTTCATTAGCGCTACTGCTCAGTGTGGGATGTTGTATTTCAGAACTCCGTTTTGATTTTCTACTTGGACTTCCTCCTCTCCTCCTCTTCAATCATTGCATTGTTAGTTACATTGCAGACTTCACCCAAAATATTTTTGGTCTTGAGAAGTTAGCATTTTAATAATGCATAGTGGAACTTTGCTTGGAGCATCACGCTGTGGCACACATTTGGTTGGGAGTTTTCTGGTTGCATCCATTTCCCTGTAACTACCCTGCACGTCCTGTATGCCAACACTGAAGTGTCTGGTGATTCCTAACTCCAACAATAAACAAAAGTGACAACGTCTTCAACATGGTGACTTTTGGGGGTTTCACAGCAATATCGGATTTCTCCGTGTAGAAGTGATTGATTTAGCACTGCACGCCGGTAATGTCACATTTTATTGAGCAGATGAGAGCTGGCTCCTCCTCTGGGCTTGAGCTTCTGTGTGAGCCATGTGTCTGCGCTAACGTGATTCCAAAGGTCAATTTCTTGCATTAGTGTAATCAATGAGCAAATAATGGACATTGGCATACATCCTCCTCGGAATAACTTTAATCACTGACTGCAGCTCAATTTGGCACCGTTAGATAAATCGTCCAAAGCTGAGGCAGATGGAGAGAGGCTCTGAAGACCGAGTCGGCTTTCTCACTGAAAGATTGGAAGACTTTGTGGGCTGTCAGTCCATTCTCAATTCAATTTGATTCAATAAACAATAATATTGGTGTATTACAAATTCATTAAAGACAGGCATTGTGAAGACAGCTTGATGGGTCTTCCTGTTTTAGCAATTCCTGCAACCTCATACAACCAACAATGTTAGGAGACCAGCTATACATATTCCAATCCCGATACCATACTGATACAATATAGGGAAAATATAGTGCACTCATAACAAAACATATAGAGTTAAATATGTTGGTTTTATCACATGTCATACAGCTCTCCACTATCTTTAGAGGCGAGGGATACAAAAAGAAAGCAAGCAAATACATTGTACTCCATCCATGTGTCCAGCATCAGTCGAAGTAACTCTTAAGATATTGATGAAAAAGACAGAACATGAACATTTCGTTCTCAACATCTCCCAAACCACTCGGTCTCCAGTTTTCACTTAACAAAGCAGGATCCAGATCTTAACTAAACACAACCCCTGACCTCTGGACAGGTTAAGGGTAACTTATAAGTCTGTATTGTAAGTGCTTAAAATTCCATGACAACAGAGGAACATGTTGGGACATTACATGGCCCTCTGGGCCCTGAGGTAATTTTTATGATTTTACATGATTTCTTACATCCATTATCTTAACCTCTTATCCTCATTAGGGTCGTGGGGCGCTGGAGCCGATCCCAGCTGTCAAGAGGCGAAGGCAGGGTACACCCTCGACAAGTCACCAGTCCATCACAAGGTAGATGGAATTCACGCTGTCCAATGTTAATTGGTTAATTGGATGTTCAATGTTAATTGGACAGCGTGAATGTGTCCAATGTTAATTGCAAATTACAAATACAAGATTCTCCCTTGGAGGGCTTTTACAATCTGTACACATGACATCCCTGTCCCAGGACCTCACATCGGATCATGAAACACTTCCCTAATAAAGATAGTAAAACCACTTTAACAGGGAAAAAAGGGAGGAAACCTGAGGGAGAGCAACAGAGGAGGATCCCTCTCCCCGGATGGACAGATGCAATAGATGTCATGTGACCAGAATCAGCAACGTAACAGAGTTACAGCACATTATGTGAATATGACAGAAATGATTCATATAATGAGTAGTAGGCATGGACCACGATACAAATAGCCACAGTCTCAGTCAGCGGAAGAGATAGTGAGGAGGGGCATCAGCAGGGCCATGGCGACCGAGGCGGGACCTGCTCCAGAGACAGCCAGGATACATGGGACGGGGTTGAGGGGGTTGAGGGGGTTGAGGGGGTTGAGGGGGGGGGGGGGCACGATCCATTGAAACTTGAGGCGAGGAAGCACAGAGGCTCCCGGAAAGGAGTAGAGTTAGCAATGTACATTGAAAGACAACAATTATATGACCCATTAGCTGAAAATTGAATCTCAATTTTGAAAATTATTTATATCTCTTGTGAAAACAACTTTCTCAAGTTGTCAAACTGTTTTGGTCATTGAAATTGGTTCACAAAAAGCAGCATATTAATAAACCTTGATGACACCGACAATGACACAAACACCAAAAGCATTGCTTTTTTTGTTAATAACATCATTTTTTGACTCCATCTGTGTTTTTCTGAATAACAGAATAAGGAAAACTGCAATAACTTTCAATTAAACCAGATTGCCCCATCAGACAAAAAAAATTGCAATCACCTAGAACAATGAAAATAAAGTTTTATCGGTACAAAAAATGTATATGTCTGTTTCACTAAACATCTTTGTCACTAAATATGGCGACTTTCCAAACCCTTTTGACAACTTTTTTTGGTCAAAAGCAACTAGAGAGCACCTAAGTCAGTATCACTTCTAGATCTTTACTCTTATCTTAAAGAGGATAACTTTCCCCACATGAAGAGGCCTGTTCAGAAGATGTTGGTTCTCAGTGATGAAGTTCAACAAATCCAGATTCTCTCTCACAGACATCACAGGACTCAATAACTACAGGCCCGTCGCCTTGACCTCTATGGTCATTAAGTCCTTTGAACTAGTCTAGTACCGTCCCACCTCAAACTGACTCCCCTGTTGACACTATGGAGTCCTTCAGCTTCCTGGGCTCCACCCTAACCTAGAAGCAGCTGAAGAAATTCAACATGCCAAAGTTTAATTAATTAATTAATTAATTGCCCACCCCTAAGCTAGATCATTTCAATGAAATCAGAGGCCTTTGCATGTCACAATCATGACAATAAACATCTGGAGAGCTTCTATGGAAGGACCACTGTTATGACACTTCAACATGACACTTAAATAATCACAAAAGGTTACAACATTGTATGATAAAGTAATGAAGAACTGCAAAATATAACTTTTTCCTTTAGCTGTTTTCTACTCTTTCTTTTTCATCATACAATTAGCTTTTCTAGCTGTATGTAGATGTGCAATGCCAACAGTTTTTCATTTCACCATAGCAACAGCAGTTCTCATTGTTTTCCTTTTTGGCTTCATGTTGTTTTCACTCACTTCCCAACCAGCATCAGTTACTTGTAAAAGAAAAAACATTCCGTCCATGCTGACCAATCACATCATCAATGTATAGTCATATTCTTTCGACGGTTTCCCCATTCAGAATGTAAATATTGAAAATGAAATAAGCTCCACTGTTAGTCCTTGTTAGCAGTTTGGATATATTGCCTGTTGGATAAATGAATGTTAGGGATATGTTCACCATTAATCTGGGACATTTTATGCCAGTGTTCCATCATGTGTAGAGATCAATCATCACAACTCATGTTTTCTGCAATTCGCCACTTTATGGGAATATTTTGCACTCATCTAAATGCTGAAATATTACAACTTGGTGCAATGAAAACTATTTCTACTTCATTATAGACTGGACCAACTGCATAGAGTAACTTCAAACCAAAGTGATGTTTGATGGGAAACTTTTCTTGTTTTCAAGTGTTTGGAGTAAAACACCAGTTTACTGCTGCTGTGTCTGGTTTACCCCACTTGATCAGAGTGGGAGAACTGTGGGGAGACTGACAGACTCAGCGAGCCTGGGGGCTGAAACCAGATCCTCTTTTACAGCGATTTGCAAAACAACTTCTTTTTATAATATAATGCAGTGTTGAGCAGAGCCCTGCTGAGCCAGCAAGCTGCAGAGACATTTTTAATTGTTGCAGGTGGTCTGGCTCAGGGAACATAGCTGTGGAGCTCAGGGATCTGCAAATAAAACTCCAAAGCATGCATGTGCGAATGGGTACGCAAACAAGAGAGCTGGGTCCAAGACAGCTGTGCCTGGGACTGCTGTGCCAAAAGTTTAAGGCCTGAGGTAACAGCATGGCCTCCTTTTGCCTTATACCACTAATTTAGTGTGCAGATTCATACTGCATTATCATCAAGTCCTCTTCATTATTGTGGACTTTAAAACATAAAATGAATGAGATACAATTAAATTAAATGAATAATCTTGCCATTTACTTTGAACTTCTTGTCCTATGATATACATTCAACTATCACATTTTGAATACCATTGTAGTATAAGTGTATGAATGCCTTGTTAAAAAGATTGATAAAGAACATGAAAAAGAATAATAATAATAATCAAGGAAACCTTGCAAATGAACGCAAAAACCACATGATGGAAATGCTACCTCTAGGGAGTACAACATTGACAACTGACTTCCCTAAACTATGCATCTGGACATCTCACCAGAAGCCCCAAATAGGTTCATTGCTTCATGTTGCACCATTTAGGTGCAACATGAAGTGCCTCTACGACACATTAGCATCATGGTCGCCCTGAAAGGGCTGGTTGTAATGCTGTGTTCACACCAAACCGTTTACCGTGTTAGTTTACTCGCTTCACACTAAAAGGGTGTTCACATCTAAAAGGGGGCGTGGCTTATTGCTGTCGCTTCTCTCAATGAAAAGAGCGTTCTTTTCTGCTATCGACCATGGGAGAAATAACCACTAGTTATGCTTTATACTAGTTGTGGAAGTCGCAAAAAACATCATATGCCCTCCTGTTCGGGTTTATAACACCATCCATAGCCGCACACAGCTCGGTGAATTTCACAGACTCAGGAATTGCGTCTGGTGTTACGTTACCGATTCTGCCATCCACCATGGAAGTTACCACTAGTTCTGCTTTATACTTGTTTTGTAAATTCCACAAACGTTGGAACCTCAAACTCTATTGTGTCTGGGTTCATAATATTATCCGGAGTCCCACAAAAGCAACAACAGCTGTCAGCGGTTGTTGCTGTTGTGGGGCTACGCTGTTGATTCAGCAACGACAGGACGGCGGTAACGACGGGCGGAGCTTCTCAAAGCTGATTGGCTGACGCAACTGGCTAACGCAACTGGCTGGAGTTGGGATATTTGAACTCATGCGAATTCGCGGCGTGTCCTAAGCTCTGTTCGGCACGTGTCAAACCTGGTGTTCGCGCCGCCTCAACCGTGTCTATCACGCCGCCAGACGAAAAAAACGCTTTTTTGCAACCTATAGCGTTTTTGCCTTGACTTCGCATGTAATCTGAATGCGCGTCAAATTCTTTTTCTTTTTTTTAATTTTGTGTGAACACAGCATAACTATAACACTGTATAAATGTAACTACTACAGAACATATTGTTAAATAACTGTCTTTGTATTTGATGATTGTTTACATGCATTTATATCAATGTAAAAATAGATGTAAACAAATGTCTCTGTTACTCTGACAAATCCATTTAATTAAAAAAAACCTTGGGTCAAAGATCAAACTTAAAACAGAAGAAAATAACAAAGACAAAGATCAAGTGCACGTTATTATATTAACTTTGTTTAAAGCTTTTTTGTGACAGTTGAGAAAGACATAACTCTGGTCCAATTGTGAGTTAATAAGAACATGCATGTGGTCTGGGGCGGTGGTTCAACTGCTCGAGCTAATAATTAAATAAATACAAAAGTTGGGAATGAAGCGAACTATCACAAATAGTCTGACGTGTAAACTCACCCAAGTAAACAGTGTTGTAAAAGCAGTTTTGAGGAGCGTGAGAACGGCATCCTGCTGAATTAAAAATTTCCTTCAAAATAAAAGCACATGGTAATTATTTTGCCCATGCAAAGACCTGTGACTCACTGGAAATGGGTCTCGTAGAGTTAGAAGGTCCTGCCACCATGGCGTCCCTACTAATGCTCGTTCTGCTGACATGGATCGTGGTCCATGCCTACTACTCATCATATTCATTTAATGTGTTGAATAAAGCAAGACAGGGATGTTGTATGTGTACAGATTGTAAAACCCACTGAGGCAAATTTATAATTTGGGATAACTAAAATAAACTGAATTTAATTTTATCGCCATCAAGTCAAATTCTCTCGTATGTTCAACTTAATTGGCAAATATACAATTCTGATTCTTTGATTGTCTCTCTAAATGTATTATTTTCATCAGTGATTCAAAAATTGGGATTGCTTCCAGCTCTGTTGGACCATCAGTCATTCAACTATATTATGTAAAAGATTGAAATACATAAAATGTGTATTTCCACTTGCGTCAAGGTGGGGTTTTGTGCAGCTTTGATTATTATGTATATTGCTGTTGGGTAAGGAGACGGAGATCAGAGGTTTAAATTGTCAAAATTCACATGACAGATTTTATTATGAAGCCTAATTTGTTTCAGGAGACCTTAAGCTACAGACAGCTCTGCAGGAGAGGAGGCACACGATTGAAAGCAAAAAAGGAACGAATGGGCTGATATGCTCTCTTCGGGAAAACATTTCATAAAGACGGTATAGATGATTTGAGGATATTACAAATTGATACATTTACATGTACGTTGATTATGATGACACAATTGAAGTTAGTCAAATAATTCCTTTATTTGTTTAGTACACCCAAAAAGGACACGGGATGCCTAAATTCATTATAATTCATGTTCTCTTACCAGACTGTTACTTCCCCTTTTTCCCGTGCCTCTTCTTGTCACATTTTACTGCACCATACCTACTATATGCTGGGACAATGCTAGTGTACCTTTTAGTGCAGACTGATTTGGTTTACATTTGTACTATATGATGTCAGAAAGTACTCAATGGTGATCAAGAATCATTTGGTCTCACAAGGGCGCATTATTGTGATGATAGAGGGCACGGATTCATTAGCGGTTATTCTCAGCAGACATATACGTTTAAATGTCCTATGTTCATTTGATGATGCAAAAACTGAGCGGACTTAAGCATTTTGAGCTCTAATAATGATTTAGGTTTACTAGTGACATTTATGGGGTTCTCTAAATGTAGCGCGCTTCCCTGTCTGCATGAGAGATGTGTTTTGTCTTTACAATACACTGTATGGAAATGATTTGAAAGAGCTTAACGAAATGCATTAGTTCTACTGTGCGTGTCCAATACTGATGCTCCGAACTCACATATGCAGCTCAACATGTCAACAGATTCTGCCCAGTGAAAGGGCAGAGAATTAATGTCTATTCAAACACTAAACAGATCAACTAATTATCATTTTCAGGATGTAGATTCACTTCTCCCATCCATAAATGCAGAAACTGTGTAGATGCAGGACAGGGTTCAGCATGGTCAGATCAAAACCTCCCAATATGTTAGAATAATAAATAATTGTATTAATAAACTAACATGTGCCCGTTATTCCTCAGGTTTTTGTGTGGGGACATTTCACATTTCTCTCCAAACCATTCATCTCCATGCATTCCCAGAAGTGCAGAGCAAATTCTGTAGGACTTGCAAATGGAATGTGGAAATTGAACATGCTAAGCAAAGCTAAAAATACAATCAACCTGAAAAAAGTCAAATAAAAAGCTGTTTGTAAGTTTTATAAAATAATTCCACAGGCGGTGTTTATTAGATGTCATTTGTTACACTATTTTGCCACCGCCCATTTTAAAGTTAACGGGTCTGGCCTGCACTGATGCACAGAGACTATTGCTGGTGAAAAGCACACTGTGATGAACAACTTCCCTTTCCTGCCGTTCTGCAGCTGCAGCTGGGCCTGCAGCTCCTCGGGCTGTAAATCAGAGCCTTTGTACTCCAGAAGGATCCTATCAGCCACAGGTGCGGGCTCTGCATGGGGATTAGACAGCCCAGTGTTGGAAACACTGAAAAATGGAGAGCCCCGGTTTGCCTGAGCGAAGCACAGGAGGAGAAGAGAAGAGGATACTGAAGGCAGGAGTGCAAAACCCAAGATGAGGAAAGTGCCAAGGGTGTCAGGCAGAGTGCTGTTTTAGTTACACAAACAGTTCTCAGAGGCAGAAAAAAACATGTTCACTGAAGCAAACCTCAGCGTGGAACTAAAGACCCACTAATCTGTCTAAAAGGAGTGGTCAAACACCTTATCTTACTTAAACAATAAAGTAGTTGGTTGTCCGTACATGACTGGTGCAAAGACTGATCTGCTGACAGTTTTACACATGAGTTTCATGTTCTTCTTGATTGAATGCAACCATAGTTAATGAGCTTTGGTTTTAATCTATAATAGCCCAGTAATGTGTCTTCTCGAACCCTGTTTTAACATTGTTTTAGTAATTTCTGTTGCACTTTATTCCTGCAAGGTACCAATATTTCGTCATGGTTGTATTGTGTGTTTTTTGTATCTGAGTAAATACAAGCCAATATTTGAAGTCATTCCAATATCAGCTGTTGGGATATTTTATATATAAGGACCAGTCTTCGCCAAATGAAGACTCTAAGAGGAAGATAAAACAACCTGTGTATGGACCTTGAGTGAAGATGATTTTTTCAAACTCCTATTCTGAAGTTCAATAATAACTTTTAAGGCTCAAAGAAGTGGTTTTAGTCATGAGTCTTGTTGCAAGGCACTTATACAGGGGAGGGCAAACTTTTTGGCTCAGGGGCCACAATGAGTTTTAAATTGTCAGACGGGCCGGGAGAGTATCAGATCGATGGAGAGTGTTTGTATGAATTAATATAAATTAAAAGTAAAAGACATTAACTAAAAAGTAAAGAAAACATTTAATTTCAGTCAAAACAATAATGTTGGTCACCTTTATTTTTTGCCAGTGCATTAAAGTTTGGTGTCAGTTTGGTTCTCAGGTTAGATGTGAGGTGTTTATCAGGTAACTGTGATATGTGGTGTGATATGTTGGTGTTCATCAGGTAACTGGTAAATGTAGTGTGATGTAAGGTGTTAATTACACTTAACGTCTTATGACAGCTCCCAGGTAGCCCAAATGACCCGGCCCAGAAGAAACAAGTCGTGCCGAGTCGGGCAGAGTCCGGTTGCTGACTCAGCTAAGTGTCAGGATGAATGACGCGCCAGAATCGGGCCGAATAACCATGTCCGACACTGCAGTCACTGGGCCACAATCAAAAATAACTGGCATCGGCCCAATCTGACATGCTGATAAACCCGAATGCCAGAATGGGCCAACGTCTGTAACGTGAAAATGTTGTTTTTTTTTAACCCTCTGGAGTTTTTTTGATTTTATATAATTTCTTAAATTCACCTTTTTAAAGGCACTTGCATATGATAGATA
This sequence comes from Clinocottus analis, assembly GCF_023055335.1. Lineage (NCBI taxonomy): Eukaryota > Metazoa > Chordata > Actinopteri > Perciformes > Cottidae > Clinocottus > Clinocottus analis. The sequence continues at coordinate 407,235 of NW_027176043.1, forward strand.
CCCATGTGTTTTACAACAATCTCAACTCTTTATATAATGAGGCACCATTGTCCTAAGGCACCAAGTGTAGTGTGGTAATATGGCCCTAAAACTGGTGCTAGAAATTGTTTTACTAAAGGTCTAAGGTGCACAAAAGCAGTGGAAAAACACTACAGTAATTACAGTCTTACAATTGAGATCCAACACTCAAAGAAAGTTAACAGGGATAATGACAATATTTTATTATGCACCGTTCCGTCTCAGAGACACGCTGTATTCAGCCACCTCCGTTAGCTCACCCCGCTAGCTCCGTGTTAGCAGCAGCTAATGTAACGCTAAGACTACAATAGTTACAGTCTTACATCACATAACAGAGATTCAACACCACCAGGCGACTAAGTTCATATTTGATTACCCACTGTTCAGTCTTATAGACACCTTGTAGCCATATAGCTCTCGTTCGCTCACTACCACTAGCTCCATGTTAGCAGCAGCGCTATCTGGCCTGTTACTAATGTTTTGCAATATGCTATTTCAAAGTTCAGTAAATACACCTACCCATCTTCAAATGGATCCTTTTTATAGGTGTTGTCCTGTTCATCGCTGGTATCGAATCCTTCAGGCTATGAAGCTTCGCCGTGCTTTGCTTAGGCTAAACTCTCTGCTCGGCCCCATCTCTCTGCCTTACAGTGAAGCTGTGTACGCATCATATGGCACGTTTAGAATTTTCATATCTCTTATGATTCTTGTACGATCTTGCGGGCTGGAAAGCAGCGGAAGCGGAATTCAAACTGAATCTGCCAGAAGTTAAACAATATTTCTGTGCAGAATTATTGTGAAGAAATTAATATTTACAAAATGTAAACATTGTATACCGTGGAGTTAATAAGGGCTATTAGAGTGCTCGTACTGGAGAGTGGGATAAACTGAATCTGTAGTTGTCCCTGGGGCCGTAGTTTGCCCACCCTTGCACTGACACAACCTACTTAGTTTTTAATTGACTTGTTGCTTTGTTGTAGGTATTTGGCTTATGACCTAAACCACCAACTCACAAACACAACCCCACAGAAACAAATTATGTGAAGGCTCCTCATCTATCTTCTATCTGTCTATCTTCAAGATTTGATAGGGGTAATAAGATAGAAGGCACTTATATATTATTTCATTATATTTTCAGCTAGTTTTGTGTCCTTGCCATTGGCATTGGTCAAGAGGTTCTGCCACTAAATAAGCACTGCATCCAACAAATGTTTGTGGACTTAAAACTCCAATGTGCCAAGTCATGAGGGTTACACAGACTGTTTGCAGCCAAGCCCCCTTTTTGGACTCCACAAGGGGAAAATTCACTGATGAAGTGGAGCACAGGCACAGAGAATGCAATTTCAAGCTTTCACATCTGCAAGAAAGATGAAAACAGGTTCCTAATTTTACAATGATGATGTCAGTGAGAATACATGACAGCACTGGGCGGCGTGCAATGTTTCCTCCTTATCTGCTTTTTTTTTCAATGTATTTATTTGTATTGAAAAAATGGCCCTTGGATTTTTTTACATTCATCAAACATATCGTTTTGACAAAACTAGTAAATAGATCGTTAAAAATTACTTCTCTTCTTCTGAAGAAGACGTTCAAATTAGTGAATAAAAGATAACATACACAATTGTACACAATATTTTTTTTATGTAAGCACGTAATGTTGCAGCAAAGTGCAGTCCCATTCACCTTTACATCAGCTCAAGGCCTCACACTCAACCACTTGTCAGTTGATGTCAGTAAATCCCAGGTCCTGAGGGTTTAGGGTAAACCGAATGCTCAATTAAACGGGAACTTCACCAAACAGTGAATCAGCAATATGTCTTTACAGTTTCTGTATCTATAAACTCTCAGGTAAATATAAAATATTTATCTACTGAACTAAATGTATGTTATAAAATAAAATAAAAATTCAGTATGATTAATACATTCATACATTTTCATGTTTCATGGTCAGGGTGTTAGTACAACATGTGGCAGATTATGACAACATGAAAGAGTAAATAATGAAGATAAAATCTATTGCATTTCTATTCATTACATAATGAGGTGTTATTACAATGCATTTTTAAAGAGTTAAAAGATTTTGGGGATTTAAATATAAATTTAAATGTTTTTATGGAGCAGAGCCTTGTAGATTTAGCGTTCTACTTTTGGTGATTTGCAGATGAAAACACATATAAGCATTATATTTGCATATGAAACAAAAACCCAAGTTTGAATATACCATTGCTTTCTTTTGAAGTCAAGATTAAGTAATTTGCAATCATTGTTTTACAGCATTTCAATTACTACTTAAAGATGTGGCAATAGATGTTCTATATAATCCTTGAGATAATGCTCAGCAAAAGTTGCATAGCGTAGTTAGAAGTTGAAAATGCTGTATGTACAATACTGTGTTACCGACATGGGTTTACAGAAGAGATGGCACTGCAATGTTGGTGCCAGTTTTACCTATGCTACTAACCTGTATTCTATATCACATATAATGTATCACATGCAGTATCTCTGGCTGACACATACTGCAAGTTGCCCCTGTTCAAAGTTCTTAACCATTCATTGAAGCACCAGAGTTTCCCCTTTACATTTTTAATAGAACAAAACAATAAAACCACCAAGCTCATGTGCTGAGAAGCTCAGAGATGACTGCATCGTTATTCCATGGTCTATCATTACTAGCAACAACAAATTCAAACAAGATGGCCAACAATTATTTATAACAATACAACACGGATGGAAATGAGTCATGGCTTAAAGCAAACAAACAGGTGCGATACCATAAAATTCTTCCCTTGAAAACAAACAGCAGCAGGACCACAAGCAGAGATCTTCAGTCAAAGTAAGCCATGACCTCAGACAAGTTCCACACACTGAGTCACTTAACTGCAATGTTGCAGCTATAAACACGAACATGGGGTTTCAGTGGACAAACTACATGTGTCAATAATGAAGTTAGGCATCCAAACAACAGCAAGAGACATGAGGAAGTGTCCATGATGTCACTGAAATGTTTTTACAACAGGATTAAACGCTTGATCTTTGTCATTACCTATGAAACAGCTTTGGCTCTGGTAAGATAATTAGCTGGCTCCAACAAGACTGATGCATAAAATGAAACAATCCTTCATGAAAATGGTGCAGCTGTAAAACCTCAAGGCCAGAAAAATACCCTATAGAGGAATTTTAATTCATGCATTGGTGCAAATAAAAATATGCTACCAAAACCTTCATAACATGGCACAATTGTCAAATCATTTTATAGAGGGTTTTTTTGGCACTTATTGTAACAGGAAGAAACATCGAGCAGAACCAGGCTTTGGGTTGGGGGTCATCTCTTTCTTTCTTCCTTTCTTTTTGTTTGTCTCAAACAAGCACAAGCATAAAACAGACAGTACATTAAATAGAAAAAAATACAATGGCACACTGAGCTGATGTGCAAGTTCGAGAAGGGGCCGATGGAAGCGAAGCTTATCGTGTCCCCCCCCCTCCCCCCTCCCACACTTACATTGTCATATAATCACATACAATAGTTGATAAAAAAAAAAAAATTAAAAAAAATCTTAAAATTTAAAACATTTAATTTCTGCTTATAAACATACAATGCTAAATAAAAATCCTTTCTCGAAAAATATAAGATACAACATTATTAGTCCAGATCTTTATAGCTAACCAAGAGTGATTGTTTGAACTTGTGTTTAAATTGTTTTACGTTAGTGCACATTTTTGTGTCCTCATCTAGTTTATTCCACAGTTTTACACCACAGACAGAGATGCACATTTAAAAACAAGGAGTTAGTATGGTCAAGGTAGCCAGCATGATGAACCATCCTTATGACTCTTTTTTGTAAAGTGCACATCTTTTGTAAAGTGCTTTTGTATGCATTTCCCCATACCTCAGCACAGTAAGACGGATATGGATCAATAATTGCATAATACAGAATTTGGAGTGATTTCTGATCTAAAAAGTGTTTGGTTTTTCCCCAGTATTATAATGGAGCACAAATATTGAATATGAGGTTTCCAGCAGCGCTTATGAGCAATTAAAATACCAAGAAACTTAATTTCATAAACTCTTTCGAGTTCTATGTTTTCAATTTCCAAACGCATATCTTGCTTAATTTGACGATTTCCAAATATCATAAACTTTGTTTTGTTCAGGTTTAACGATAATTTGTTTACATCAAACCAACATTTAATTTTTTGCAATTCACTTTTGACCATCAATAATAGCTGCTGCAAATCTTCCCCCGAACATAAAATGTTTGAGTCATGCAGAAACCATCAATTTAAAAATATTCCACACTTTCCAAATATCATTAATGTATAAAATGAACAGTTTGGGTCCTAAGACTGACGCCTGTGGGACACCGCAGGTAGTGTTCAAGCACATTGATTTATGGTTACCCAGTTGGACAAACTGCTTCCTATTACTAATATAACTTTGTAACCAGGTGAGTGCTACCTTTCTCACTCCTCGGAAAAATGTTTCAATGAAAAATAATTTCATCACCTATATGTACTCTGGACAGAAGGACTTGTTGGCTCTTTTATGCACAGGTTTTGCGTTTGCAAAGATGTAACTTTTTTGGGGGCAAATGGTATGCTACTTTTTGATTATATTTATTTATGTATTGTTCCATGCACCCCACCTGTGCAGCTCCTAAATTACTTGCCCTTGATACAATTAATTAAGCCCTTCTTACTACCTGGTCGAACAGCCACGAAAAAAAAGTGCTGAGTCCCCCACATACTCTCACAAAATCCCAATGGTTAGCTAGCTATCTTGATGATGTGAACATGGAACTCGCAGTAGCTAGAATGCAAGGTGCTAAAAGAAAACCTATTTATCGTGGACGAGAGTCTTCAGTACAAATCAATAATGTGTTATTTAAATAATCTGTTGGATATTTTTGGACATCTGAAGATGCAGGCACATCCAACTTGAAGGAGATGCAGGTGGAATTAATATTCCATCTCAGTTGGGTCTGATCGTGGCATCCAGCAGGAGGAGCTGGACGAAGCTGCTAGACACATGTCTACGGTAGTTTGTCAAGCCTGCTACCTAAATGACCAGGTCCTGGAGACATTTCAAAATAGGGCTTCAAATAAAACTATTTTTTTCAATTAAACAGACATTAGCCGATACAACATGAATTGAATCCAGAAGCTGTATTGTCTCTTGCAGCGGAAGCTTCAGCTGCTTCTCAGTATGATTGATTTGTTTTGCTGCCCTCTGTCTCCATTTTCAGCAAGTTTTCATAAGAGTTCTCTCTGAGTTTGGATAAATAAAGGTTGGCTTTTCTCAGTCCTTTAACTAGTGTCCCAGATTGCAGAATTCATTTGTCACAAGAAACACTGATATTTGTGACATTTTCCTTTTGAATACAATGCTGAAAAATATCCCGACTTAATAAGAAATCATTTGAGGGATTCCATAGTGTGTTGACTTGATATATTGCCTTCATATGGAAATATGTTACAAAATTTAGAATTACTTGGTAACTTGATATTTCTTCATCAGGAAATAAATAACAAGCAACCAAGATCTGGAATATGGGGAACATTTATAAACAGGATTCCAGAAGGACACTAGTCTCAATATAGGTTTGTGGAACCATCAATAATTTTGCACATAATTTTGTCGGCCTTCACATGATGAGTGGCCCGCTTAATAAATATACATTAACAATACATTTGAAATACATTCATATTTCCCCATTTTATAACTACGATTTGAAAAATAGACTATCATTAGTCTATTTATTGTGTCTAATGGTGTGCAGCGTGTCATACTCATATATTAGTATTATCATCAATATTAATACAGTTATAACGACGATTGAAGAGTGAAACGTTTCACATTGGGCAATGTCGCCCTCTGTTGGGCAGAAGGAGCTGACACGCATGTATTCTCAACAACAATATATTGCAAAAGATAATGCTTAAAGCAGAATAACAGAAGAAGCCACAGTCCCACAATAAGCGGTGTTTTGATTATGAAGAAGACTGATATGCATTGTTTTCATTGAGAGTCCAAAGGCAATATACTGGGATTAGTAGAGGAACGTTCTTAGAGATTGTGACGTCACTAATACTAACTATACTGGTGATAGCGTTACTACTTCTGTGTTAGTAGTAGTAGCTGGTCAGCAGCCTATGCCCCGGCTTCCTCCCCTCTCTGTGCTGTATCTGGGTCCCACGGGTTGGCCTAGCGGTCCGCACGTCAGAGCCACATAACGCGAATGGGTCGGAGCAAAGTGCACACAGGAAGTTGCGCCTGCACAACTTTACCTTCCATGATCTTCAACCAACGCACGCTATCATGCCGCGGTGCAACGGAACGGTCCCGGGTCGACTGTGGCTCTCGCCGACGGCCCTGTGCTGTGTGCTAGCGCTGAGCGCCGCTCCGGGACTGGCGCACCCTCAGTGTTTGGATTTCAAGCCGCCCTTCCGCCCGCTCAGGGAGCTGCAGTTCTGCGTAATGTACAAGGAGTTTGGGTGCTGTGACTATCAGAGGGACCAGGAGCTGATGACAAAGTACTACCAGATTATGGATCATTTTGATTATCATGGATATGCCAACTGTGCTGGGTTCGTGCTAGAGCTGCTCTGCCAGGTAGGCTGCATGGACAAAGGTCGTTGGCTTCGTCTCCATCACGCGCCATTAGTTTGACCGAGCAGCGACACACCGTTAGCATTAAGCCGGAGAAGTTCAACAGAATGATATGACAGTAAATGTGCAACGTGCTAACAAGTTACTGGTGAGCTAAGTGAAGCTCAAGTAAGAAATACTGAGTCCTCTGAAAGCGTTGAACCCTCTGAGATGTTGATTATGCAACTGTATTTACATATTGTACTTATCGTTCTCTCTCCCATGTCACTCTCTAATTAGCACGTTTTTGTTTGCATTTATGAACGTTTCTCCAAATTGCTTGTCACATCACTCATTTATTTTTGTCTGGTTGATAATGCTCTTTTTTTAGCATGCACTTCGTACACTGTGGAAAAAGGGCACCTTCCCTTCCTATGTGAAGGAGTTTCACATAACGTTTTGACAGAAATATGCATTAATTACATTTATCTGCAGGCAAATTGACACCAACATATTACAATAACCTTACCTCATTATTAGGTGTAATTAAAACTTCAAAATGTAAACAAAACATAAGTTTGCATGCACTTAAATGTGATATAGCAGCCTCTTTTGTTAGTTACTTATTGACACAGAATCAACTTTTCCTATAGCAGGCCTTGTACATGCTTGTATTATTTTTACTGCTCTATCGTTGAAATTATTATTGTCCCTTCCTTTGCAATATTTTAAAAACTCTGAATAATTAATCTATTTGACACAGTTTTACATCAGAATTAAGATACTTTTAAAATGAGATAATATGTGTCAATATGCTAAACCAACAAATCAGAATAATTAATCTCATTAAAGTTGCTCCTATCAATATTTTTAGTTCACTATTGATCGGATTTCTTTGTGTTAGGTGAAAGGAGTCGGTTGTGGTGATAAACCCATAAATCCTTTTCACCTGAGACTGAGGGGAACTGGCTTTCATCAACCCGGTTTTAGCAGCAGAAGTTGCATAGAAAAGCTCTGACAAACCCAATGCACTCTAATAAACAGTTAGTGACTAACTGGGGAACAAACTGTGTTTCAGGAGCTGATAAAGACAAAAAAGAGCTCAAATCAATTTTATGTCCATCAGGTGGACACAAACATGACTTCAAACAAATACAAATGTAGATCTTGTAGGATTTATAATCAGACTATGGCGTGCTACACAGTTTAAAATATCAACTTGGTAGGTGATAAAATGGACCAAAAAACTGTTAATGCACATTTAATAAAATATCTACTTACTACACATCATACTCTACCTTTCTCTTCATTGCCTCCTGTCCTCGCCTCTCCTTTTTATCTACTCAGGAATGCTCCCCATATGCAGCTCACCTCTTTGATGCGGAAGACCCAAGCACCCCAGTCAGGACCATCCCTGGCCTCTGTCCTGACTACTGCTCCCAGTTTTGGAACAAGTGCAGCGCCGCCATCCCTCTCCTGTCTGACAACCCACACGTGTTCGAAGTCAAAGAAGACCAGACACGTCTTTGCCATTATCTGAAGCTCGACGATGTGGACTACTGTTACCCTAACCTCCTCAACAGCCAGAAGCTCTCCCAGAATCTGGGCCGGGTTCAGTCCGACTCTGACGGCTGTCTGCAGCTGTGCTTGGAAGAAGTTGCGAACGGGCTGCGAAACCCGCTTGCCATGGTGCATGCCAATGATGGCACACATCGGTTCTTTGTGGCAGAACAAGTAGGTTTGGTGTGGACTTATCTTCCTGAGCGGTCCAAACTGGAGAGACCATTTTTGAACATTACTCAGGTGGTGTTAACGTCTTCATGGGAAGGTGACGAGAGAGGCTTTCTAGGACTCACCTTTCACCCCAAGTACAAATACAATGGGAAGCTCTATGTATATTACTCGGTGGAGGTGGGTTTTGATGAGAGAATCAGGATTAGTGAGTTCCATGTTTCAGCCAAAGACATGAATGTGGTGGATCATGCCTCTGAGCGGTAGGTATGGACTGATCTAGGTTAGGAAACAGCAATGGTCCAATGCCATCTCTTTGTCTTTTATTTTCAATGTCCACTTTCCTTTTAGGGTTATTCTGGAGATTGATGAACCAGCATCCAACCATAATGGAGGGCAACTTCTGTTTGCAGATGATGGCTACTTATATATTTTCACAGGGGATGGTGGAATGGCAGGAGATCCCTTTGGGAAATATGGGAATGCCCAGAACAAGTAAGATGTCCACAAAGTTTTCTGAAATTAGACACCTGAAATTATCTGAAGCAATCAAGAATATTCCCAATTTAAAATATGTGGGAAAGAACCCTATTGGGCTACAATCTGATCCATATTTTAGTCATACGGAAAGTTAGAGTAATTGCATGTTTCTTTGCATTTGAGATCAAATCTGACTTCTTCCATATTACCACATCTACTTTAGGTCAGCTCTGTTGGGTAAAGTTCTCCGCATTGATGTGAATGACAATGAGAGAGGCCCGTTGTACAGAATTCCTCCAGATAACCCCTTCATACACGAGCGGGGGGCACGACCTGAGATTTATGCTTACGGGGTCCGCAATATGTGGAGGTGCTCTGTGGATCGGGGTGACCCACGGACCAAAGAGGGCAAAGGGCGTATCTTCTGCGGGGATGTGGGCCAGAACAAGTTTGAAGAGATTGACATCATTGAGAAAGGTCGAAACTTCGGATGGAGAGCCAAGGAAGGGTTCTCTTGCTACGACAAGAAGCTGTGTGCTAACAGCTCGCTAGGTAGGCGTGCTCTGGTCGGTCTAATGGTTTCCTCTTTTGACTGCATCAGCACTCCAACTATGCTGAATTCCAGGACTATGTGTATGTTATCAAAGGAAACTTTATCTAGAAAGCAGGACTAGCCGCAGGGTCGACTGTGTGGACAGGAAACAGGAAGAGATGCAGCAGTTCAGTGCCGCTCACCAGGCAGTGTAGCCCGGGCATTAGGCATCAGGCATTAGGTAAAAGGCATAAGACATTAGGTAATAGGCATTAAGTAAAAGGTAATAGGCATTTTGAAATAAGGTATTAAGGATCAGGTAATAGGCATCAGGCATCACAAAACTTCAGATGGGTAGAAACAACATTTAGTGCGGTTACATGCATTCGAATTACTGGCTTAGTCGGACTAAAATCGAATTATCCCGTTATGTAAACACCTTTGTTTGAATAATTGCGGTCCGACTACGATCCGATTAACACCCCTGGATAACTCGATCCGACTCGATTGATAATTCGGACATCCCGGCATATAAACGGTGAATCGGATCGGAACTGGACGATGGGCCTTTGCGCATGCTCAAGATCCCGCCGCCCCTTCTCTCCCTCCCTCCCAGGTCGTGACCCAGAAGTCGAAAGAGACGATAAGTTGTCACGGCCGGCAGAAACAAACAAACGTAAAAGTCTGGTTACAAGACGACACTACTTTCGGTGGGTGTCCCCGCTAGCTCCCTGCTGTAGCCAGCTAGCGCTGCTGCTAGTCCCCTGTTTTCTCTACATTAGCTTGAATTTCCCTTTGGGGATCAATAAAGTAATTATCTATCTGTCTAGCTCCGCGACAACCACCGAAGCTAGCAGGGTTCTCTCCATTATGAAGACTGAAGAGGTCAAGCGGAGATGGCTGTATCACCACTACATGTAACGAAAACAGCGCCACCTATCGTATCGGATATGACATGCATTTGGCCAATGACTCTATTTATTCATCGCCATGTATATTAGGATAACAGCGGTTGCCCCGAAAGAGAGCATAGTCCGACTAAAGCAAGATTCGAATTAATACCATCATGTAAACGCACTGATTGTTCTCTCTACTATTTATAATTGTCACTATGGCAATACTATTTCCTAAAAAAAAAACCTAAGGAACCCCACACTGACAGTATTCAGATGTCAGTTGGACATATAATTATTGGGCATGATCATACTATTACAAATAATATAAAAATATATGTATTTACCTTTAAATCTACATTCACACATAAAAGCTTATTAAAGTAAGTAAACAAGTGGCTTCATTGTAAAAGAAATTGCTAAAGGAGATGAAGTAGAAACTCAACAATACCAATAATTACCCTTGGGATTTTTCACAGATGATGTTCTCCCTATTTATGCATACCCTCACAAGATGGGCAAGTCAGTGACTGGTGGCTATGTGTACCGAGGCTGTGAATACCCCAACATGAACAGCATGTACATATTTGGAGACTTCATGAGCGGGTAAGGTTGAATCTGGTAACTATTTCTTCAAAATAACACCAACCTCAGAAACTTCTGTCGTCGCTATTAAACACTTTTGAGGAATGGTAAGAATGTGAAGTAAGCCTGAAGATAAGTGGCGTAGGAGTTTGTTAATGCCTGCAATACCTGCATTGGAGGAATTCTGAATTGACATTAAGTACATAAACTAATTGCGAGTTCAATTAGCACTCATTTGCCTTCAGAAAAAAAAGATTTGTTTTAAGAATTGCCTTTTCTGAAGTATGTGAAGTGTTATTATTTCTTTATGAAACAAAGTGTTTTTGAATGCCAAAATGGTTTGTTCTGCTACTATAATAATTATATAAAGTAGCTCAAATTAAAATTAAATGTTAGGGTTTGTGTTCTGCAAATGTGATAATAAACCAGTATGTTTGAAAACACTCTGAAAAAGGATATTCTGTATATTTAATACTTTTACATTTATTACTTTAAGTGCATTTTGCCTCTGTACTTTTACTTTAGTTTGAATGCAGTACTTTTCTAATGTGTATAAAGTGGTATGGATAATTTTACTTACTGTCAGTAAACAGGACCTGAATGGATCCCAGTGGGGGTTCTGGTGGAGAGTGTGGCTCAGGTTCTGTTTGGCTTTCTCCAGGATCCATTTTCTTCATATATGTTCACATTAAATGTATAATTTCATAATTGTCATTTGGTCTCTAATGTAATTGAATTATGTTATTCTGTTCGTAAAATATCAACCTGTGCTGTCCGTCTGTTGCACATACTGGGGTTTCTTCTTCTCTGAAATGGAGGTCAAAAGACAGAGAGTGTCACACGCTGTTCAGACTGTAAAGCCTCTTGAACCTCTTTGTTTGAAAGTACTTTGGGACATGTAGGAAAACATAAACCAAGGTAAAAGTAAATAATAATTGTTGGTACGGCAATAAAAATGCACATGACAATCCATCATTAATGCACTGCACATTAAAAATTGTAGATTTGATTATTTTTCCAGGCGTTTGATGAGTCTGCGGGAGGACAGAAACACAGGGAGATGGAACTACAATGAGATTTGTATGGGCAGGGGCCGGACCTGTGCCTTCCCTGGACTCATCAACAACTACCAGCAGTACATCATCTCCTTTGCAGAGGACGAAGCTGGTAATGCATGAACACATGCACACCCTCAAACTCCCAATGCATCTAAAGTTCTGCACCAGCTGTAACTTGTCAATGTGTAATGTCATCTTGTTGTTGTTCTTTCCCTCAGGTGAGCTGTACTTTATGTCAACTGGAATAGCCAGTGCCACATCACCCTCAGGAGTCATTTATAAAGTGGTGGACCCCTCCAGGTGAGTAATAGGAAGTCTGCCTGCTGTTAGAAGGTGCAGGTGGCTGACTATGATGAAGACATGACTGTCCACAGTCTTCTTCAACAACACTGTTTAGGACAATTTCAGGTATATTTCAGTTTCAGCAGAGCATGTATAGTTTTTTGCAAGCGTACACCACTTAGTCAATTCAGCCCTTTGGATGTGTTCGCTCAAGACAAGATGGTTCAGTCCATTAATGTCACTGCTAGGGGTGACATGGAACAGTCCAGGTTGCGACAGAGACAGGGTTTTAAACAGTGAGTAAAATAATTATAACTTTGTTTTTCTTACTTGTTTTTCCACCATCATAACACAAAGGAAACATGTGTAATGTGTCAGTACAATAACTGCTCACTGCATGAATAGTATGTAGAGTTCTATGAAATTGACATATATCTGTTCCCTATCACAAACACAGACTTGTCCTTCTCTGTGCGCCTGAGGGTCCTCGGTACAGTCCTCGGTCCTGTTGTGACTTGAGCTTTTATATGCAGTAGCTGTGTAGATGTGTCTGCCTGCTTGTATTGTCTTCTCTTATGTGCAACAATATTTCATTGGGTTTTGTTCCTCATTTTCAGACGTGCTCCACCAAAACTATGTCACTATGACCCTCTTCCTGTCAGAGTGAAAAGCACCCTCATTAAGTTTGTTCCCCAGGAAAGTGAGTTGACGACCTCACGACGGACTAGTTGCAAAACAAATTAAATCTGTGACATTCAGTATTTTAGATTCACATTTGGTCGTCTTGTTTTTTCATTCTCCTTCAGCATTAATTGGCGTTGAACCACCAAACAAAATCCAGCTGGAGCCACAACCAACAGAGCCCTTCAACTGGCTCCAAGAGCTCACTGATCGTCTAGGAGGACCGGAAGGGACCACCCCGCGACCAACCACAACTACCACAAGATCACCAAGACATTCGAGGCGGAAAGGCAGACGCATGAAGGGCAAATCCAGAACGGAAAGTACACCTGAGCTCCAGAATGGAGTGGTGAGGCTGGTTGGGGATGAACAGGGCCGCAGCGACCGTGGACGGGTGGAGATCTACGTTAACAGGGACTGGGGCACCGTGTGTGACGACCTATGGACCATCAAGAATGCTCTAGTGGTGTGCCGGCAGCTGGGCTTCAGGTATGCTCTGAAGGCAGCCAAGAACTCTGAGTTTGGGGAGGGGACAGATCTGCGGATTCTTCTGGATGATGTCCAGTGTGAAGGAACTGAGTCCAGCTTGCTGGACTGCCAACATGCTGGCGCTGGGACACATAACTGTGCCCATTATGAAGATGCTGGGGTGATCTGTGGCAACCTGCACCACGTTGTTGAAATCTAAATGGTTGACTATGAAATTAGGCCTAATTATCAGCAACTCAGTCTAAAAATTTAAATGTTAAAAACTGGTATTTTTTAATCTAGTCGTTGAGTGGAATTTTCTCATTCCCATTGATGAGCACAGCATACATAGACCACGCTTTCCAGAAGTTTCAATTAAGTTAAACCGCAGTAAAAAGGGAAGAGAACAAGGAGCACTAGTACTACTACTAATGGTTGTCATAGGAACCACTGGTGACTGTACAAGCTATAGGGAATCACAAAGTGATGTATGTTAAGGGATCTAGGAACAATCTGTCTATCAAAGCATTCCCTTAGGTCATTTATCAGAGAGCCTACAGCTGGGGTGCATCTAACTCTGAAACCTTATCTCAGGTGGGCTTTACCTTCAGTAATGTTTACTTGTCAGTAGTGACTCATTGCTTTTTGTCAAAGATAACGGTTTATAAGTTTATTTAAAATTTCTATCACACACTTGAATGTTTAATTTGAAGGTTTGAATTTGAAAGTATTTTCTCAGTGATTTGTTCAAATAATCCATTTACACATAGAATGTTATATTTTCTCGTAAATGTTCAATGCCAACTGAGTGAATGTATGGGTGTGGTATGATTTTAGTAAATAATTTTAATGAAAAGCATTCTAGTCTGTACTGGCTTCCATCCACACTTCACTGTTTGTCATAACTCAACATCTGAAGCACTGTTTTATGAAAGCTTTTGAAACCCCTATTGATCTAAGGAAGTGTTGGCTTGTGCTTTCTTGTGTTTTAATTGTACTTAACATGACATAAGTCAATGTTTGTGTCTATGGTAAACTACCAGTCATATGACTGTAAGGATTCTTGAAACATCCTCAAACACCACCTCGATGAAAGCAAGGCAGACAGAAAAGACTTCGGGTCAGTGGCACTGGAACCCATCCCAGCTGACATTGGGCGAAGGCTGTTCACCTGGACAGGTGCAGCCAAAGAAATAAACATGTTAAATCTTTCACAATTATCCTTTTACTTTTATTCTGAGTCTCCTTATTCAGTATTTGCTCTATACAACAACAGTTTTCAACAATATAGCATCTTATATACAAATACTCTAAAACATTTTTAAATAGCACAATAAGGTGTAAAAATAAATATGAGTACTAACGGCAACAGCTCTGCACACATAAATGATTACAACTGTATTGCATTAAACAATGCGACAATTAATTGAAAAGTTGATTCTTGCTGTGTACATGAAAATAAATAGTAGTCAGCTACTGTTGCTAACATACTCGCATTGGCCCAGGTTTATTTAATCATATTGATTATTTATTTGTCTTATGTAACCCTGGTACACTGATGTTTGCATTATAGATTGTAAATAAGGATGTATTGCATACGATCATTCTAATGCCTCTGCTTTTATTTATTATTATTTATTATTATTGACATATAAATGCAGATGCAAGTCCTTTTACCGTGCCTGAGAAAGTATAGTTGTCGAATGCGATGAACGTAATACTCTGCCCTCCTACAACTGTATCAAAGGGCCTTTATTTTAAGGAAGGTGCTGACCACAACCCCAACGGTTAAAGCTGCTCAGAGGCTGCAGTCCGCAGTCTGCAGGGCTTGTAGGATGCATGGTGTAGCTCTGCATTGTCTGTGAATCAATGCACTGCAGGCATTATCTGCAGACACCTCTGTTTTCTTTGGATGTATAAACGTCAGTGTGAATAATAAAAAATGTAATATTAAATCCACAAACATCAGTCAGTCATTATGCAAAATGATCCATATTTATCAGCAACGAACTAGCGTCTGTCAGAGCAGCGTATTAGCAGCACTGCAGATGGATGCGAGCAGAGTCAGCACCCGGCAGTAGCCTCACTCACTCTCCCCCTCCTCCTCACACACCATGTACGCATTTCTCACATCCTACCGTAGCTTTAATTAATCGTCGTTAGACCATTACATTTTCTCTGTTTCCGTGGAGACCGCGAAATTAATTTCCCAGCTGTGGAGAAGAAAATGAAGTGGCTTTTTGTCAGAGCGGTGCAGGACAAAGCCATGAACCCCGGGATGCTTCTGGCTCTCCTTGGACTCTGGTAAGTGTGGGATTATGTGAAGGAGCAGGGCTGCCTCATTATGACGCGAGGAGGAAGGTTTGTCGGGGGAACTGGTTGCAGATGTTGCCTTCTCCAGGCTCTCATGTCTTTGCCCTTGACTGGTACCGCTGCATTACGCATCTTTTATGCTACCTGTGATCACAGTGGAGCAAAGATGTTGTTCATGCTCACACAATGAGCCATCACATTTGGGGCTCGATGAACAGATGTGATCCTCTGCCTCGTCAGGACATGTTCTATAAATGAACCATTTGTGTATCTTGGTGAAAAACAATCGGGTGTTGTTTTTTTTGCATCTGAGTTTTGTAATTAAAGAGAGCTTGTATTACAGCTGGAGAATGTCATGTGGGCTATTGATGGGCAGATGATTGATGATTCTGTTACTTGAAGACATCAGCTAGCCTATACCTCGGACCAGAGGAAACTCCTGTTAGTTGCTCACAGAGGGGAACATTGGCCCACGGGTGTCAAGAGGTGACCACTCGGCATTTTAATGTTTTAGTTAGCATTTTTTGCAATTATATTCTAATATAGTAGGACAACACATACATTAATCGGCTGGATGCATACTTAACTGTTGATTGACAGTCTCCTGTTCTGTGGAACTTTATTTGCCAAGAATTTGTTAATAATGACAATGAGGAAGGAGGGACATCTTTGGAACCTATTCTGAGCTCATTTCATTTATTTTTTTTCTAATGCCCAAAATCAAGTAGAGTATATATCCACACACTTAATATTTTTTCATACAGATAGCACTTTATTATTATTTTTTTTTTAGCTTTTTGGACCATCAGAGCATACGGCCCAAAATCACTAATTTCAAATGTGCCTTTACAATCTGTATAACATATTACTACTACTACTACTACTACTACTACTACTACTACTACTACTACTACTACTACTACTAATAATAATAATAATAATAATAACAACAGGATAAAGTAGAATAATAATGATAATGAAAACAGTCCTCAGACGGTGAGATGAGTTTCCTCTGTAGTGTGGCCTTAGGAGATGAGTTTTCTGGTGGCCGGCTCAGCCTTAGAGATAGCGTAAGGGGATGAGTTTCCTTTTTAGAGCTCCGCCTTAGAGATAATTAGCCTGCAAGCTCAAAGGCCAAGCTGCCAAAAAAGGGTGAAGGAGGGAGAGAGGAAGGGACATGTGCCAGGCAAAATTTGAAATGTGTAAGGTGAGGTTGTGTTCTAGATTGTCATTTAATGCTCAGTAAACAATTGAAGCATAGCATAACTACCTGCAGTGACAAGTGAATAAAAACAACGTTTAACCTCCCCTACAGCCCTCGGTGTGGACAGTCTGTAAAGGCTCAACGTACATAATAGAATAATAGATTACACTCTGCCAGATGGTACAGCTGAGCTACAACTATATTTGTTTGTTGTTTCTATGATAGGCATCATGTAACCATAACCAAGTTTGTGCTGTGTTCAGCAGACTTCACATGCTGTCTCATGTGGGCTTGTGTCACTCAAATGAATAATTCTGTAACCATTTTAGATGCCTCTGACTGAGTTTACCTTTGTTAAAGATTATTTACTAATACAAATGTTTGTTTCTTATCATGTTGCTTGTTTTCTACTCCACAGTGCAGCATCTGGGCCCAGTAAACAGGAAGAAGAAGACTATGAAGATGTTCCTATTAATAAGACCTGGGTCTTATCACCAAAGGTCTACGAGAACGATGTAACTTTTATCCTAAATAAACTGCTACAAGGCTATGACAACAAATTGAGGCCTGATATTGGAGGCAAGTCAAGTTTATCCTCTGGAAATATTCTTTGTTTTAACTCTGGCTCGACAGTATGGGTTACTGCTGAAGGGACTTGAATTCTTTATACTGGCCAGTATAGCAATCCTCTGGCTGCAAAAGTGCGACAAATGCTGAAAATAAGTCTGATAATATAGAAGAGAAAATTACCCTACCTCTGTTCAGTAAACTTTGTCAACATGAGTTTAAGGTCTCAATCACTAGTTTAAAACATTCTTCAATGCAGTGTCATATATGTTGTGTTTATTGTCCCATTTAGAGTGGAATAGACAAAAAACGGGGAATACTTTAGGGTGAGGCTACCCTGTGATCGACAGGTAGCTACCATGGCGTAGCTACCACACGACCACCTGTCAATCAAGAACAGGATCCCGCATTCGCTTGACAAAAATACACTCTAAGGCAGTAATCCCCAGTAGCCAAACACACAGGAACACACGCACGGAAAAAACACAACATTAAATTAAATTACAATAAATACACTTGCACAAAAGTTGTAAAGATTGGGGACTTTATAATATGGCGGCACCTAAGAAATAAAAATGAAAGAAATCAAGCGGAACCCACATCCAAGCCCTCCAGAATGGCTCATATTACAGACCGACTAGCAAAACCAGAAGAGAGAGAGAGAGAGAGAGAGAGAGAGAGAGAGAGAGAGAGAGAGAGAGAGAGAGAGAGAGAGAGAGAGAGAGAGAGAGAGAGAGAGAGAGAGAGAGAGAGAGAGAGAGAGAGAGAGAGAGAGAGAGACGCACATAGCGAGAAAACCAGAGAGAAAGACAGAGAGAAAGAGAAAAAGATAAGAGCTAGCAAAGCAATGTATCGAGAGGGACAGAAGTTTGTTACAGCTGTAACAGGTGATACAATGACCACAACAAGGGTACAATAAAAGGTAAAAGCAGGAAAAATATAACAAGACATATCTGTCCCTGGGCTTTACCAGCACTTTGGTCGGCCAAGGAGTGACACCCCAGTGTGTTGTGTGTCTTAAAATACCAGTTGCAGACAGTATGAAGTCCACTAAATTGAAAAAAGACAATTGGAAACCCTCCATGCACCTTGAGTTTTTTTAAAAAGAAATTGGAAACTTGTAATCCCCAGCAGAGTCAATTTATACAACTGCATCTGTCCCTGAGAAAGCATAACTCGCTTCCTACAAAGTAGCCTACAGAGTCGCCCAATGCACAAAGGTTTACACAATAGCAAAAGAGTTAATTCTGCCAACAGGCATTGACATGGTTTCAACAGTAGTTGATGAAGCAACGGCCATTAGACATAATTTTTCTGTTGTCAAACAACACTATATTTCAAGGCGTGTCGGTGACCTCTTTGCAGACATGAAAGAGCAGTTTATTGAAAAAAGTTCTGTTTCACTCTGCAAATGTATGAGGCAGTGGGCAGCAATAAAGACAATTGCTTAATGACATGTCGGGTATGTTGATGCAAAGGATATAACGGAGGATTTGTCTTTTTTCAAATACCAAACGCAGGGCCACTGCAGAAGAACCTTTCAAAATAATTTTTCAAAATATTTTAAAGAGGCAGATCTAAAGAGGGAGAACTGTGTGAGAGTCTGCACAGAAGGGCCTGAAGGCGATGGTTGGGAAGGGCAGCGGAGTGCAAGCTCTTATCAGGTGCGTCTCTCCTAAAGCACAGTGGACACTGCCTCTTTTACAGAGAACCTTGCCTCCAAAGAGCTACGTTCCAAATTTAGCTCTGTGTTGACAGATTCCATCTCAACAGTCAACTACATAAAAACCAGACCCCTGAAATCCAGAAGTTTATCATCAATATGTGATAAAAAAAATCAGAAAAAACTCAGAACAAAAAGCTTAACAGACTGAATTTACAATTGCAAGGCACCAACAGTCATCTACAGCTCACAGACAAAATAACATCTTTAAAAAAATACAATTATTCCATGTATGAATGCTCATATCTCAGCCCGGAAAAGCACTTTCAGAAGTACTTCTCTGAGGATTCTGCAAAATATATAATAACTGCACTTGCAGACCTCAGTAGAAGAGGAGTGACTGTTAGCAATCCTGATCCAAGACGCAGCATTGTTCTGTTTCTGTGGCGCTGTTTCACTTATCAGGTTTAAGGTGATGGCAGCTGTTGTGTGTCCTCAGAAAAAGAAAAAGCTAATCATATTTTTAGTGTAAAGGCAGGTGCCACATCTCATCTCTTATAAACAGGGTTTGACCTGTCCTGCTGTGTTACTTGTCGTTTCCATCCGCTGTTTTGTAAACTACAGTCTCAGGGGCTTCCTTTGTCTGCAATGCGCCCATCACACTGGCTGTGTGAGGCTATTTCCGGGTGACTGTGGCTCAGTGGTGAAAAGGCTCGTCCATCAATCAGAAGATTGGTGGTTTGATCCTCTGCTCCGCTAGCTCAGGACAATGTGTCCTTGCGCAGTAAACTAGACCCCACAATTGCTCCCGCAGATGTGCCTACGGTGTATGAATGTTAGTTAGTCCTGATGGACAGGCTCGCACATGGTAGCTCCTCCCATCAGTGAATGGGTGGATGATGTAATGTAGTGTTAAACCGCTTTGCTTTGTCGGAAGACTAGAAAAGGACTTGTCCAGTTATCATTTCACTGGTGTATTTTTCCTTTGGCATGGATCCTCCAGAGAGCATCAGAACGCATTCGACAGAGGAATCCTATCTTCCCTCGCACAGTACTTTAACACAGCGGTCCCACGGCCCAGTACAGGTCCGTGGGTTCCTTGGTAACGGGCCACACGGAAAGAATGAATTAAAAAAAAGTTGATTGATTATCAAGGTTGGAAAGATGTTATATTTAGAAAAATTACCGGATACATCTGTCTGTGTCCATGAACCTCTTGTTTCAACTCTGCCGGTGTTTAAATTCAAGTCAGAATATCCTGAGACAAAAAAGCACTGAAAACACTGCTTTAATTGCCAACATGCTGTCTTTGTGAAGCAGGTTTTCGGTCCATGGCGCAAAAAAGGTTGAGTGCCGTTGCCTTAACAAACTACTCATAGAGATTTTCAAACTTAAACTATGTGTCCGTGGCAGCAAAAAAAACAACATACATTTTCTTATGTACAGCAGTCCGTGCCCATTTACCACTGCATCTTTTTCATCTTTTTTTTCAATTGACATCAATAGAGAGCCCATGTCTCCAACCTTGCATGAAATTACCCTCACTTGCAAATGTAAAGAGGAACTTAAATTGGCAAAAAAAGAATAATCATCAACAGCAATAGATTTAGTTCTGACAATTTAGGGTGTATCTAATCGTCTAACCCAGTGGTTCTCAAACCTTTTCTGTCACGCCCCACTTCGGTGGAAGAAAGTGCATATGTGTGAGCCATCACGCTGTATCAGTATTAGTGACTGCAATGAGCTGAGGTGCTGTAGATTTGATACGGCCTCTCATGTATTTATTATTGACGTTTTTTTGATGTACTATGTATCGTTATCATGTTCATGGAGAGAGGTCGGACCTTGTTGTTACAAGGTAGCCGATTCATCCCTGGTTACCATAGTTTGCATGTTGAAGTGTCCTTGAGCAGGACACTGAAGCTCAGCGCTTCATAGCCGCTCATTGCTCTTTAACACTGCCCCACCTGTAATACTTCCGTGCCCCACGAGAAGGTCGTGCCCCAGTTTGAGAACCACTGCTTTAAGTTAATCAGACAGATAGCATCTTTTTGGACATCAGCTAAAAACATTCCTGTCTATGTCAATGCAGTGTCTTCTATGTTTCAGTGAGGCCAACAGTGATTGAAACAGCCGTGTATGTCAACAGCATTGGACCAGTGGACCCCATCAACATGGTGAGACTAGAGATTTCCCATCGTTATTTCTCTTTATTATAATGTAAGACAACCAGAATGCACAAGCTACAATACCATTATGTTTTTACAGTTTGTGTTTTTACAGTATTATGAAGAGCATAAAGCATGAATATCTGTACAACAAGCAATCTGTCCAATAATTGGGTGCAAAAGTATAACCTCTTGGATATTGTTTAAAAAGCCCCTGCGTTGAAAGCATACTTTTTTGATGAGCAGAGAACATTTAAAGCATATTGTTTGCATCCTGCAATACTAACTAACGGTATCTACCTGAATGAATTGCAGTATTAAACATGTTTATAAAGCACCTGTTAAAATAGTTCCTAAGCATTAGTGCATCTAAATCAGTATATGTATAAATGAATGCATAAATAATTTTAATATTTTGGTAATCATTTACTAAGACTTCATACAGTTTGTTAATACTCATCTATAAGTCCCTAATAATTAGTTTGTAATACATATTATTTAATCATAGAGCTCGGCAAAGTTGAAAAGATTAAACTGATTAATCGCAGGATTTTTCTGCGATTAACCACATTATGCAATTATCGGAAAAAAATTATTTATTTTTTTTACCAGGGGAAACATCTGTCTTTTATCAAGGAACAACATAAACAGTCTGTTCAGTAGTGGTATTAAGTAGTCCTATTCAGTAGTCCCATTAAGGACAAGCCACTCCTTCTTTGGTCCATGTTCTGTTTGTTGCTAACCTAAAAGATGTACGTTAAAGACCAGCAATTGATTAGCTTTATACAAAAGAAATAAGTGCTTTGGATGTTTTTCACTTGAGTTGTTCTTACTCAGTGAGAAAAGTTCAGTCTGTGATGGCTTGAACAGATGTTTATAAGTCTGGTTGAATGAGGTGGTGGTGTGAAGGACGGCTGTCAGCGGCTTTGGGCATGCGCGATTAATTTTTGCCAGAAAAATTCCTTTTTTTTTTAGGAATGTACCAAACTGTATATTTGGTCAATCCTAATATGGCATGCTTCACTTGCATTGATAGGGTTGCATTGACCCTGTAATTATTAATGCGATAATTGTGTTACATCCATTGAATTAAAGCTGAAAGTCTCCACTTCAACCACATTTTTGTTCAAAGGGTAAAATAAGAAAAATAAGAAAAATTGTGTCACAGTCTAAATACATATGGCCCTGATAGTACATAAGATATTATACCGACCACTTTTAATTTTGACCTGATGATGGCGCTTTATGAAAAGTCATGGAAATAATCCTGAGGGAAAAATTGTTTGAACCAAATTACAAAACAATCTCTCCGGTCCAAGAATCCGTTTGCTCTCAAATTCTCAAATCTTCTTGTATAAAGTAATTTTTCCTAAATCCGTTTCAGGAATACACCATTGACATCTTCTTTGCCCAGACATGGTATGACAGTCGATTGAAGTTCAACAGCTCGATGAAGCTGCTCATGCTCAACAGTAACATGGTAGGCAAAATCTGGATTCCCGACACATTCTTCAGGAATTCTCGCAAATCAGATGCCCACTGGATCACCACTCCCAACCGCCTCCTGAGGCTGTGGAGCAATGGGAGAGTCATGTACACATTGAGGTAATACAACCAGTTTGCGTAAATTTTTGGTAGACATTTTTAATGTTGAACTATCACCTCTTCCAACATCTTTGTTGTTTGTGCAGCTTAGTGTGTGCATCTTTATTTTGTAAGTGTCTTTCCGGTTTTTATCATTTAAAGTTTAATAATAAAAAGAAAATCTTTTTGCATTTGTTAGTGTAATTACAGAGAAAACATGAAGTACCTTTACTATGTTCGGCCACACCTGGGAGGGAAAAAAACCAATGCTGAGACATAATTTTCTCTGTCACAATTCTGTTTTTGTCAGGTTGACTATTAATGCGGAGTGTTACCTAAAGCTGCATAACTTTCCAATGGATGAGCACTCGTGTCCACTGGAGTTTTCAAGCTGTAGGTGGTCAAACGTTTTCCCCCCCATTTTTTAAATCTTGACTACAACTTTTGTAACTTGCAAAGGAGCTTCTGTGTGGGCTAGCATTGTGGCTAAGCCTTTTCCCTCTCCTTGCTAAAAGGTCCATCTGCTTGAGGCTGCCCTCTCTAAGCCTGTACCAATCTATCATCTGCTCCACCAGCAGAGAGAGGTCACCTAGTGTCATTTTCTCCAACAGACTTTATGAATTATGCACCTTTCCCCAGTCTGATTCATGCTCTCTGTGTCATCCGTCTCTTGCATTGTGCTTTAGCCTTTCATGTCATGATCTTTTTAGTGAAAAAGGCAAAGAGTATATCATAGAGTTGAGTATGAATGTCAGGACCAGTCCATTCACACTAAATGTCATCAAATAAGCAAAGTCTTAGGTCATAATTTAATCTAAATTTGGGTATTTATTAAAACGCCAGCGAAAAAAAAACATTTTATTCTTAAGCAATTATCCTTTTTTGCAGTTTTGCAAATTATATTCTTGCAATAGCAGTGGAAAAAGTAGTGCGACATTGTTATACCTACACAAAATCTTAAAAAAAGGAAGGTTTTATAAAAAGGCAAAACATATGACTTTAACACCTTGGACTAAGTCATTTCTTCTACTAACTAATTAAGGCTTTCCTTCCCTTAACCATGACCACAATATTTTGATTGTATCTGAGTGGATCGATTTGTCTGTGGTGATATTTGGGAGATCAGAAAATGTTCATGAAAAGTAATAAAACAGTTGCAGAGTTCAATTTGAAGGCTTTGAAAAGAGATATATTTTCAAATTAAGTCAATTCAAGGATTGGCCAAACAATATTTGTTTCAATATGAATTTGGAATTTACTGTAAAAGCACCGCAAAATGTCAAATAGTCTGTAAAACATGACCAATGAATAATATGGGAGTGTATTTTCTCAAATATCCATGTCAGAGAAAGAACAAGAGTAATTACTTTCACACTTTGTATGCAACTGTATGAGTACAAGCTCACATCTGCAAAAACTACCTACTACTGACTATTACAGGCATGCCTATCGCCGTTCGTGTTTATCTATCATAACAGTGCACAGACTGTTAGATTCATTTGAAGACATCTTACCCATTTGAATACATTTCATGAGACTGGGCAGGTCAGTTCCTCATTGAATGCTACCCTCTGCTTGTGATTCATCGTAAACTACATGATAAAAAGGTATATAGGCATCAGTAAGGCTTTCACTTATTGTATTATATGTCTGTTTCTGGGGGGGTTTGGTAGATGGTTATCCCAAAAACGAGATAATGTACCGGTGGCAGAGACGAGCAGTGGAGGTGGCAGACCAGCGGTACTGGAGACTTTACCAATTTGCCTTTGTAGGGTTGAGGAACACCTCTGATGTGGCATACACCCAGTCAGGTATGTGGTTATGACCAAGCTCTCCTGCATGTCGTCAGTTTTGCATTGAGCATTGGTATTACAAGAATGTAGAATTTTTATGAATTTTAGTGAAAGACAACAGTTCAACATCATCAATTAAACTTATTTTACTAATTCATAAGTAGACATTCATATTAAAATAAGGTGCAAATAAAACCTCAAAACCTATAATGGTATTAAGCTTTTATTTCTATTTTCATTAAAAGTGTGGTCCTGCAAATTAAGAGCATGACTTAATGATTTCACTTCAAATTTTGTAATGCCCTCCCTGTCGTTACTCTTAAATAGCCTCTGCTTGTGCTTGGATTTCAGCCCAAAGAAATATTACTGCAGGCACAGATTTCCTGTGCTCCTGCTTTAACCCTTCTCCTCACACTTCTTGTGTTTCTGTGTGCATGTTTTTGTGGTTGTTTTGTTTAACAACCAAGATACCTCACCTCAGCAATATAAAATACCATTGCAAGCAGGACAACATTAAATCTAAATTATACGAATTCTTTACAAAACCATGAATCGTAACAAACAGGGGTAAAATAGCGACACCAAGTGGACAAATTAAATAATTGTGTGAGCTTGAGTGACTTCCAGCTTCTGGAATGCACTCCCGTTGATTCTTACACTGGCAGCACATTGGTTCTTTTTGACAGTATGTCTCTTAAATGTTTGTCTTCCCACCTCTGTTCATGATATTAACACCTGCTTTGAATACTTAGCCTTAAGTTGCTCCTGTTGCTCTGCCTACGGTGAATGAATATAAATGTTGTGTGAATGTTAGAGTTTGAATGTGCAGGTGGCACCTTGCTATCAGTGTATGAATGGGTCTTAATGGGTGAATGATGACAATGTAGTGTGAAAGTGCTCCGAGGGATCGGAAGACGAGAAAGGCACTATGCAAGTACAGACCATTAACATTATAACATCGGCACCAGTGTCTATTTTAAAAGTTACTGTACGGTTTCTTTTTTGCCTTCTTTTTGGTCTACAACATGACACCATGTTGTGTTGGGTTCTTTTCCAGACAATGTACCAGCACAGAGGCAGGGATGATGTGTCAACAATACACTGACATTCTATTGGTTTGAAGTTTTGACAGGGTTGTTGCAAAAAAATATTATATATATATAATTTTTATATATATATATATATATATATATATATATATATATATATATATATATACATATATATATATATATATATATATATATATATATATATATATATATATATATATATATAAATATATATATAAATTATATATATATATATATCTTCTGAGAAAGTATATATATATATATATATATACATATATATATATATATAAATATATATATAATCATATATACAATATACACAGGGGCTATTTGAGTGTGAAGATGAGGTTTTGAGGGAGAACATTACACAATCTAATGTCTAAAGTCATGAACAAGCTCTTGAATAAAGATCGGGAAATAGCCCTATACAAGGGGTTACAGAAAAACTAAACTTTGCATTATTTGACCACTTACATAGCTCACTTCATGCAATACAGCTCACTTCATCCTGTGCGTATTAAGGATTTATCTTTATGTCTACCTTATTAATATATTTTCAGGGGAATATGTCATCATGACAATCTTTTTTGACTTGAGTCGGAGAATGGGCTACTTTACCATCCAGACCTACATTCCCTGCAGTATGATTGTGGTCTTGTCCTGGGTCTCCTTTTGGATCAACAAGGACGCAGTCCCAGCCCGCACATCTCTAGGTTTGTGTGTTCTTATTTAATGCATCTTGAGTAAGAATTCAAATGTGCCTCTTTCTATAAATCACTGTACATGACATTGATTTTTAAATATTTGTAAATGTAAGTAAACTTTAACTGCACACCGCAACACAGAGTGAAATGTAGCCTCTGTGTTTAACCCATACGAGTATTAGGAGCAGTGGGCTGATACACATTGCTCAAATGCACCTTGGCAGAGCCAAGGAGAACTGACAAAAAGTAGTGTTCACTTTCAGTATTACTATGTGGGAGTCATGTGACGGTGTCACCACTCCTGTTCCTTCCATCATTCTTTTTAGAAGCATTGTCTGAAAGTGGATTTATTAAATACCCAGGTAGCAGCGGACTCGGCCGTATTGCGACTGAGTGTCGGCTGATCGGCTGTGGTCCAGCTCAATGCGGCCAAACGTGACCCTGCTTTGGCCCATTTACTTTTTGCCGTATCTGGTCTAGATGTAGCTGTTACAGACGCAGGCCTATTCAGGCTGCGACATGGCAGCCGGGTTTCTTGCTGTTCAGAAGGTTACTTCCTTTTTTTCCCCCTTCTGACAGGGTGTGTGGGCTTACACAATTTGGTTTGCTGGGATCTAACACTTGTTCTTTGATGGTATCCTCCCAAATGTATAATGTATGAGAAAAGCATTCAAATAAATGTAGACAAGAAATATTTTATATGCCACTGATGAATTTGTCTCTGTGACAATCCATTTAGGTATCACCACAGTGCTCACAATGACAACTCTAAGCACCATCTCCAGGAAGTCCCTGCCCAAGGTTTCCTATGTCACTGCAATGGACCTGTTTGTCTCTGTCTGCTTCATTTTTACCTTTGCTGCCCTCATGGAGTACGGAACTCTGCACTACTTCACCAGCAACAGACAAACCAAGAAGGCTAAAGTCAACAATAACACACAGGTATCCAACACTCATACTCTCTCTTCTTCTTTCTTTTGAACCCGCTGAATGTATTAGCAACATACTTTTTTACTCCACATCAGAAAGCACCCAGCATGGTGAACATCCGACCTGGCAACTCTCTGCTACAGATGGACAACATTGTGCCCTACCACGAGGAGGGTGACTTTGCTTACGAGTGTTTGGATGGAAAAAACTGCACTGGATTTTTCTGCTGCTTTGATGACTGCCGCTCAGGTGCCTGGCGTGAAAACAAGATGCATGTGCGAGTTTCCAAGATTGATTCTTACTCACGGATATTCTTCCCCACCGCTTTTGGCCTTTTCAATCTGGTTTATTGGATAGGTTATCTGTATCTATAAAAGCAATACGTCAAAAAAGGTATGACTGGAGTTTAACATCTGCAAGCATTTCACAGTAGCATGCAGTAGCTGCTAGAGAAAGAGAAAACATAGCTGCTTCGCAAACAAGAAACTATATTAAAAAATCTAAAGTCAAATTATGACATTGCTTTGTTTGACTCTGCACTAGGTATGAAGCATTGCAACTGTCCCTCAATCTGCCCAAACCCTTGCCACAGACCAAACTGGTTAATATTCATTGAGGACAGTATGGATAATAATTTTCCTCAGTATGAGGAAATTTTATCACTATAATGATTTATTGATGTTTTCATCTAGCACCAAATGTATTATTTTTCTTGACATGACACGACATCGTGGACTTTCATGACCCTTAACCCTGAGATAGATAGATAGATAGATAATTACTTTATTGATCCCCGAAGA
Organism: Clinocottus analis; assembly: GCF_023055335.1. NCBI lineage: Eukaryota > Metazoa > Chordata > Actinopteri > Perciformes > Cottidae > Clinocottus > Clinocottus analis. Next base: position 435,348 of record NW_027176043.1, read on the forward strand.
GAAAGTCAGACACTTTAAGTCCTTTCAGTGTGGCAGTGTAACTCACTCCAAACCCAAAATGGGCAATGCACGGTTTCCCTGCATAGTCAGCACAGCAGATAGATCCAGTAGATAGATGCTCCGCACATGCTCTTGGACCTTATGCACTTTATTAATTCAGTTTATTGTATATAGCCCAAAATTGGCCTCTGAGGGCTTTACAGTCTGTACACATAACATCCCTGTCCCGGGTCCTCACGTCGGATCAGGAAAAACTCCCCCAAATAAAGATAGTAAAAACCATTCTTACAGGGAAAAAAAGGGAAGAACCCTGAGGGAGAGCAACAGAAGAGGATCCCTCTCCCCGGATGGACAGAAGCAATAGATGTCATGCGACCAGAATGAATAACGTAACGAAGTTACAGCACTTTCAATGAATCTGACAGAAATTATTCATATAATGAGTAGTAGGCATGGCCCACAATCCAAATAACCACAATCTATGTCAGCAGAAGGAAGTAGAGAGAACGGCATCAGCAGGGCCATGGCAGGGGGAACTAAGATATATCTCCCAGAAGTCTAGGCCTATAACAGCATATCCAGGGGCTAGACCAGGGCTAACCTGAGCCAGCCCTAACTATAAGCATTATCAAAGAGGAAAGTCTTAAGTCTTCTCTTAAATGAGTTGACCGTACCTGCCCCCCGGACTGAAAGTGGAAGCTTATTCCACAGAAGAGGAGCTTGATAACTGAAGGCTCTAGCCCCCAACCTACACCATTGCACCATTAAAATATAGCCCTAAGTGTTTCATTGTAAATGAGAATCTTGCCATTGAGGCTAACAGCTGTGGGTAACGCAATATAGCTAAAATACATCTTTCTTTTGAGAAAGTAATATTGGCTAACTCCAGATGCCCTTGTTACTAAACCTTCTCTTCGTTGGCTTTAAAATTGATCTCAATTATTAAAATGGTGCTGATAATTTTTGATCAAGGTTGGCCAAATATCCTGTATCTTTTCTTATTGTTTTTGTTTATTTTTATCAGCAAAGAGAATATGATTTTGTTCATTGTTATCCAGCATTCTGTCACTTTCACCAGTTAAAATAGCAAATGGTTCTGTGATTCCAAAGTTGCAATTGTGTGAATTTAAACCTCATCAGATTTGATAATGATTTAAATATTGTATGATACAATACGCTGATTTAATACTGTATTCCGATTTGTGGACAGGCTGCCAAACCCTGAACGTACCTATAGCAGCTTGCACGCTCTAACTTCACAGGGTTCTATTTTTGTAAGACACAACTTACAGAAATCTTAGTTCAAACTGGACCAGCCTCTACTCAGAAGTTAATGCATGGAAGGAATATGTGAAACAGTGAATTGTCATCAAAATTAAAGGTCTTTTTCAAGCGGTCAGAATTTGTATTGTGTTGTATCATACGTTACAGAAGAGATATTATTTCCATTGATGCACTGTGATACACTCTATAAACACTTCAGTTCTAACTTTACAATTCATATCTCTGAACTATAGATTTCCTTTCTCAACCTTTTTTGCATGGAAAAGTGTCCAGTGTGGACATATTGTGTTGCCACCCTGCATACAAACTGAAACACAAGAAATTAATACATACCGAAATAAATGCAGTAAATGCATCTTCATTGAATTACTCTGCCTTTTTGATAAAGTGTATGAATGGCAACCAATATCGTAAAGTAAAAATAGATGTCCCTTCATTTTTCACAGTACATCATTTCTTTAACAAGCAAACTGGGGAGGACGGGGATTCAAACTTAATACTTTACAGTTAAAGGACAAACACTCTACCACATGAGCTACTCATATAGGAAGAATTAAGAGTCATGCACAGTTGTGCTTTTAATTGACCTCAATGTAGACACATATCTATTTTTTTCTTCTCTTAATAAAGGTTTGATATAGTTATAACAAATAAAATGAAATAGCAATACAATGTCAAGACTTGTCTTTATTCCTGTTCTTTAACTTCAGAAATACACCAAACTATAGTTTTTCTATATACAATATGATTATATTTAAAACTTTATAAGCTGTGATATCAAATGAAGCTCAAGCATAAGTTCAGTATGGAAGACATTCTTGACTCTCCGGTTCATTCATAAGCTCAGTCTCTAAGTCTCACAGCAATTACTCAATCAGCTGATTGGGGGCATGTACGTTGAATGAACCAACCAGTCCAGTTCCGTAAGCCAATCATAGCGTTAATGTCAACTTTTAAATAGTTTCTCCTCTTTGATTGCTGTCAGTTGTCATTTCAGCTCAAACCAATGCGACCCTTCTCCACCTCTGGGACCGCCAATCAGCATTCAGTTCTGCTTATTATTTATCATCAGGTTACAGCAACTCTTTTCTTCAACACCACCACCAGTGTCTGGACTGCAGTGGGATTATGCTATCATAGATATCAGCATCACTACCCATTACTTATCCAAATTCAGGATGGAGGTCAATCACCAATGACTGCACGATTCAAATATATGCAATTGCTGCTTCCTCCCTTCAGGACCTGGGTTTCTCAGGTGCTGGTCTTTCCCTTTCCTCATCTTACCTCAATACCGCACTACCCAGGAAACCTTAAGTGGATCTGTGTCTGAACCTTGTTCTTTCACTGAGGTTCCTGGGTCCCCTACTCTTCTCTTTGTACACCGACTTTCTCGGCTCTATCATTCACTCACATGGCTGATGACAACCAACTGATCCTGTGGTTTCTCGGTTAAACGCACTTATTGTAAGTCGCTTTCGATAAAAGCGTCAGCGAAATGGAATGTAATATAACTTTTAATTCCTTCTCCAATGGGATTGGGTGACAGGGTAAAAGGTGATATTAATGAGTGCAATGTTACATTTTCTGAACGACACAAGTTAGCTGTTCTTTGGTTTCAAATAAATCTTTATCACTTAGACAAAAGATTGAGGAGCAGAACATAAACAAAACAATAAAAAAAATGTCTTTGTTGAAAATGTTAACTTTTTTGTCCTTTTCTCCAAATCAGATTAAGAACAATTTCTTACTCTAAATTACTAAGTTTAATTTATCATGCTTATTTAATCCAATATTAAATAAGCATGTCAAATGAAAAACTCCCTCATATCTTGAGAATTTTATTGAAAACAATTTGGACCCACTGAGTCTGCCAGTAATAATAAATTGCTGCCATTTATATGAATCATATGATCAAATATGTTTGGACATTTCCATCTTCAAGTAAAACATGCCAAGTGAGGGACTGAGAAGTCTTAGGCAGTTTACTATTCAATTATATGACTCCCACATATATATGGTCGCAAAAACCTTTTACCGTGGAGAGGGTCATTTATTACCTCGCTTTCCACTTTGAGCCATTGGGCTGAGAGCCATTCAGAGTCTGTCTGTGTGTCTAGGCTGGTTAGAATGACCTTCACTAATCCCTCGTCTGAAGGGGAGGAGCAGGATGAAAACCAGACTTTGCCCCTGACTCGTGCCTGCATAATGCTGACCATTCAAGTGTGTCTGTCCTTGTACCTATGTGGCTCCATGTGTGTGTATGCTATATCATCATGATTGATCATTAACGTCAAGTACAATATCATACTAAATCCTTTTTCCGTACTGGTAAATATATACAGGTACATTAGCACATCATGTTTGAACCACCAATCCTCTGCTTAAAAGACGGGCATGCTAACCGACTTAGCCAAAGTCACCACAGTATTTGATTAAAAAACAAAGACTCAAACTTAAACAGTGTGGAATATTGGCAGCAAGTTTATCGCTTAGATAAATAAACAGGACTGTGAAAATGTCATATTTATTTTGGGCCGAATTCAACAAGACATCATGGTGAGCCGGGGAGGTGGAAAATAAAGAGGAATGGGCTCTTTTACATTTTTTTATTGTTTTAATCTATTAAGCAATGCTGAGATAAATGGAGGTGGTCCTAATTCACGCTCTCTCCTCACCGTTGCTTTTCTTAGCATTTCCTCTGAGGGTTAGGCTCTGTATTCATGTCATTAATTTGGTAGATGGAATTTAACGTGGCACAAACAGCTCACCAGGGGGGGGGCAGCAATAGCCCATCATGCCGCAGTGGTCATCAGAAGCAGGAAGATTATGGCAGTGGACTTCGATGAGAATTTTGTACATTTACAAACATTCACCCAGGTAAGTGACACTGTTTTTTTGTTTTTTTAAACAACTATGCTGTCAAATTACTAAAAAGGTCAAACTGTAGCCAAGCACACATCAGTATGCGGATGAACTCTTTCAATCCAACCCAGCTCTTTTGTAACATTATATAAGGTTATGCCAACTGCACAGACTTACGCACTGTTACATATTTGCCCAGCTGAGGGTTGGTAATAGAGTCCAGCACACTGTGTCACATTTATTGATCTGTCTTCTTTCAGCACAACCTCCCATATACACACTGGTCTTTTCCTAAATATCATTCTGACAGCAGTATGAAAGACAACACTAACACAATACAATGATTTACTATTCAAAGAATTGTCCCACAAGGTTCAAGCTTATGTTCAACTTCATTTTGAAAATTTTAAATTGAATTAAACTATTGGTCATTTCCCACTGCATCTGAATCATAGTTCATTGGTGTCTGATATTACAACCTCAAAATTGAGCATGGAGTTGAATAAACACATCTCCTCGGCTAACCTCATCTAACATTGCATAATCTCACTATGTCAATAAATCCTGCATGTTGCATCTGGCCCTTATGAAAGAAGCCCAGTCAGTTGTACACCAATTTGACACGTGCAGGAGTCAATAGATAATTATGAACTTAAAATCTTGAGGTGCTACTCAGAATTTAGGAATATGAAAAGATTTTTTTCCAAATCACACCATTGAGAACATACATTTGTATTTAAATCCATGGAGGATGTATCAGTAGTTTAAAGGTTTTAAATGCCACACCACAGTCCTCTCTGATGTGTGTTTAAACAAGCTGTGTGAGGTGTCCAGTTGTCTGTTGCTTCAGTGAGCCAATTAATACAAATTCAACTTTAATGAGTAACAATTCAGATTTGTGAAGGAGTTTAAGTTTTCGGCTAGACACGTGTCGCATTTGGTTTGTGTTTTCTTAATATTAAACATGATTTTCATGTCACGAATCCATTTTTACAACATTTGACCTTGTGGTACGTACAATTCAGTCAAGATGTTGGCACACAGTGCCAGTCTTTGGTTATTGTGATTGATCTGTCAGCAATCTCAGACAATGTCTGCTTTTAGACTGATATGGCCTGTTTACTGAGTACACATCTGGCATTGGTATGGGGACTTGTGCTCTGGAAAATTCCAGTTAATCCATTCACAGAATATATGGCATACTGAGAAGTTGGGGCGATACCTGGAAAAGAAAGCTGGCACAGAGTAAAATGATTCTCATTGTTGATATGTGGTGAAGTTAAAACATGCTGTGTGCAGGTTTTCCACCCTCAAATTGCAAATTCATAAATATTTGTGGGAAAAGTTCTTGATTGCAATCTAAAACCCCTGTTGATGTGAAATAGTAATTAATTTTGTGGATGTGATAATGTAAAAATACAAATCTGGACATTCAATTCACTTCTTGTGTATAGCCCAAAATCATATATTACCAATTTAGTTTAGAAGGCTTTACAATCTGTACATGACATCCTCTGTCTCGGGACTTCACATTGGATCAGGAAAGAAAAACGAAAAAGTGTACATAATGAACATTATAACAGAGTTATGACTATATAATAACTATATAAATATATAAATAAGTATAATGTTTATATATATATATATATATTTACATATATTCTTAATATAATATAGAATAACTATAATAATACTCATCATCATCCGCCCTAACTCCCACCCAGACCTGCTCTCTCAACATTGATGGCTCCATCGTCAACCCCTCCACCCTGATCCGCAACCTCGGTATCATTCTTGACCCCACCCTCTCTTTCCTATACCACACCAACCACATCACCAAAACTACCTTCTTTCACCTCAAGAACATTGCACACATCCAGCCCTCCCTGTCCTCTGCCACCATCGATATTCTTATCCATGCTCTCATAACATTTAGACTTGATCACTGCAACAACATTCTCTAAGGTCCTAATAATATCCTCAATAAAAACACCAATATGTTCAGAACTCTGCCGCTCGACTGCTCACCTACACATGCCACAATGAACACATCACCTCGGTCCTACAACCTCCACTGGCTCCAGGTCAAATATATGATAGACATTAAAATATTACTCACCACCTGCAAAGCCGAGAACCTTCTGGCCCCTCCCTACCTTTCAGAAATCCTCCTCATGTCCAAAACCAAGCGCCGGAAGACTCAGCTGCAAATGCAAAACCAAACACACCTATAATCCTGTTCTTTAATAGATTATTAAAAATATTTATTAGGCGGGAACTTGTTCTGAGATTTATAGCTACAATTTCCATCAACATCAATATCTTGAGCCCTGTGTGCACAAAACAATAACACTCATGTTTGATTTGGGAGTTGCAGTTCTTGTTTGCACCATAATCATGGACATAATATCATAACCCGGCTCTTAGGCCATGACAAATACGGTGAAGACAACAGTTTGAGGTTAACGTAAAATGTTTATTAACTTTTATAAAGAAAAAGTTAACAGTATAGAGTGTGCCAGTCAGTAACATCAGTAATGTCAATAAGTGTGTGTGTGTGTGTGTGTGTGTGTGTGTGTGTGTGTGTGTGTGTGTGTGTGTGTGTGTGTGTGTGTGTGTGTGTGTGTGTGTGTGTGTGTGACCAAAGATAACCAGCAGCAATGGTCTGGGATCTTTGCACCAAACACGCGCGCCGAGCAACACTCGAGTGCAGGGCTTTTATGCCGTTCCACTTCCCGGACCAGATGCCTTGCATCATGTAATCTGCTGCCAAAAGCACACAACTGCAACGATTAGGGACAGGGACCGTCACAGTACCAAAACAATCTAAATTATACTAAATAACAAAAGAAAACCTCTAATCACAGAAAAGCAACGACCGCAAGGGCAAATCTGTTTGTAACGTTCCACGGGTACCAGAAGTGCATCAGCCAAGTCTGCAAAGTCAAGCTTCATCCAAAAGTGGCAGCTGTAGAAAAGGACCGCCTTTACCTGACCTGAATTGAAAGCCAATGAAATCTTGTGAAAAATTAAAACGGTTGCTGTGGAATATTATATGTACATTTTTTTATACTTGATATTTTATTTAATCTTTAATAGAAAAATACGTCACTCAAAAGGTAAGAAAAATACAAGAAACAAACCATGCCTTTGGCCAAAAAGGCCACAAGGAAAGAATACACACACACACACACACACACACAAAATAAGCAGGTAAATTAATACAAAAATAAAGATAAAATAATGAACCAAAACAATCACAACAACCATGCAACGCTTTCTCAGTCATTCGCGTCAAACAAATTCATTCCAACATAAAGATATATACAAAAAAATATATTCAATGAGTTCTATTTATAAGCCTGTGAGATTAGCGAGGGCGAGTCACCTGCCAGTTTCCTTATTTGACATATATTTGGCCCATTTGGTCCATCTAGCTATGTATTTGCCCTTTCTCAGTCTCAGTGGAAGCATGTAGATGTTGAACAGAAAAGTATTGTTATTGTTTTTGGTTATGTTGTCAGAAGGACTGCCTTGCACTTCTAAATTACAAATTATAATTGCAAAATCTCTCTTTATAGATACCAATGTGAACCTGGAGAATACTCTTTTCTTTATTCTAACGATTTCATCATTTCTTTTCTTACCCGAGACAACCTTCGCCTTAATGGGTGCAATGGCATCAATAACGTTTTTAACTTTAGAATCAAAGCATACACAAGCTCATTGACTGTGATGCAAGAGAGGGCTGGTGTGGAGGAGAACTTCTGAATAAATAGTTCACTGGTGTTTTCAGTGATGTAATGCTCTTTCACAACCTCGGTTTGGACATTTTTTTTGCAGGGAGATTGCACTCTCAAAGAAAACACAGAATTGATCAGAGAGTGCAACATCAATCACAACGAAATCAAAATTAATACAGATTATGGATAAATTCATCAGAAAAGGTTGCACAGAATTTAGGTGGTCTGTAAATGTTGAGGAATACAACTTGAGAGAAATTCAGAGCCACATATTCAAAGGAAGGAAAATGACCAAACGACATCTCCTTGCATTAAAGAGACTTATTAAATACAATATTGATAATACAAGTTGAGAGGTGTTGATTGAATAAGAACAGCTGCACTGTTATCTTCGTCTAACCAAGTTTCGCCTAAAAAGTAAAAATGAAAAAATCTAAAAAAGATTGTGCCTAACAATGAAATCATTGATTATTATTATTTTTTTCTGACAGAGACCTGACGTTCAATCAAGTATAAACTCTAGTGCAATAGTGCTTTAAAATTAGCCTTGTAACTAGTCCTAAAACATGCGTAAATCTGATCATTCCATATAAATTTATATATTGCAAAAGGGTTTTTACAATTTTGTTTTGGAGGAAGAATTAACTCTGTGGATTTTGTTCTCATGCAACATTTTGCAAGCCTTAAGACTGGGGTTTCTGTCCTGCATCCGATTATGGTTAGTTTTAAGCTACTGAAAGGCTGTAGTAAAGGTCAGGAAAAGATTGTGTTTATATTGTATCTTTTTCCACAGCAGAACAAATCAAAGATGACCTACAACTTTGTTCAGTCACTTTGTATGTCACGCCTTGCTCATTTATTGCCACTGTGTCCATTTTTAATAATTTACATTAGATGTATGCTTAAGTTTATTCATATTTCATTATTCTAATGTTTAAAAACATGACCTATCGGTACATATACTAACTGTGAAGGAAAGAGATTTATTGTATTGACGCTTTATGAGAGCGCTGTCGCTTTAAGAGAAGAGTGGGAAGGATTGATGTATGTGGCTGAAGGAGAACACGTGCTTGTGTTACACCGTGGATGATTTCATAAAAGGTGCACAACGACGCTTCATTTGAAGGGTGCAACATGCACAGTCCTGGGGAGGAGAGGAAGGAGGGGACAGAGTGACGTAAGAATCTTAATAAGTTCGTCATATTTGGAAGAGGAGTGCGCACACCAGAGAAGTCGTCTCGCAAGATTAACCCGGTACTCCTCCTTGCAGCCGTGAACACGTCCCTCCTTCCTGTACAGTGTGGAGAACCCAGCACAATGAGGGTCCGCCTGAGACCGCTGCGACACGGAACAGTCTGAAATAGTTATCCTGTGGTCCAAGTGCTGAAAGACACAATGGTAATTGCAAGCGAGGATCTGCTGGCGACACTCCAGATACTCCCCGGCTTCTTCTCAAACTGCCTCTTCCTCGCGCTGTACGACTCCGTGGTGCTCGTGAAGCGCACCGTGTCACTGCTCAGCTGTTCCCGGTCCGCCGGTTCCGGAGAGTGGCGCCGTATGCTGACCTCAGCTGGGCTGCGCGCGATTTGGAACGGCTTCCTCCTCGACGCCTATAAACAGGTAAAGTGTTCACTGATTGGGATCCCTGCTCTGAACCGAACTATGCCATTTCCATCCACAAAACGTAAATAAGAATAGCAAGAACAACAAAAACACCTGTTTCTCCCGCAGGTTTCCATGGATCCTGGACCGTGGTCGTGCCTGACACTCACTGCTACTATTATTATCAGTCACATTACTATTTCTGATTTTGTTATTATATCCACTGTTGCTGTTATAATTAGTAGTACTATTCTTTCTACTACTATTACTACCACTGTTACCACTATAACTGCTCATTATATGTATCATGTATATCATATTGTTATAGAATTTTTCATGCTGTACAAATTGTCCTCTGAGGCAAATTTGTGATTTTGGACTATACCAATAGATTTATTTCAATTTAATTCAAATATAAAACATGAAAAAGAGTGTTAAAAGATCAAATCCCACTGTAGATCTCCTTGATGTGTGCAGTGGGAGTAAGATTGAATCCCTATTTATTATCGCCTTAGGTGAAACTTGGCCTTGAGGCACCCAACTCCAAAGTGGTGAAGGTGCCTGACAGCCCTGGATGGAGCAGCAGTCTCAGTAATATGACGAATGTGCTGCCTGGTGCCATGATGGCAAAGGAAGATGAGTGCCACCTTCTGGATTTTGAGTCATCAGATCGCCCTCTGGTGGTCAACTTTGGCTCAGCCACTTGACCCCCCTTTATCAGCCATCTGCCAGCTTTCCGGCAGTTGGTGGAGGACTTCAGTGATGTTGCTGATTTCCTGTTGGTGTACATAGACGAGGCTCACCCGTCAGATGGCTGGGTGGCTCCTTCTATGGGCACTTGCTCCTTTGATGTTCCCAAACACCAGAACCTGGAAGAGAGGTTAGGAGCGGCACGCAAACTCATTGATCACTTTTCCCTACCACCACAGTGTCAACTGGTGGCAGACTGCATGGACAACAATGCTAATGTAGCTTATGGTGTGTCCAATGAACGGGTGTGTATAGTAAAACAAAGGAAGATTGCCTACTTGGGCGGTAAGGGGCCTTTTTTTTACAATCTGAAGGATGTGCAGCAGTGGCTGGAACAGAGCTATGGTAAACGGTTATCAAGGACAAGTACAAAGAAGGGAATGTCCCATGTTTCAATTAGGAAATAACAGATCATTTCTTTTGTGTAAGCGTAAAAGTAATGATCAAAAAGTATATCATAGTGATAAAAGTATATCTTAGTGATATAAGTACAGCTTTTTGGAAAATGATAATCTTCCAAAAGCTGTAATGAATTAAGTTCCAGAATTGGGGAGCAACTTCTTTACTTTTTGAAATCAGACAATGTTTCACACACCATTCCATTCAAACTGGGATGATCACAATATAACCCACATTAACTCGGTCCATTGCAAGTCGTGACATGAAATGCACAAAATGCAATCTATTGGTGTTTTCTTGTCACTCAGGATGAAAACAATGTCAACAGAAAGTCAATTAGGATAATATTTCGTGGTGGACACACAAATCAAACGCATCCACATGACAACGCAAAAGTCAGAGCTAGTGACTGAGTACTACCAACCAGTAGGCTGGATGGGTCGAACAAACACACGTCTTTCTACTGCAAGACCGTTGTTTAATAGAATATGTTCCAAAGTGTTGTCCCAAACTCCTAAACATAAGCAAGTGTTTTTTTTTTGCTTAAACCTAACTTTTGTTTTAGAACGTAATGTCCTGAAAAATACTAGTTTCAATGAGCAGCATAGCGAAAAAGTTTGTGTCCCTCTGCCCAAAACCAATTCATTGCATTTTATGATGCACTGTTGGAACAAGGCAGCACATTTATAGGAGGCAACAGTGTATGTGCTTCATCTGCATTTATGCCCACTTCTGCTGCAAAAATCAAGTGATATTCATCAAAAAATGAAAAAGTTTCTAGTTTTTAAGTGTTTGTAATTGTTTTTGGGAGAGATTTTAATATTCCATTATTTTTTTCACTGTGATAATATACTTTTTTTTCACATGTCAAGAACTTAATTGTATGTGTAATATTTATCTACCCTCCTTTCGTTTTGGATAAATGTTCTTTCATACAGTACATACTGACCATTGTTCTCCATTTGAAAGATTGTTTCTTTTCTCCTTTTACTCAAGTCTTTAACGCCTTGAAAGTGTTTGTGTTTACACTATTGAATCAAAGTAGATATAATGTGGCTTTTAACACAACAGACAAAAAAGTATCCCATGTCAAGTCAAATGGTTTAATCTAAGTAGCAATCCTTCACACTCTACCCAGACAAGCCTGCTACAGAGAAGTCAACCCCACCAAGATTGTATTTTTAGGATGTTTATGAGAATTTGGCTTACACCACCTATGGTGTTTTGTTTAATAGACAAAAAGCTATGTTTTGGTCTCATCAGGCCACATAACCTGAGTCTCCCACTCTAGCCCAGATGTAATGTGAGCTTTCTTTTTACCACTCTCACATAAAGCTGCATGTTGTAGCCGGGATACTGACGGAATCCAAAAAGCCCCATTAAAGCTACTCTGATGTACTTTTGCCCTGGGTCTTGCCCTGACTTGCTCTTTTGGGCGGCCGAAAATAAATACCTGTAGACACTACTCATACCCCTGTCTAGGGAAGATAGTTTGCATTCACAACACATCAATTGTGCCGAAACAATTTTATCAGCAGGACAATTGTATCTGGCTTTATATTTTAAGACGTAAAGGCAATGTCATCAGTGCTTCTGCCAGATAGCAATTACTGTTGGATGCATTTTGTGGATTCACTATTCTCACAACAGGAGAGTTTCTACAAGGAGTTCAGGGATTTGAAAGAAGCGGTTCAAAATTTTCAAAAAACAGACCTGGTCTGAGAGTCCCTTGGGGACAATTAGAGCTGACCCAAAAGTGGGTTGGCAAGCCTTAATTGAGCGATAATACCAGGTCTCCGCCTTTTTATAAAATATATTCAATGTAAATTATATTCATGCTTAAATGTTTTATATCATAAAACTAAACATTACAACTCAAATTTAATGTTTAGGATTTTAATGGCTTGAAACCATTACATGTTACAATTTTCTTCACGGAAGAACATTTTGAAAGTCAGTAGGTTTGTGTGGTTGAGATGGGTGTCATTCTTATCATCTCCATCATCATGCTGAAATGATAACATTAAAACCATTCAGAAACACAGATGGTTTGTTCTTGTCACAGTGACAAAGGTGTTCTAATGAAAACCTTTGATGAAAGAGTCCCAGACTCAGTCTCTGGTTGGATAGTGAACTGCACCTGGTCAATAATACACAGAACTATTGCATCTGTTTTAAATGTCAATTTGCTAAATTACTTATCTCTCAGTAACTCATATAGACAACTCTGTTTTACATGTAATTTACTGCACTTTTCCCATTACTGCTTAGGGCAATGTTTATTTTTCTAACGTGTCAAAAAAGAGAAATAAATGACAATGTTTGCTGCTGAAACTGCTTTATATATTGTCTTTATGTCCCAAAGGAAAACTGTATATCAGAAGGAAGAAGACAGGATTACCAAAAGAGAAGGAAAACATATATTAAAGAGTAAAACTCAACAAAAAAACGTCTAACTTCTGGGCGCACTGTCTAAAGGTACCAGACATTCTCGGCCTTGTGAGCCGGCGTTATCCCGTACAACTACAAAACTCTTGGATCTTGCCTTGATTGCTCCCTTTCCTCAGCCAAGTGGACTGGGAGGGAGAAATGGTTACACAGAGGTGATATTTATCATTGCTCCATCCACTTCATAAAGAAACCTTTATTTGGATGTTTTTTCTAATATCAAATGACACGTCTGTAGACAATTTTCACATATCGAGGGAATTAGCAAACAAACATACTGCTTCTTCTGCCGTTCAATAATGACTATTTCACTAAAGACAAAACAAATAAATTTGACACAGAAAATATGGTAAATATATTATTTGCCTTTGAAATAGGTAGGGACAACAAAAAGGTGGAACAATTAAGAATGAATTACTACATTTAATTGACTTTATGTTACATATCAGGGGTGATACTGTTCTACTGTATCATTCTGTCATACTGTTGTAACAAAAGCTTTCCTCACACAACACACCACAATAATCCTGTTTTTTGCTGCATTATTGTGCACTTGATAGGTTAACAAGTAGATCGTTCAAATCTGCACACATGGTGATGCTCAGCTATCAGTTTATTTTACCAATGACTGTTTATTTCTTCTTTTTTTTAATCAACCGCTCAGAGGGATCTTAGTTTTTTTTCTTCTTTTGTGGCAGTTGACTTGAGCAGTCCTGTTCCTTGATCAGAATGACAGTCCATGTATATGGACAATGGATATGAATCCCAGAACTATCCTGCAAGACTCATCCAAATCAAAGAAGCGGAACACAGACGTAATCCACAACACTAGCTACGAGTATCCTGATATAAGGATAACTTATATGAATATAAGGACTGACAATAAGGTTTTTTATATAAAAAAAACTTTTAAAAGGAACAATAAAATAAAACAGATATACTTATGCTTTAAATTTGCTCGCAACTTATTTTTTAAAATATACTGCATTAGAGGAAATGCACAATTTGAACAGGGATGAGCAAACAAGTATTTTTGTGTGTGTGTGTGTGTGTGTTGATCTGTTTGCCATCGTAATGAAGAAAGTGATAGAAAAGTAGAGCAAAAGAGGAAATATTACTCATAAAAAAAAGAAAATAAGGAAACAATTATGAATCAACACCCCGCCCACACACGTGGCCTTTACATTTCTTCACAGAGTTTGTAGTATTTGATTTGGTTACAGTTAATCAGACAGTTAAAGGACAGAACCCGACGCGCCTCAAACATTCGGCAACACTGACAGATCCTGGAAATAGGAAATAAAAGGCTGCCACTTCCTCATGAAATGGTCATTATAGCCTTTAAGTGAATTTTTTTTTTTTTCAAGACTCAGGAAAAACATTACATCCTTAAGCCAGGCAGACTGAGATGGTGGACTTCGAGACTTCCAAGCAAGCGGTATTGTACAACAGAAGAGTGGTAAAAGCAATTATATAATTTTCTTTTGGTACTATATAGGATGGGTTTAGCAGGGATTCCAAAGATTGCAAGAAAAGTGCATGTATGTAGCTTGACCCTAAAACTATAGTTAAGATGTTGAAAACAGCACCAGAACTGTCTAAGTTCAGGACATGCGCAAAACATGTGGTAAATCTGTCACAATGGTTACATCCTGTGTCATGGTCTGGGAAAATTTGAGCTAGTCTGCTGTTACTAAAGTGCATCTTATAAACCTTGAACTTAATAAGACCAAGTCTGGCACAGGACATATATGTGTTCACCCTCCTGAGTACCCTCATCCACCAATTCTCTGTCAGGTTCATATTCAACTAACTTTCCCATTTGGTATCTATAGGTATCTATTGTCTTTATGATCTGGTTGTAAACTTTAGAGATCAGTGCCTTCTGAGTTGAATGTGTGTCCAGTAGGCTTTCCCAAAGTGTTTTCCATGGGAGGTCAGGGTATGACTGGAAGTGTTTCATTACAAAATGGCAGTCCTAAAAGTATCTGAAAAGA
Source organism: Clinocottus analis (assembly GCF_023055335.1). Classification (NCBI taxonomy): domain Eukaryota; kingdom Metazoa; phylum Chordata; class Actinopteri; order Perciformes; family Cottidae; genus Clinocottus; species Clinocottus analis. The sequence continues at coordinate 450,436 of NW_027176043.1, forward strand.
TTTGAACAGTAGGGGTCACATCTCTTACAAAGAGAGTCAAAGCTAGAGAAGTAGTCAATTCAATTCAGTTCATTTTATATAGGCCAAAATCACAAATCCAAAATTTTTACAGGGAAAACAGGGAAGAAACCTTAGGGAGAGCAATAGATGTCGTGTTACCAGAATGAAGTAACGTAATGGAGTTACAGCACTTTGAATGATTATGATTCATATAATGAATAGTAGGCATGGACCATGATCCAAATAACCACAATTCATGTTAGAGAGGACGGGCATCAGCAGGAACATGGTGGGGGCAGGACCAGCTCCAGACAGCCACGGTCAATGGAAACTTGAGGCGAGGAAGCACAGAGGCTCTTGGAATGGAGTAGAGTTAGTAATGTACATTTAAGAGACTAATTTATCCAGAAGGAGAAGTTGCTGCTCGGAGTTCTTCCAGTTCTATTGTCCGATCAAATTTCGGGATTATATCTGATTCAAGACATGGGAAATCGAGGCTGTCTAAAAATGTTGTCATTGGTCCTTTACTTGAGGAAGATTCAGAGGTATACAACTGCAATATATCAGAGGCCTACTTCCCTAAACGAAGAAAACTGCAGAAAAATACTAATCTTAAAATTCTGTTCATCAAATTTACTCCCTAACTACCCAAGCCTGAACAAGGGCTGGCTTCCATGCAACAAACAACCAAAGCAGATTAACAGGTTACATTTCATAATAAACGAGTAAGTATTAAGCATATTGAGTAGCTATGCAAATTGGTGGATTGGTATTGGTTTCAACCAGTCGTTTATTCACGTAGTCAGCCCATCAGATACATGAAACGGAGATGACACGATGACAATGGCCTGGCAAAACAACAAAAACACATCAGCTTCCCATAGCCCACCTCATGGTAACAGCTCCGGTACACAGAGAAAATGTTTTGCAGACTGGCGAAACACACGTTACATACTTGGCAAAATAACTAAAAACACATCAGCTTTCCATAGCCCACCTCATTGTAACAGCTCCGGTACTAACAAAGGAAACAAACAATCACCTTTAAACACAATCTACTGTAACCAGGTGGAACTAGTCAAGGGGGATTGCGTTGGAAGGTTTATAGGGGCAGACCCGTTCGGGAGCCAGGTTTGGACTTCCTTCCGGTGGAAGGAAGGCGCAATGGTGGGGACACTCTGCGCCGGTGGGTTGAGAGCGTCTCTCCGCTCTCAACTCTGCGTCTCTCTGCGGTGAATGTTTTGTGACTGCTTTGGTATGTGGCAGTAACGGGGTCTTAATTACGTTTTCTTTTTTTTGCAGCCAGGGGACCGCTGCCTTGGTTGTTTGTTTATTTTCCGTTTTGTTTGTTTATTGCTTTGTATTACTTTGTATTGATTTGTATGCCTGCCACCACCAGCTGCTACGCAACTGACAAATAAATGCTAGTCTCCTGTTGGATAGCAAACGAAAGAACAGTGACTCTGTGTTTACCTTTACGATGGCTGAACCTGGAGTGCTGTTGCCAAAGAAACCTGAGGCTACACTACAATAAAAAATTGTATGAACAAATATACACTTATTTGGCTCGCACAACGGAGCTCAATACAGATCCACCTATCACAGAGAAACATGTTGCAGACTTGACAGAACACATGGGGTGCACCGCTCAAGTACGCAGGGGCCCGAAAGGGGCGGGACCCTAATGTCTCACAGCAGGCTAGTTTCCGGGCCGACTGACAACACATTGTACTAAATGACAGTGATGGCAAGTGGAATCATCAACTCCGTTACACTAAATAACAACACGGAAAGGTATAAAGACTTGACACTAGCATAAATCCAAAAGCTGAAATTCATCAGTGTAACAAAATGAAGTGGAACAAGATGACAAGAACAGTCCCACATGAGTTCAGTCTGTCAAGTCAGTTTATGAGTTAAGTTACACAGTTCACCAACATGCTGGTCCTCACATTTTTGCGCTTCCTCCGCAGTGTTGAAGGAGTGAGTCTCTCCCTTGTGGTCAACCTTTAACAAAGCAGGAAAAATCCTGCAAAACTTGATAAAAAAGGGCCTTTACGGGGTTAAATGTTGTTCACTTCTTCACAGCAGCGGTAGAAGACGAATCTTGCTCTGCGGTAGTTGTGTTTGTCCTGACTCACTCTCAGTATTCCTTGTCCTGGTAGTAGTAAAATGTCACCGTCATAGTTGGTTTTGAGTCAGGCCCGGAACGCAGTGCCCCGAGCCGGTATGCCCAGTCCAAAGCCGGTGAGAATAATATGAAAGAAGTCGCTTCCCAAAGTTTCTGCAAAAAAGGCAGACATGAATTCGACTGGATCAGTCCCTTCTATATTCCCCGCCAAGTTAGTCACTCTCAAATTTCACCGCCTTGATCTGTTTTAAAGACCATCCACTGTCAGCAAGAATGGAGTTTGTGTTTTTCTGCGAGGCGCATATTTTCTTGAAGTCGACAATTCTGTCACTGTAGGCCGACATGTCTTCTTTAATACCGGTAACGCAATGGCTATGATCCTCCGTGGTTGCATGTAGCTTGTTGATCGAGTCCGCCAGTGTGGCCAAGGCCTCCTCAATCGTGTTCTTGAGGTCGCTAAGTAGTATGGGGCGCAGCTTCTCCAAGCCCGCGGGAGAGATGTCAGGCCACCTGGAGCGTTAGCAGAGTTAGCTATCTTGACTGGTTGTAGTCGTAGCCGCAGTCGTCGTCCCTCCCAGTGATGTGGTGGCTTGTTCCTCTTTCTTTGTCCGCAGATTATGGCTTAATGTCTCTTAGACGTAAAGATGAAGCTTTACAGGCAGAATTACCAATGTGCTTTTGAGAGTTAATGATGAAAAAGTGGCGAAGCACGGGATTTTCCTTCACACACGTCTATCCCCCTCGCATGCTAACCGGTTTGAATTTGCCTGCAACTTCATCAAAATATGGCCTGAATTTCAGGCTATACAATGTCCCCAAACACTTCCAAATACCTGAGTAGATGCAGTAAATCATATGCTGAAGTAATTGATCTCATTACATTGTTTGAATATTATAGTGCAGCTGAGTTTTTTCTGGTAGCCAATAGTGCATGCTTGGCTTGTGCTGGAGTAAAAATTCTGGGTATCTCACAGCTCAGGTTTTCGCCGTAGAGTTCATGTGACATGAAGTTTCTGAAAGTCTGCTCTGGCAGACCCTCTGTTCATCCAGGCTAAACTTTTGTTCATTCAGATATACCGATTAATTCAAGGAGAAAGAGCATGGCTGAAGGAGGACAGAGAGTAGTAAAGAATACATTAAGGAAAGGGAGGGAGGGTTGGGTGCATTTAGTACACATGCCACATGCAAACCAACCCCTCTCCTAGTGTCAGTCCAGTTTTCCAGCTTTTCTAGCACCTGTAACAAAAATGTCCTCCGTACGAATTTGACCTTATTCTTTTATCTCCCTATTTCACACCTTCACTTCACACCTTCACCTGTGTAGTGTTATTTGTGGCAACACGTGTAAGATGTAGGATAGTGGTGTGAAAAATAATCTTTTGTGGGCCACTGAGGAATCACCCCCAGTTTGTTTATTCCAGTATCCTCTTACACTTGAAAAGCCCACTAGGTCCAGGCTTGAAGAGAGGAGCTAGTGTGTGTGTGTGTGTGTGTGTGTGTGTGTGTGTGTGTGTGTGTGTGTGTGTGTGTTTTAGAGAGAGCAAGATGGAGAAAGAGACAGGCACACTGTGCACGCTTGTGGAAAAAAACAAGCAAATGAGTGCAGAGAGATGCAGTGTTTTTTACAAAGTCCACAGTATTATTGTCTGCTCGACAAACATGGACTTCAGTATATAGTGTGAGGCTTGGAGACTGGAATAAGCTTCAGTGTAGAGGCATCAACAGAAGCAGACTCTTGTGTGAACAGAGAGGTTATTCCTGAGGAAAGGGGCACAATAAGAATAGGCCCTTCCAGTTGGAAGTTTGTTAAAAATGTAAATTTTAGGTAGGTGTCAGCAGGGTTAGTACAGTCATGAAAACCTGGAAAAGTCACGGAATTTTAAAATGCTAATTTCCAGGCCTGTAAAGGTCATGGAAAAAAATAAAATCACAAAAGTCATGGAAATATGTTATATTCATATGTTCATGTTGTTAATTTACGCTGAGTTTCAAATAATTTATTATGCTTTTAAAAGAAAGATATAAGCAGCCATACGCTCTCATACTCGCAGTGAGAATTATTCGCGCTGCGAGTGAACGCACCTTAACACGTGACATGCCGTCCGCTTCCCTGAGCTACCTACTGTAACAACAGTAGCTTGGTTCGTGAGCGGTATAATTCACTATGCCAGGGAAGTGTCGCTTCAACAATGCTTGGCTACATACGGATTAAGGCTGCAACAACAAATCAATAAAATTGATAAAAATCGATTATTAAAAATGTTGGCAACGAATTTCATTATCGATTCGTTGTGTCGCGCGATTATTACGCCACTCAATAAGAAGTTGAGTGGAGCGGAGCGCCGCAGACAGAAGGTCCAGGAGCTTCTGGTGCAGCCCTGTATCTCTCTTATGTCACTGCATAGTCGCGTTGCGTGTACAATAACTAAACAGCTAGGCTAACTGTTGTCGTTAGCTCGCTAGCTAGTCCTTTATTCCCCGTGTTTGAGCCTGTTGGGTTGGATAACGTCTTCGTTTTAAAATACCGCGGAGGCTTCAAGAGAAGCAACGCGTAAATATCTCCTCTGAGATGCAGAACACAGACCTGCGTTCAACAGTCCGATATAATGTGGCTTCATGCAGAGGAAGTGCTGCTGGGATTTGTAGTTTGATATTTAATTAACAACCTTTGTGTAGGTAAAGTGCAGTGCGTAAATTATCCGTTGATACATTGAGTGTTACTTCTGGAATATCATCTCTTGTTCTCTGAGTTCTGAGTGTGTACGATTGTGAGTGTGTGTGAGTGAGTGTGCGTGGTGTGCATGTCTGTTAGTGTGTGAGTGTGCGTCTGAGTGTGCATATCTATGAGTGTAGACAACAAGTTCTGACAAGTCTGACAAGTTAAGTTTTCTAAATTTTGTATTTCTTTATTTTTTATAAATTCTTTATTGTTAAGATTTTTTGCACTGTGAATGTGCACTGTCAGTTCTGTTTATTTAATAAAAAGGTTGCAAATTATTGCTTTAACGTTATTTTTTTATCCGATTAACAAAAAAATAATCGATCGAATAATAAAATAATCGTTAGTTGCGGCCCTAATATGGATAAATACAACCGACAAAGAGCAAAATGCAGGTTGTGTGGAGGCAAATTGTTTGAAATTTCAAACATGGGGCAGGCGGCATCAACCAGCCATGCAAAGGGGAGCCGACATCGGAGCGCTGCTGCTAGCGGAGCTACAGTGACCCCTATCTCCGGCCTTTTCGCCAGAGCGGCCATGGCAACTGCTACGCCTGTCTGCTTGCTTCAGCCAACAATCAGACAGCGTTAACCAATAGCCCTGTGACGAAAAATGATGTTCTCAATGCGGAGGTAATGTGGGCACTGAAGGTTGCCAATTTGCATTTTTCTTTTAAATCATCCGAAGATGCCAGTTTGCTCTTTTGCCAGATATTCCCCGATAGCCAGATCGCGGCACAATTTGCTTGTGGCGAAAGCAAATGCTTGTATCTCTGCTTGTTCGGGCTCGCGCCCCACTTCAAGAGTCTCGCGTTGTCCAACGTGTTGACGCAAACAGCCGATGTAATTTTATATGTATGTCTATCATTCATTTGCGTCATTTATGCTATACTGTATGCTTTGTAATTCTCATTGTTAGTTTAAATACTACATTTTCTCAATTTTCCATGTGTATATACTGAGATTTCACAAAATGTTTGGTCATGGAATTTGGTTTATAGTGAGGAAAAATCATGGAAATCCATTGGTCAAAATGTGTAAGAACCCTGTGTCAAGCTATGCTCTCGGACATTTATAACAGGCAGGTCATTATCATGATCAGCATAATGGACTGATGGGACCCTTCACTCCTGAAAAAGTTTAAGCATTTGTTTTTAGGACATTGTTTCAAGGCAGCCATTAAAAAGCACTAAACAATTCCATGTGTCCATCCCAAATGCTATTAATGTACTCAAAAGCATGTAGCACTGTGGCTACACTCTTCTTGCACATTTTTACATCTGAAAATGACAGGGGTGTGCCAAATTTATGAAAGATATGAATATTAAAAAAACATAAACACTGTCAAAACGCGGATCTGCGTCTGCCGGGTCGGAAGTGTTAAGGCGGATTTTGTGGATTTCTAACTAGTCGTGTAATAGTGATGAGCGTTACTCTGAGATATCGAGAGGATAACTGTTACTAAAACAAAATATCATTTCCACATGAAAACCTGTGGAGCTAACATCAGCAAGGTAGGTTTGCACATTAATTTTGTCTTCTGTATCGATTGCCGAGTGATGTGATCACCATAACATCTAAATGAACACAGATTCATTAGTGATTGCAAAAAAGAACTCACAGGTTGTGACAGGCTGCAGTGGGTCTGTTTGCAACTGAATGCAGAACAGTCTGAGATCTTGGCCCTGAGGTCTAAGGCTTTGCTGCTCTGCCCCAAAACAGTGGATTTGAATGAGCTGCTGCCAAGTAAAGGATTTCCGAATCTTGTGCTTGCTCTCACTTGTCCACAAGTGAGAGCAAGCTGGTGACTGAACTCAGAAAGACCGGTCAAAAGTAGACCATAATGAGGATATTTTACCCGACTGTCAATGTGAAGAGTAAGCTATTAACATGAACACCCAAGTTTACAAAAAAAATGAAGACCAATTCTTACAAATTGTCATGAAAGTTGTACAATTTTGATCAGCCACAGGCAGCCAAGTGTGGCAGGGCTCACTCTTAGCTGTGGATTATGATTTTATTTCCATATGTTTAGAAGTAGCCTACAAGTTGTACCAATGTATGTAGTTAACAACTGACTGTTAAGTCAAATAAAGTTCATATTTATTGTCAGATTAAAAAAATAACTGGATGGATTATAAACAATACCTAATTGGCTAATTTTAAGTGCCTCATCTTCCAAATCAGATTATTTTCATTTAAATGTGCCTGCTGGGAGTACTAATTTATATATACTTATGAGGATATATGTACTGTATGCGCATAACATGTACTATATATTTGTATATTTATGTACGTGCAGATGACAGTGATGGGCTGTAAAAATGGTCACTATGCCAGCTGTATAGGGTAACAGCTGATCACAGCGACCCCCCCTCTCACTGTTTAACCAGCAGAGAGAGAGAGAGAAGAGAGAAAGAAAAGAGAGAGACAGAGGTGAGATCTGATTGGATAAACAGCGTTAAAGCAGGGTTGTATTGCAATGAGCAGCGAGATGGCCCCAGTAGAAGCAGACAGCAAGCCTCGAGGAACAGACAGGAGACAAGAGCTGCTTCATGAAAAAATAAGGTAATAGGGAAAAGTAATTATATACATGTAGTGTATTACATTATGAAATTATAACTTTTTATTATTAAATATATGTATGTGTGTGTATGTATATATATATATATATATATATATATATATATATATATATATACAAATTGTATATATATATATATGTATATATATATATATATATATGTATATATATATATATATATATATATATATATATATATGTATATATATATATATGTATATATATATATGTATATATATATATATATATATATATATATATATATATATATATATATATATATATATATATATATATATAATAAATAGCTATAACTTTGTGATTTTGTTTGGGCCAGCACAGAAGGCCTATTTAGCCCTTATTCATAATCAGAAATCCAATCAATTGAAGCAGTGAAAAGAAATTGTGTGTTCCTCTGTATTCTTATCATGAGTCCACCATAATCATTTTCTACAATAATGATATGTATTGTGTACTAATAACACTGTCATATAATGGGTGGGCTTTCAAGACATTCATAAGTTTCTTAAGCGCTGTATAAATGTTATGAACAGCACAGCATGAAGCGGCTTCCCCGATTTTCTCCGCCCACACTGTACAAACATGTAACACTCGCAAAAACGCGCAAGGCTGTGATCCATTCTGCGATCCAGTGTGCATACAGTATGTTAGACGGCCAATGCTCGGCTGGGCGTGTGATGTTCAATGTCCGACTCCAGGAGGTCTCGTAAAGAAAGTATTCCTTGTCGGCAGAATCGGTAGCGCACAGGAAGTCATCACGATGTGAGAACGGATCTTGGCGTGCAGAGAGAAATTTCTTCCTATAAAACTAATACAACTAATATCACTCCTTCATCAATGAGGAAGGTAGCTGTGTTTTTGTCCGGTGGGAGTGGCCAGCTCATACATTGAATTTCACAAAACCTGCGCTGGAGCAGGTTAAGGGATTTTGATGCGTTACTATGGTGATTTTTCCAAACCTCAAGATTCGTGAAACTAAAAAGCCTGACATGCATCATCTTATCCTGAAAATTATCCGTCTAACTCAGTATGCCAGATACGAGAAATAGGGCCCTGGTAAGTGTTATCAGTGGTCTTTGATTATTGCTACTATTATTTTTCTCCAAAAAAAATACAAATAATTCATTTCTAGTGAGGAATTTCTTGTTGACACCGTCTGTGAGGTACTCTTCACAGTAGAGGATTATGGATCTTATATATTTAAAAAGATTCCTGAATAATCCCGTTTTGAAAAGTGTTGATTTCCAAAATGCCTCCGAGAACTGATAAAGCATCAAAGTTAGGCCTGTCTTTGAATTGTAAAAAATGCATTTAATTTCATGTAAATATATATATATATGTATATCTTTTATATATATATATATATATATATATATATATATATATATATATATATATATATATATATATATATATATATATATATATATATCGATAGTTCATGAAAACTGTGGCAATCAGATAGATTTACCAGTAAAATGAATTCTTATATATTCTTATATATATATATATATATATATATATATATATATATATATATATATATATATATATATATATATATATATATTGACGTTTTGAAAGTAGGTGTTAAAGAAGGAAAGACACCAATAAATACTTCAAACCAGACCAAGAGACTCAAAGCCTGTTTTTCCATTCACCCGAGTTCGATTGATTGTCTTTGCCAATGTGTTCAACAACATCTTGCCAAGGACTCTTCAGACTGTCTCTTTAACTGTCAAAGCCCCAACAAGGCCAAAGTAGTGTAGGTGGGAGCCAGCGGAGGGCCAAGCGGGGAGAAAAAAAACACAAAAAGCAGAAAAAGCAGTTCACTTACCAGAAGCCGTTCACTTAAGACAAAGTCCATCCGGCTCTCTTTGTTAACACAGTTCAATGACGTGGCTGTTTAGTTCATCGGTGTGCTTCAGTAAGGATATCAATGCCAAACATGCCTAACCCTTTATGAGAAAGACATAAAATAAATCCGCCACCAAGTCCATTTCTCGTCCTCATTCAGCCATTAAGTGTTAAAACAAGCAACACACTAAACATGTCATAACTTCTCTTGTTTCAGCCTGAATTACTAGCTCCTATTGCACTCTGTTGCAAGGTAGCTCCCTTTGTTGACAATTCAATTCAGTTTTATTTATATAGCCCAAAATTCACAAATACAAAATTTCTTCAAAGGGCTTTACAAATTATACACATAACATCCCTGTCCCGGGACTCATGTCGGATCAAGATAAACTCTTCAAAATGAAGACGCAATTAAATGATAATAAAACTTTCATCAGACTTGGGACCGACAGAGACTGTGACACTGTATTCTGGCTGTCATTGATGCTAGTAGAAGGTCAGGAGGTTTAGGCTGAGATAATGCTCTGAGAGAGCATTATTGTGGAAAGCAAAAAATAATAAATGATGCAGATAAGCAGAATTGTATCGTTAAGTTGAAATACATCTATATTTTCCAACCACTATCCAGAAAAAACGGTGGTGTGATGTTTATTTTAGGCACCTATGTAACACACTTATGCAAAATATTTAATGAACTAAAATTAAATATTTTCTTATTATTTAATGAATGTGCTCATCTTTAATACTTACGACTAAAAGCAGGCTGATGACACCTGTTGGTTGGAGTCTCTCCTCCAGTACCTGAACATGGAGCTTTCGAGGCAGTGCGGTGGGCGTTCTTTCTTTCCTTTAGCGTTTTCAACAAAGTTGAAAATGAAAATCTAAGGATAATGATCTGATCAGGCATGCAGCCAATGCGGAGGTCACATAATCCTTCATAGCCTGTGTCTCAGGCACTGGCTTCCAGGGGTTTGGAGAGAGGACGGCACTCTAACCCCAACTTGCAAGCCAATCCACTGTCAATCAGAACCAGAAGCCCCCAACACCATCTGACTGAGAAGATGTGGGAGAATTAATAGAAACTTTGACGAACAGAGGGGCACCGACGTGGGTCAGAGGAGCACCAGGAAGAAGCAGTTGAGGGAGCGGACAGCCTCTTGTGGACCGAAGGCGACTCTCACCCCCTCAAGAAGTCTCATATCAATTTTTAAACAGTTTGTGCCCTGAGCAGACGAGTGACTCTGCTTTAATACATTCGATGCATACCTAAAATACCTATAAAATTATTGTACCTATAAAAGTATTGTGATGTACACAGACGTCATTATTTATGTGCAAGTCCAAAATAACCTATTACAATTCTACAGTATCAAGACAAACTGGCATAGAACGAGGAGTTGACACAGACTTAATACACAGGGAAAGGAGACACAGGCGGAAACAATGATGGCGGAGCTTGCAATAGCACAGGCGGAGGCACACAAGGAGGGAGGAGTCTGAAACAAGAGACAAGGGCCGTATCTACTACCGAACACTTTACGAAGTACACTGCAATACAGTGCACTCCAATACAGTGCACTCTGTAGTGCACTCTGTTGCTGATAAGCGCTGTATCAAATGTAACGCTTATATTAACCAATTAGCGGAAGTGACGGACGCAAATTTGTTTGCAGCACTCGCGAAATTAAGCCGGAAGTGACGTCCGCAAATCTGCTAGCGATATCCGCAAAACTAAAACTGACAAAATGAACGCACTTCTTGCCCTATTTTTGTCCTTGTGTTCCCCTTATTCTAACCCATGTGGAAACTGCAACACCTCCACAATCGCGGCAGGAGGATATAAATGAATTAATGAAAAGTTGGCGGAAAAGGCTCCTCCTCTTCCGCTACGTAGCCAAGATGGCGCCCGTTTAGTGCAAGTAGTGTCCATCGTTTTACACTACATTTTTTGGTACTTTCAGTGCTCTGAATTCTGCTGGTTTTGTCAGTGTGGCGCCCTAAGCACTGAAAGTCACAGAGCTGCCACCTTTCTGCCAACTTTTCGTCTGAACATTACAGACTACTCTGTTATGCACCGCCAGTGTTAAAAAGAATATGAATTAAGTTTAAGAGCACTGCTGAATACTTGCATTGAGATTCATAAAACATGAATGTGAAATAGGTACAATTATTGAGACAATGCTCCATGTGAAAATGGCTTTGTTTCCATTTTGAGCACTTTTATCTGACATTTATTGTTATATGGTTATAGCATAAAAATAAATGTCAGGATAGTATTTGTCTTGTTTTATACAGATACTAAGATATTCTTTTTTGCTGAGGAGAAGACAACCACTTCTTTATTTCTTATACCTGAGTTCAGCAGGTAGCAATACAGCTTACTACCAACATATTCTTTTGATTTTGAAACTGACTGACTATTTGATCGGATTTTGAAAGGAAACAGGAAGGAACTTGATCTTAAAGCAACAACCTGAAGGACCACTGAAACAACTCAGGGATATTTTTACCATTTCAATGGAAAAAAAAGTATTCCCAACAGCTGGGGACACCTGTCAGTGTATAGAAATACTGTCTGTACTATAAAAAGCATATCATCTTTCTCAAAAAGAACTGCTGATATGCAAATCTGTTCTCTGATAATTGTTGACCTTAAACAACATCTGCCTTTTGCACACAGACACACACACAAACAGGAATATTCACTCCTTAGGCATTTTTAGAGTATGATAATTCATACATAAAAAAAAATGAAATGTTGTATTAAGTCCAAATTGATATTTTGATTACATGCACTTTATTTTCTTTTGATGTTGTCAACATGTTGGTTTGGCAATTAATTAATCCAGTCATTTACACAACAAATTGAATTTGACTGTTGAATGACTTTCAAGAAGACAAAATGCTAACACAAAAAAAAACATGTTCACATCGTAGAGAAAAGTGCTGTAGTCATTTATAGAAACTTGGTGATCAAAATGATGAGGCTTTCATTTGCGGACTGTATCGGAAAAAGTGTTGTTGTTGTATCGGTATTAAATTCAAGATGTCAATGTTGAAATCGCTATTGAAAACGTTCAAACAATACCCAACCCTACCAAAAAGCAATCGTTTTTTCTCATTTCACTCTCTCACTCTGGCTACTCGCCCCAATCTTAAACAAATATAATTGTGGGGATGTGATGTCTCTCTTTATAGACCAATCCAAGGCAACCAAAATATGAACACTCTTAAAACAAGCAAATAGTCTGTCACACCTCGTGTCGAAAAGTACGTTTTAAACAATTTTTGAAAGAAAGAAGAAATTGTCCTTTATTAATCCCCTTGGGGGAATTCTTCTCTGCATTGGACCCATCTTTGGTTAAGGAGCACTGGGCAGCCCTGTGAGGTGCTGACCTTATCTTGAATCAGATCATCTACCTCCAAGAGTTTGATACTATATTTATTGTAAAACTGCAGGCACACGAACGGTATAGTTATGGGGTCACCCATCTCCTACTTTGAAGTTAACTTGTGGATTAAACATTTTGAAAGAAATTCCCAGATGATAGCCTCAACCCATGATCTGATACCAGTATGTACACATTCGCTAAACTGCACTACTCCATTATAAACGAGATCATCCAACAAATCAATAACATCAAGCCGTATATATCAACTTTGGGCAAGAATTATACCAACACAGTCCTGATGCAGCAAATAGCTTAACTTTGATTGTTGCTTATTTTGTCACTAATATGCTATACCAAAAGACTACATATTTTAAATCAAGCTTTATGGGGCTTTATCTCCGACTCATTTTCTGGTGGTGGTTTGGTTCTTTGGTGAAAATGAGGGCAAATATTAAAGTGGTAGAGCATTGCCAAAAGGAGTTGCATTACTGGATTTATCCAAGGACTACAGTATAATTTCAGAGAAAAAAGAATGTTTTATTTGTTATCAAACTGATGAAAAAAGGTTATGAAGAGTAACAATTATAAAACAAAAATGTGAATTTCAGGCAAGTAAAAGATTGCACCTTCACATCATTAAATGGCAATGGCAGATAATGGAAACACAAATGGACAGTAAAATATTATTAACTAATCAGAAAAAGGTGACAAGACAATGATTTGAAGTGACCAGTCCCGCTTAAGCCCCAACCCCCCACCCTACCACCATTTTAGCTTGTCTGAACCGTGAAAACCCATCCATTCCAGCCTCTTGTCTTTCTGTATTTTTCATAACTCTTACTTTATTCTCTTTCAAAAAAGAAATAGCACTAGTGTAACCCAGAACAAGAAAGCCATGATACAGAAGGAAGGGCACCTTTGTGGACAACTGCTAGTAGTTCAATATTCATGCAACTTTAGAAACATTTCTGGTTCGAACTCTAGGCTAACAATACATTTTATTCTTTATGAAATATCAATATGATTCTCCACATTCCAGGTTTTTCACCATTTAAATTAACAGTTAATAGATTCTGTCATAAAATACGTCGATAAATCATGTGTTCAGTCTGTACAATAGAGGTACTAAAAATTACAACTGTCATGATATATGTACAGTTATCTACCTACAAAGTACAACAGCTAGCATGTAATAAAATATGTAAACAAATTTTATGTTTTTGACACAGTTTACTGTGACAGCAGATAGAATTCACACTTTCAACATTTGATTTATTTCTGTATACACATTTGTTAACAGTGTTGTAGTACTGCATTTATCTTTCTCCTCACTCCTCCATAGAAAATGAGAACGACAGGCAACGAACCAACATACAGTTTTGCAAAAAGATAAAACCACCACTGGCTGTGCGTCAATAATAGATTTTTTTAAGAGATCATTTTCTCCATGATTAACATTTCTGAGGGTTTCAAAAATAGGATAGGTTCTGATCGGATAATGAAGAATTGTTTGGCATTAACTGAGAGAACATGGTCCAAGTTGAACACTGTATACTGGACTTTTACTGTACTGGACTTTACTGTAGAATTCGAATGGCATGCATTTAACAATCAATTGCTTTTTACCTAGAGAACCAGCCACTTGTTTCCACAACTTGAGTCACTCTGTCTGTCAAACAACGAGGAGAATTGTGGTGAACCAGATGACAGAGTGAACGGATTTTAGGAGTACTGTCCATGGCAATTTACTTACTTGGTATCATTCATACAGAGAAATAGCCTTTTTCTTGTTCTTCTTTTGGTAATTTTTTTCCTTTTTGCTTAAAGCAAAATATGTTAGACACCATACTTGTATTATGTATAAACCATAAAAAATGTGTCATACTCTGATTCATTAAGAGTCCTTTTTTAACTTTTACAATGACAGTGTACTTGACCCCCTCTTGTTAAGCATTACATGTTGCTTACATGCTGAAATGTATACGATTATGAGTTGTAATTAACAATCTTACATAAAAAACGTGTTCAATGCCAAGGATCATGTAGCGCTAAAAGTCACTTTGGAGAATGATGTAGCTGTGAAATATTTCTATACTGATAACGTATCGGACCAGAGAGAAGAGTAAGGTCTCTAAAGTTGCTATTTAGCCTTGTCGTTATGCTTACAATAGTAAGTGTGCTTTATATTACAGTACATATCATCATTTCAACTACTCAGCACAGTATAAGATTATTCAAGTTCCATGTTATACCATCATTTGTCATAGCTCCTCGCAAGGAAACTGATAAGTCAATGTTCTGTTAGTGCTTTCTTTCTTCACTCTCTCACAAAGTCTCACAGTCACACATAGTACTCCTTATCCTTATTTTTCTGTTTCTTGTTACTGCCTTTCAAGCTCTGCTGTTTGTCCTTCATGACAGCGCCATTACTCTGCACAGCTGAGTTGGTTATGTAGTTCCTGCTCTCGTCCACCTGGTAGGAGCCTTCATCCCTGTTCCTGTACTTATACATGGCATACAGAAGGATGAGGATGCACAGGGCAGCGGCCGCCACTATTCCGATGACCATCCCGGTGGTGCTGCTAGATTCACGGACCACTTCCGAGGGCCCTGGAACTCGCCTGACGCCCGGCTCTGTGGGGAGTGCTGTGGGTATATTACGGAACATTGGGGAGGTTATTAATGGGCCCCTCAGCTTGGTGCTGTCTACCTCAAAGGATGTGGGCAATGGAAGCAACACTAGGTTGGGCTGGGGTTTTAGCTCGCGGATATTCATTTTGCCATCCGGCTGTTTGGCCGGAGCATTGTTGAGTGGTGCGGTGGAGGCAGAGGTGGCGGTGGTGCGGCTCTGGTCGGCGGTTAGTAGTGGTAGTCCTAACGCGTCTGGAGATTGGGATTGAAGGTTTGTTAGGTCTAAAAGTCTTGGGTGCGTGAGCTTTGTAGCCACCTTCAAAGCCTGACGTGGACAAGGTCTTATCTGTTACCAAGAAGAGGGTCGTGTAAAAATCTTCATCATCAGTAGGGGGCAGGTTAGAACGCTTCCCCAGAGCCATACCCCGATATCACCAAGCCATCATCCTCACAATCATCGCTGCCTCGGTTCGACAAGCAAGGTACCCCCGCCTCAGTGGCCTTGGACAGGGATTCTTTGGTGGTCTCAACAATGGTGAGGAGTGAGTGGTGTGTCGAGGGAGTGGGAATGAAGGGTGCACGAGGAGCTACGGAGGGGTGCACTAATGGATCCTGAAGTACTGGGATGACTAACTCAGCTCCTGGGGTTGGAGACAGACAGGCAGTCATGTTAGAGGCCAGCATGGGGATTTTAAGAAATGCATTAAAATAAATAAATCTGGACAAAACACATAAACAGGTAACAACTGCACTCACTAAATAGAAATTAATGTATCACAGACATTGAGGACAAAATCAAGAAGAAAGTCAATTTGGTATGTATCATATATTTCAAAAGGCTTAAGAGGATGAGCCAGCAAGTTAAGTTAAATTAACTTAAGTTTTAAGTTAGGTTAAATATAATTTGCCTTTAGTAAATATAATTTCACAAACTTTAAAGGGAAAAGTAGTATACTGTACTGTACTTTAAACTGGTAAACTGTATTTGCTACAGTACAAAATGAATTATGAAAAAGTATTTAGCAGAGTAGTTAAAGTTATTATCATCCCTTTATTCCTCCATTTACTGAATATCAAAAAAATACTTTCACATCAGCGGATAAAGGGATTATCCAAACTGCAGCTTGCTATCATAATAAAAATGGCAATGGCTCTCCAATCATCTTAAACCTATTGCTTTATTTACAGAAAATTTTCGTTATAGTTCAACAAACATTTCTCAGATGCAGAGCTGTTCTGGAGGTAAAAGTATAAAAATCTTAATCTCAAAGTCAACTTTCAATGAGAAAATACAAACATCCAGTCTGTTGAACAGTGAAGATGGAACGGTTTGTAAGAACCGAATTAAATAAAAATTAATTCGATACAAATGTTCAAGAGAACAGTCTGGTTAATCATGACTGTTTGGCTGCATCATTTAGGCTATTTGTCATAATATCTGACCAATAATTAATCAAATCAATCGTCTTTATTGACATGTGCAAACCATTTGTGGAAACTAAATATCAGAAAGTTTGCACATTATGACCTAAAATTCACTACTAAGAAATGTATTTTAGATCATTGTCATCTAAATGTTTATATCGTACTTATTCAACAAGTGATAATGATTTTGTCGAACGAGCAGCTCTGTGACCAAGAAAATGCTGTCTAACTATAACGGTTTCAGTTTGAACTTTATCGATGGCAGAGCAAAGTCACCTGAATGCTCCCGCTTTGTGAAACAATAGCAAGTGAAAGATGTCATGTACCTTTATCCGCCGTCATTTCGCAGTTATGCTTAGGAGACCAGGTCCCCTGTATGTATTAAATATCTTTCAAAATTGCATATTTGTATTACATATAATGAAATATATAACAATTAAATATGTTTAATACATAGCACATGCGCTTAACTTAAGGGGGATTTATACTCGGGTTTTAAGCATAGACGCAAGCACACAAGACATGGAAGGGCCCCTTAGCGTAGTCTCAGCAGCCATTTTGCGTGGTTGCGTCCATCACCCAAAATTTCTGACTATCCGTCAAAGCTATGCGAGCCGTTCGCAGCCCGCAAGACTCTGATTGGTCTGCTAACCACATCCTTTCTGAGTCTCGCATTTACGGTTTCATAGCATAATACCGCTGTTTTCGAAAGCCATAGCAGAAACACGAACAATGGATCCCGTTAAAGAACGTTTGGCTGAAGAGGTCCACAAATATGAGCATTTGTACAACCCGTCTTTGACTTAGTATAAGGACACGCAGATGGAGGTAAATTCCTGGAGGAAGAAATTGGTGAACGTCGGTGTGCAGGTCAACTCTACGGCTGTTGCGCCACCTACTGTTCTGGCGTATGGAACACGCATGGGAACTATAAACCAAAACGAGTCCGTCGATTCAACGGCGTGGCCGGCCGCAGTTGTAGTTGCAAAAGTATATTTCACCCTTTACACTACAATAACAAAAATTATAATCAAAAGAACTCCTTAGGCACTGATAAGTGTAAAAATATAAAATCAGAAAAAATATTCCCAACGGGAGTAAATATTGTGACTCCTATTTGTTGTACTGTTTGGTCACCAGATTACTTTCTGTTAATCTTGCTAAATGGCGAAATATACTCTTGCTACTACAACAGCGGATTGACGGACTTGTGTTGGTTCATAGTTCCCGTGTCTTTTCCATACACCAGAACAGTAGGTGGCGCAATGGCCGTTTAGAGTTGACCTGCAGGAATTTACCTCCATTTGCGTGTCCTTATACTCTGTCAGATGGGTTTTATAAATGCTTATATTTACAGACCTCTTCAGCCAAACGTTCTTTAACGGGATCCATTGTTCGTGTTTCTGCTATGGCTTTTAAAAACAGCGGTATTATGCTATGAAACCGGAAATGCAAGATTCAGAAAGGATGTGGTTAGCAGACCAATCACAGCCTTGCGGGCTGCGAACGGCTTGTGTAGCTTTGTCGGATAGTCAGAAATTTTGGGTGACGCACGCAAGAGGGCTGCTGGGACTACGCCATGGGGTCCTTGCGTGTCTTGTTTCTTGCGTCTCTAAAATCCGAGTATAAATCCAACTTGAATCTTTGTGTTATTTAACTAAACATAATCCAAAAATACATTGAGATTTTTGTATATATACTTTTTATTTGGTCTGTATATATAATTTTGCTATTGTAATATTGTTTACTGGGTACATTACTGTTTTACTGTTTATTTATATTACATGGTTTTGTATTTACTATGTGGCTATTGTGTGCACTGCTGCTGTGTAATCCTGCAATTTTTTAACTATATGTGTTAAACACAGTTATTGGAACATGTATAGTCCTTTTTTTTAAAAATAGTTTGGCAATAATTAGCAGTGTTTCATTTGTCTTGCTGTGGACTGTAAATTGTATACTGCTGCTTGTAAAACAATTAAGGCTCATGTTCTGTATTTGTTAAAAACAGGATGCAACAGAGCTGTTGCATGTTTCTTTTTGTGCTGTATCTGTCTTTGCAGATTCTTTGTGATGTGTAAATAACCCTTTATTTCTCCATTTGCATTATGTTCAATACTAAATAGCACTTTTAGGAAAAAAGTGATGTTCTGGTGACATGGGCACTCCTTATTTTTAAGAAGAAGTTCAAAAAAATATTTATTCATCATGGAAATATGATCTCAAGCAGGTATTATTGGAGGGAACATTCAAAGTCCCTTTGCCATGACAAATGTCGACTGCCATCAAGCATATGCATACTGAATCTGATGCATATTGCATATACTTAAAGCAAACTGTTAAGTAACTCATTAACTATCACAAACACCAACGCATTCACGAGCACAAAACCATGTTATTCTATCATTTCAAACTTTTAAAGGTGCATTCAGTTGTCAATGTTCACAACGTGATTGTAGATGCAGTTTGTAATACGTTTAACATATGCTTTAGTGGGTAGGTGGAAGTATATCATTGAAGTTTTACTTAATGATGAATAGTGGGTCAACCTATGCCATAGGTTTGTATCCTAATAAATAATGGTGTGCTTTTCTTGTTTTTTATTTGGAATATAAGGAAGTATCTCTACCTTATATTACAAATAAAAAAACAAGAATGGTACACCATTATGTAATAGGATATGAAGAATATACATAGAATGAGCTACTAAATAGTAGAGAAATTAGTTAAATGAATAAAAAGCGAATATCTTCAGAAGCCCAGTGAGGAGTACTCCATATTTGGCACCGACTTATTTTCAAATGATTGGTGTTTCCTTGAGCTTCAAATAATTTAGTGCTGTGTGATTGGTCAAAATGTAACATGTAGCACCTCCCACATTCATTCAGTTATTTTTAGTGTGAGGCTCACAGGAATACAAATTGTGAGGCGCTCCACTATTTTACAGACTGCATCTTGAAAAAACAATTCAAAGAGAGTGTAAACATACGTACTGTGTATTGTCAACTTACATCAACAAATTGCCCACATGATTTAGGCATGAAGAAAAGAATTTACAAAGGAAAGGTTGTGTAAGAATGTAGGATAGCCACTTGGTACCGTTAAAGATCATTTCTATCCATTGTAGATTGTGTTCTATCTTAAACATGACGGTACAGGGAGGCAACAACACATACATCCACAACACATAACATAAAAAATAAACACCATAATTCTGTTTTTTATGTTTTGTTTTTTCCTGGTAAATAGTTTGTTTTAGTTTTTTCTTTTACAAAAAATGTGTATCTACATTTTTTCATTGCAATAGACTTCAATAGTATCTAAAACCTATTCATGTTCCAGTTTTTGCTTTAATTGTAGTTTGATCTTTAATGTAAATGGATGGATGACATTATACTTTTATATCTCTAAAGACAAGGGAGAAGGTGAAGAGGGGGTGGGGCCTATGAACATACTACATAGGATATGAGGGTGATGAGGGTGACAGTGTAAGTCAGGTGCCATGTCCATGTAAAGGCAGTACGAAGCGGTCGGGCGGCATTAGAGCTTTTGGCTGTAAGGAAGGGATGGGGATATACAAACAATGAGCACTATACATGCCCATCTACAGAAAAGAACAGAGGAACTCTAACACTGACAAGTCTGACAAACCCTAAACTGCAACTTCTTAGCCATGCAATTCATTTGTTTTTTTTGTCTTACAGTTAACATATTATTTAACAAAGATTTATTTGTTTGTCAAAATAGATTTTTAGAAAATCAGACAAATGGAAGCTACTATGTGAGAAGAGGATCGGGAACTGCTCCACCTACTAATTTGTGGGCTTTTGTATGTTTAAAAATGCCTGTTGTTGATTTGAACTAATACTTTTTTAATTTAAAAATTTGTCAGGAAAGCAAACTGTAGGAAATAAAACACACAAGTTAGTCACTGAAGTAGTTCCAAATAAAATAAAAGTCTGAAATATATTTCACACTGATTTAAATATTATCTGATTGACAATAAAACAAACCAAACATACATAATAAGTCAAAAACCATAATCAGAACCAAAATACCAGTGATCAATTGGATAAATACCCCCCAAAATATGACCAGTTAAAATTGTCAAATGAAAAATGTTAAGATGAAAGAACATAGCCAAAATTTTGCACACACTACAACCAGATGCACACAATATAAAACAGACACTGTCGAGAGAGACGGGCTACTCTCTCATGTGCTTCGTGATGAATTGATTCAGAATGTTAGTCTTTACACATGAACCGGTCGTGCAGTCTGGTACATCAGAGCTGAGAATGGGTTATTATTATTCTTTGGTTTTGTTTTAGTTGTACTGCAGGATGTTGATGCATGCTTAAAGTAAGTTGCATTTAGGGAAAGTAGAAAAGAAACAACACAGCAAACTGGGAGCAGGTAAGACTGACCAATGTTAGAGAAATAGGAGACGGACACTGTGTCCCAATCCCTTACTATGAATGAATAGTGAGTCAAGTGGATTTAACAGTTTGTACTGGCATGAAGCAACATGTGTGCAGACAGACGTCAGTCAAAGTGCAACTTTGTAAAGCATCAGCCAATTCTTCTCTATTTCTGTTGTGCATTGCCATGTGCACCACCACACTTAACATCAAGGGAATTCTGTATGCAAACTGACATGTTTGAGTATACATCGTTAGCCACTTTTCCAGCGTGCCCCCCCCACCCCCCCTCCCCCCACACACACACTTCCCCTACTAAAAAAATAATACAAAAATAAATTAAAAAAATGTTTAATAGAGTGTAGTATGCAATTGGGACACAGCTCAAGTTTAATTAATAGCATTAGGGAAGAGGGACGAAATAAAACCACAGAACACATATTCACAATATTTTGTTATGTACTGTATATGAAATGCAATTTATTCACAATTCAAGTATGATAAAGAGTCAAAAGAAAAGGCTTAAAGCTGATACCCACAACATTGTGCATGTTGTCAAAGCTGCAGTTTGTGTGAAAACTTAGTCTGTCTTAACCTTCCAAAACAATCTTGTTCCAATAATCGAAATTAGATACTGGTGAACTTAAGCATTTTTGCTAGTATTCCAAAACTTCAGGAATGTAGTACAATTGTCCCATTTTACCATGTTAATAAACGTGGAACACTGTAATTTGTGTACAAACAAACTGAGACTATAATCTGCTTTGAAAATTATGTCCATGTTGACCTTTTGTTAGCAGATGTGTTTTCTTTTTGTAATGCGGGTTGTTTGTGGGTTTTGGCAGGAAGCTGCTGTCCCTTCTTCCAGGTATTGCGTATTGACACTGAATCTTTTAATGGTCCGTAGTATTGAACCATACTGGTCTACTTCCACCCCTGGTAGTGACTTTTATAAATTATATTTGTTGTAAGTCTCTTAATATATTTACAGTAATCACTAATTTAAAAACTAAAGAAAGAAATGAAAATAAACCTGGTATCTGTTGCGCTCGCAGGACCTGTCTTATCAATCATCTTACATATCTTACATTCGTGTGTTGTAGAAAACGTGTACGCTCAGAACAACAGTGATCAGCGGTCAGACTCTCAGGTTAAGACTCAAACAAACACATCTATTGTGAAAACGATGGCACTGTTTATATGTTTTACCCGACTCCAACGGATGTACAAACGCTTGATCAAATGATATGACGAGTACCAGCTTTAAGCCCATAGTGTCTTCTGACATATGATTCAATACTTACCCACATGGTTTTTCCATGTCGGTAAAAAGAATCAGAGAGGAATTCCATAAGATGGCATATTTCTGACTAGTCTGTTCTCGAGGGAAAATAATGGAGACCAGCTGGTCCCAAATCATGCATAGTGTAAACATGTTTGGGTAATACTGCTTTAATTGGAACTTTTACACTTTGGATTTAACGTAATTTATTTGATCTTTTCATTTTTACCTTTTACATTTACCATAGTGCTTCATCTCTTTAAAAAAAAATATATATAGTGCTATTATAGTGCCTTCTCAATAACTATAGTTATTCATTGGTAATAATTTTGAATATATTGTTAATCAGCATGGAGCCATGAGGCTGACATAAATACAACTGAATATGAGAAATATAAGTGAGTACGAGTCATAGTGATCAGCTGAAGTGTAAATGTGTGAAGACACATTTCCGAATACGGATTGGGATTGTGTTGAAAATGGCATTAAAATGCCTCAGAAAGTGAGCTTTCTATCCCAAACCAATTCCAGGTTTTTAAAATCTTAGTTGAATCTGACAAGTTCTCACACATATTTCAACACATTTTATTTATATCTGCTCAAAAATTGTGAACATAACAACAGAGAACAGCTAAATGGCTTTCACATAGATTGTGGTTATTTGGATCGTGGTTCATGCCTACTATTCATTATATGAATCATTTCTGTCATATTCATGTGAGTAATGTGCTGTAACTCTGTTACGTTGTTCATTCTGGTCACATGACATTATTGCTTCTGTCCATTTCGGCGAGAGGGATCCTCCTCTGTTGCTCTCCTGAAGGTTTCTTCCTATGTTCCCATGTAAAAGGGTTTTTACTATATTTATTTGGGGGAGTTTTTCCTGATCCAATGTGAGGTCCTGGGACAGGGATGTTATGTGTACAGATTGGAAAGCCTCTGGAGGAAAATTTTGTATTTGTGATTTTGGGCTATATAAAATACACTGAATTGAATAGAATTGTATCAAAGATGTACCATTAATATTCTTCCAACCAAGATGTTTCTCAGAGAGAAACCCTCTTTATTTTTCTTTCTCAAGAGTAGCACTTGCAGGGTGTGATGCGTGGATCCTTGTTTTACTTTTTGGAATCCAGGGTAGGGCAAAAATATGAGTGGCCAGGTGGCTGCTGTCTGTGCCCTTCCTGTTAGAGGGGGCGGATGCTGAGTTTAAATACAAAAGAAGATTGGTCTAATGGCACTGTAGAGGAAATGTCCTCATTCAAATCTATCTGTTAGAGATTACATTTATTTTGCAGCCAAAACATTATGTATCTGCTTTAACAAAGGTTTCAAGTGTTTTTAGTTTTTGACACTCCAAAAAATATAAATAATATATAAATATAAACTAATGCTGTGTTCACACCGAATGCGACAACAGTTGGTCGTGCGAACAGATTACATGCAAAGTCAACACACAGCTGCGAAGGAGCTGCGTAGAGGCGACTTTTCTGGTGAGCGATGCGACGGACGCGCCTGAGGCGGCATGAACAGCAAGTTTGCTGCGGGGTGAACAGAGCGTTGGGTGCGACAGGTTGTCGCGCGATTTGAAATTGCCCAACTCCAGCGACAAAAACGCCTGAGTCATACTTGCGTCAGCCAATCAGCGTTGAGATGTTCCGCTCGTCACCGCCGCCCTGTTGTTGAATCAAACTTGAAGCATAACTAGTGGTTATTTCCATGCTGGATGACGACTAGTTACCGTTGTAGTAAGCCAGACGCAGTTCCTGGAGTCGGTGAAATTCACCGAGCTGTGTGCGGCTACAGATGGTGTTATGAACCCAAACCGGAGGGCGTTTGATATTCCCACGTTTTTGTAACTTCCACATCAAGTATAAAGCAGAACTAGTGGTTACTTCTTCCATAGTTTATAGCGTAAAAGATCGCTCTTTCCCGGAGAGAATCTACAGTTATAAGCCACGCCCCCTTTGTGTGGACTTGATTAGTCATGTTGCGTTTGGTGCGAACACACTTTTTTTGTCGCGCGACATAACCGACACGGTAGACGCAACGTGAAAAATGTTGTTGCGTTTGGCGTGAGCACAGCATAAGGGCTCGGCTAGACAATAGTCCCACCTTTCATTGGCCACTGTAATTTAAAACAGTGATGCATTTTCATATATGGTTGTACGATTCACGAGTGACACTTGCAGCTTTAAGGCATTAACCTAGACATTAGTAGGAACAAATGTATTATTTATCGTTGGCCATGGGCTGTTTTTGTACCATCTGTGTGTCTGTAAGAAAAG
This sequence comes from Clinocottus analis, assembly GCF_023055335.1. Classification (NCBI taxonomy): domain Eukaryota; kingdom Metazoa; phylum Chordata; class Actinopteri; order Perciformes; family Cottidae; genus Clinocottus; species Clinocottus analis. The sequence continues at coordinate 475,186 of NW_027176043.1, forward strand.
ATCTCAAACCAGTTTACAGTATAGGTAATCAAGAACCTTTCCTAACTGCCATCTTATGCAATACATTGAAAATAAAGGATAACACAACAGATTTACTACAGAGAACAGAATGACTTGATAACTTCTCCAGATAAACCAGACACACAACAGCCACACTGACAAAATAATGAGGCAAGATAGGCCACATTCATTGGTTCCAACTTAAACATGAATGCAAAAAACGCAACCAAGTTAGTCTAAATATGAGGGCATGGAGTCAAGGATCAATCAAAAAGCATGCAAAGAAGTTATCGAAGGTCACCCTACAGAGAAATATTAAAGTGGAAAATATTAACTAGTGGCAAAAAACAACAACTATTTAAGCCATCTGCTAAAATAAGTTAAAATGCAGAACAGCAATCAGAGGGTGTTGGCAGGGGAAGGACACTGGAAGAATGAAAAGGGTGCACAGTATACAAAAAACACTGCTATCAGTTACAAAAGTAACTGTTCCTGTTAAAGATTAAAAAAAGTGTATGGTCAAAAAAGATTACTTTTTTGCCTTTTTATTTGCTTTGAAAACTGAAATAGGGAGGTTTTCATTTAAAGCCACATGAAACTCCCGAATATATATGTGGAAACAATTATCACCCACCAAAACATCATGCCACACATGATGAGGCCAAAATACAACTGTGTGTTTTTGGGTGATCGGTGAATAGACGAGAATGATGTCTCAATAACACAATTTAGAATAGACATAACAAAACAGGAAATAGCATTTACTACCAAAATAATACACCAAAGGAAATTTTAAATTAATGCATGCAGTCAACGTCAAAGTGATGTTAGGGTTAGAATGGTGTGAATTTCTGTGTAAACACATGGATGACTGGGGCCCTGTCTTTATCTTTCTTCACAAATTCCCATAAACTCAGAGTGTTAAACCCATTTAACAACCTTTCACACTATTTGAAACAAATTGGGAATGACCTTCAAAAGGCAGAACCCACTGAAATGCTCACCAATCGTGCTTCTGAATGTCAACATTAGGTTTTTGACTCCAAATATATTCCACAATCTGGTGTTTATGCTTGAAAGCAAAATATTTATTTTCTTAACAAATGCATGGAGCACAACTCACCCAATGTCAATTTCAACCAGCTACTTATTTGCAAAATAGCTCACCTTTGATTTTATATTCAGAGATAAAAGTCTGATTGTTTGGTTATTAATAATAATAATACTCATGGTTAAAAGCAGGTTTGTCATTGGGAGTCCTTTACTGTTTTAATCGAATTTGTATATTTTTCCTTAGTGTATTTATAAAATGTGTATGTGTAAGTAAGAGAGTAGTAGAGTGTGTGTAATTACTGTAGCCGGAAGGTTTTTACAGGACTGGGACAGCTTGTCTTTAACCCCAACATCAGGATACTGAAGCTGACATGTTCTTTAAACCCAACAGTAGCACTTAAAAGGCATTTTGTTTGCTGTCTGAATTGATATCATGAATTCAATTACTTTAGAGGGTATTCAAAAAAGCACTGTAGTTAAAAAGGTTATGTTGTATTGTTTTAAATGGCCTATAACTAAACAGAAAAATCGCATTATGAAAATGCTCGAAATAAAACTCTCCTTAAGGTGTGTGACAGTTTAACTACTCAGTATGGAAGTGCCAATATGACTGTTTGCTCCAACAAAATGAATGTCACTAAAATATGGAAATTCCCAAATTCTTTCAAACTGATTCTCTAAGCTATCCAAAAGCTTTCAGAATTTTTATATTCAGATACAAAAAAGACAGAATAACGAGTACACCTAAAAGCAAAGGTATGACCCAAAAAAAGGAAAAACTGACAGAATACACAGAAATTCAATGATAACTATTCTCTATTACATGTAACAAAGTAAGCCAATATGGACAAACACAAATGAAAAAAAAAAAACATCACTGTAGTCTATACGACACTTTGCATTTTAGTTGAAAACAAATTAAAAATGAAGGACTATTGACATAGAGGTATTGTTTCAAAATGAAATCTTTAGAGCTGTGAATGGCAGGAGCAGTGGACTCAAACATGATAGACTACATTTTACAGCATCAGTGCAGAAAACATGATTCACTCTCATACAAATTTTGCACATTTGTAACCCTTTTTATTCCTCTCAGCAGGCACAATTTGTATGCATGTTAGTGACCATGTTAACCACTATAGAAGACCCCATGTGCAAGTGTAGCTCCTGCTATTAATGGCTTTTTGGTTTAGAGAATGAAACTAAATAAACTTTTTCTGTGACTGCACTTCATAACTAAGCTTTCCTTGGGTAATGTGTAGTGCAGCTATGTGTACTGTTCCAACATTGGCTGTTTTATGAAGTTACACTTTGTTTAACCATGGGGTGTGATGCTTTGAGAATACTGTGATCCTCTGGTGCAGATGAGTGAAAGCACATAAAAAGCAAGCAAATGCAAACTAACCTAGCCCACCTGCATGGCTAGTTTCACACTCCTCCAGATCTTCGTCATCGCTCGAACACTCTGCAGATGACACAATGTCTTCTGTTGTATGCTTCATGGGCTGAATGTTGTCGTCAGAGGTCACAGACCCAGCAGAGATACCAAAAATAGCCACCAGCAAATAACAAAGAAGACACAAAAAGACAAGGAAAGTATACAAAAGGAGTTAGAACGTGAGCAAGAAAGTTAATTTGACCTTGGAAACAGTAGTTTGACAAAAAGATCTTAACTCATCTGTGTCTCGCAGTCTCGCTCTTGTTATGTTGACAGAGTTTTCTAAGTACTGATCACATGACAATATGTGGTAATATAATGGTGGAGATGGTAGAACGTTATTCATGATCGTGTGCTAGTTTAGTCTATGACTTTTTACCTCCTCCCAGTGGATGTTGTCAGTGGTTTTGATCTGATGTTTACAAACAGCTGCTTCTGGTATTCAATTGATTAATTTCTTTCTTGCACACTTTATTTGGTTGGTACGTGACAGTCTTTATTGCTTTTTCACCATTCACCAATCAACTTCAAGCAGGCCAGTTTAAAATTCCTACTGCCATATTAGATTACATATATAGCACTAATCACATGCATCTGTCGGGTTTCTGATAATTAAGTGAATTGGGTAAATATGTATTACATGTCCTACATACATCAGTTGCATTCATTGTTTATGTAGTTATTTCTTCAGTGGATAATATGTCATCTGTTCATTTTATGTATAGTTATTGTAGAAGTCTATCCGTACCTGTACAGTTGAGGAGGATCTGTGTTTCCGTGTGGTAGTGGTGGACATCATCGTAGTAGTTTCAATGAAGGTAGTGGACATCTCTGGAGACATGGCTTTGGTTCTGGCTGAGCCAGCTACACTGGGCACATCCCCTACCAACCTCACACTTCCATTAATCTTGATGTTGGGGTTGCCCCCAGCAGCCATGTTCAACACTTTGAGGCCATTGTAATAAAGGCCAGACAGTTGACCCTGAAAGGGCCGGCCGCGATCACTACCACCAATAGCCACTGTTGCTTGAGTGTTGAAAATTGTTAGCTGCCGTCCTAGAAGAGACATCCAGATGTAAAATATGTTCAACAGAGAAACAAACCTTTAATTATTTTACCTGCACTATTCCTTTACAAAAAGACTAAGAACATTATTTTTGTGGCTGCGGAACGACCAGCGCAAGCAGTAATTTCGAAATATGGTATATGCATATTAAACTGAGAATAATCTATTTCTGTTGCAATACCACTCTACTGACAACTTTGTGATTGTATTAACAAGAGCAAATTCAATATGGAATGATGATTAAAATGTTAATACATACAATCAATTAAACACTCAAACCAGTAGATGCATTCAAATCAGCAATAGTCTACATAGATCTATAAACAAGTATGGGGTTGTCAAACACTGCATCAGGACATGTTGATTAATAAAATTGATGCAACCATATATCATTGTTAAGTTATTGTTTTCTCCTGTGTTTGCACAACCTGTCTGCATAAGGTTAAAATTAAGACAAGATTTGCTGAAAGCATCTCTCTTTTTAAAAAAAAATCATTCTTGTCATTCGTCACTGTGGTTGGCTTAGATATATTTGAGCTATAAGATCAGTGATGTGATTGTCTGAGAGCATACTTATCAATTACCATGCCGAGCCATTTTGCACTTGGCACTGCTCGACACACATTAACAAAATAGCAAGGAAGCTTTAATAGAACAGTGTGTCAGATTTATGGATGTAATTGGAATATACTATTTATAACTAAGTTTGCATCAGTGTAATATTCCTAAGAAACCTTTGTTTTCCTTAGCTTAAAATAGGTCATCCATATTAGTAATATATAGGGAGTGGGTCCTTTTTCCATGACAGCCACCGTGTTGCACTTGCCTTTCACATTTTTACATTCGCTAAAGGCCACAATTGGTTCTTCCCTCTTGGAAAGGGCGGTGTAAGCAGGGATGTATTTTTGTTGCAATCGGCAACCTCACCGCTTGATGCCACACAATCCCAATGGTCTTTTTAGATGCTCACAGACTTTGCGCTGGTTGTTGCACTTGCACAATATAAAGAACCCTCAGTCTACAGCCATGTCAGCGGCTACGAAAATATTTTTGAAAACATTTCATAATACTGAAAGATTTCTTCTTAACTTATTACTATAATTAATGTATTTTTATAACATGTTTCATTATTTGACTGGTTATTGATTTTACAGTTATTTAGTTTCTTAGGTAGTTTTAGCCCACATGAAGTTCCATATGTAGAGACATGCATGTGTTTTCATTTATGCTAGCTCAGTTTAATGGTACCGTTAATAATGGAAAGCAGGCGTTAGGTCTGACAACTTTAAATGAAAGCTTGTATGAATATCTTATGACATGTGATATTGTCAGAGTTGAAGTTTGTATCACAGGAAAAAACTCAAATCTAATCTCTAAAAAGCCTGAATGTATTATTTCCTCATAGTGCGGATGAGGTTTTTCATATCATATCAGTATAGTGAACACACATAGGCATAGAAACACTTTAGTTTGAAATTACCTTTCTCTTGCAGCCACTCTTCTACTGGTCTGGCGTATTTGAAAGGAATTTTCTTATTGGCCATTTGATAGCGTTCAATGTCACTGTTGCCTTTAAAGTTTAAAAGACATTTAGAAAGACTTTTATTCATCATCACCACCACGTCATCGTGAGCAAATATCACTTTCCCTCTAATATTTACAATATGTTTAAATTATTTTAGCTAATTAAACTTGTTTTGGTTACAGTATAACTAATTTCTCCCTATTTGTTAACACAAAAGATACAAAATAATAGAACAATAACCATATTACTATTAAATACATGAAGCACAACATTTTCATATTTTACCTTTCCAAACAACACCAAATTATTTGATATCATACCCGCAAAAAAGTTGAACTTCCGCTGCAATGCTATACAATACTTAATTTACGATTTGGCAGTGTGTGTTCAATCTCACAGTATAAAAGTTGTCAAAACATGTTGTACTTTCTTTTTTGTTTAAATGGGTTCTTTAGTCATGTAAAATGTACATAGCCATTATCCTTTATGTATTTAATAGAAAAGTAGAAAAAAAAAATCATTCTGATATTTGGAGACAACCTTCCTTGCCGGAAACATATGCTGAATGGATATTGGTAGGACATGGACCACTTAGTCCCTGTCCCCAAACCAGAACAACAATGCAACCCCTAGCACTCAGCTCACTGTCCCGCTTGGCTAAAGCGACAGCCAACATTAATCTAGTAGAGATACCACACACCAAGAATGGACATACACTCAAAAAAAGAGCTGACAACTTGAAGATCGTTGAACTTGAAGACCCTGTGAACAACTTGAAGATCGTTGGTGGGTAGTAGAGGTTGCTAAGACAGTCAGCTCGGTATTCTGTTTAAAAAATTGCAATGCCAGGGGATGATGTACGGTCAAACCATCATATGTGACATATGCAGTAGAAATTGTTGCTAGATTGGCCTGTCCTGGGCTAAATAAATGCTGAATCAACAACAGGTTCAAAGATGTGAAACATTGTATGTGAAACATTGAGGGGTCTATTGCTATTGGTGTTTGTTACCTGGCCGCTGTTACCTTCTAGCTATTTGGACTGTTAGGATGGAGCTAATAACAAAGAATGGGCCAAATGCCAACTCACGGAGTAAAGTAATATTATTCTTTCCAAAACAAGGTTAGGGCAGGAATTGAAGAGAGCAGAGGACACGAGAGACAGGGAAATTCAAAATAAAACAGGAAACCAAAACCCATGTCACGATCTTGGGTTTTGGTTTCCTGTTTTATTTCTAGTTCAAAATGCAGCAGCTAGGTTAAAAAAGGGTTTGAACAGTTTACATGACCCAAATTCCCTATTTGTTTTAGAATTGATTTCAAGACTACTGATCACTTTATAAGTACATCTGAGTACAACCAATTTATATAAAGTGGCAATGTTTATCCTATGTAAGCCAGTTTGCAGCCTTCGGCTGCGTTCACATGCGCCGCGATAATTTGCACCACGTTTGCAGCATCAGTTTACTCGCTCGACAATAAAAACTGTGTTCACACCAAACGCGGCGTGAATATATTCGCCGCGTCAATGTAGGCGTGGCTTATCTCTGTTGCTCATCTTCGTTATCTGCTATCGACTGTGGAAGAAATAACCAGTATTTCTGCATCATATTTGTTGTGGAAGTACCAAAAACGTCAGAACATCAAACGTTTGGGTTCATAACACCCAGGGCGGACTGGCCATAGGGGCTCAGACGCACAGATGGATGTATCCGGTCATTTTTCAAACTAAAACATTTTTCCGGCAATTTTTATTGTTTTGTTCATTCTTTCTGTGGGGCTCGGTTGCTCTGATGCATTATATATTCTGTTCTACAATATAGTTTATACAAAGTCTACCCTCTAATTCCAGTTTATTAACTGTGTGGCCTTTCTTTGCTAACAATTATTCCTTAAGGCTCTCTAGTTATACTATAACCATCTGATACTAGCCCAGAGTTAAGCATTCATCGAGCAAACTATACCTACCTTGGAGTGTTAGTATCATTTTATTTCATGTGTCCATCCAGGCAGATAGGTGGAACAAAATGTTATATAAAAAAAAAACATTTGTGAAAAACCATTTGTGATGCGATTTCCTTGTAATCGTCCAAAATAATAATAAGTGTATGGGTATATTTCCAAGTAATCCACTGACTAGTCGATACGTGCGATGCATTGATTGGTCGGCGAGCCATGTATTGAGTGGTCCGGTCTGACAGTACCTCCCGGGACACTTTTTTCTCCAAGTCCACCCATGCGTAACACCATCCACAGCCGCACATTGCTCGGTGAATTTTACCGACTTAATAGAGAAAAACAAGAACAATCCCCGGTTTCTCTGTAGCACTGTGGCTCTGTGTATTCTTACAGACCTTAGTAGTAATGACTTCATAAACTTTTTCAATGATAATTTTCTGGCTATTAGAGGCAGGATTGGTGATCTCCTGCCTTCGGGCACTGCCGCCCCATCCTTAGATGGAATGGCATTGGAGGCGGCTTTGGGCCATGATGTGTGTCTGGATGGCTTTTCTCCCATCAACCATGACCAATGGTCTTCAACGGTTTCTTCAGCCCTATATTTCATTTATCGACCCAATTTATCATTCTTTTTACATCTGTCAAAAAACAATTAATGTTAATCCTGTTGTAGTTGAGTTTGATTTGCTTTTAGAAATTAAAGGATTCATTATTTCAATTAAGCAATTTTGTTTGTGATTGTTTGTGTGTCCGGTGACTCCTCTAGTTTCCTGCAGTCTCATTCAAAATGTATTTGATTTATCTCCAAAGTGTTCCAGTTAAACAATAAATTAAAACTTGTGCAAACTGTTGTAGGTCTGGAGCAGTTCACAAGGAGGAGATGACAAGCATTTGAAGCTTGAATAAGAGTATATGGCATGGGCATAAGGTATCCTTGAGGATTGTTGGCTGGGACAGGCAAATAACGGCAAACGACTACAATGTCTCTCGCACTGACACTGGGAGGGATTCTTTTTTCGTCAGTGTGAGGGAAATATAACAAAACCTTCCACATAGGATTTGATATAGCAAAGTCGCAGTGAGCAGCTTATCTTTCTCCCTTCGACTCCCAAACATCCACACACGGCATTCTTTTCAAATCTGTAGTTAACGAAAATAACTACAGGCTTGATTTATATCTATTTTCTTCTCTAACTGTCTAACGTTGCATTCCAATTGATTGCACAATGCTTTATGTTCCATGAACAAAGGACATTGTATTATCCTGAATTCAATTTCAAGCCGACAAGGAAGGTTGGATCCTCCACAGTAGTTAAAGGAATACTTCACCCACTAAATATAGATATTGCAGTTCCTGCTGAAGACCAACAGAGGTCCACAGAGTTCAGAGATTCCCTAACATCTCCTCAAACGGTTGCAAATTTGATTGGAATAGCTTAGAAAAAGAAGAGTACCAAAAAGGTTGAGGCTATGAAGAAACATAAGCCTGTATGGACAGGTGTTTTCTTCCTTCAGTCTTATACTGCACTGACCGATAGACTTACAACATTCATTTAGAGCACTGTTTTAAAAGCTGAGAAGCACTAGTTACAAACAAAGAACATAAGCAGTTGAACAGACAATTGCTCTTCTGTTTAAAGCAGATGTAACCCATTGACCTTCTCAATTTTCTTATCATATATTACATACCATATACATCATATATTGACAGTAATTGTTATATTTTTAGGAGTAGGTTTTCATTTTAAACTAATAGTTTGCTAACAATTAGGATAGCCAACACATACAGTAAATATATCAAATATAGATGATTGATTGATTAGTTCTGTACCTGTTGGGAAGTGCTCATTGATCAACCAGTTATCCACCTGCAGTGTAGCATTGCCACCATTCCTGATGAAGCGAACAACATGATACTTCCCATCATTCACTGGGGTACTGCTCTCCTGAACACTGATATCCACTGTGCCAATGTTGAATGTCACTCCAATTTTGCCTTGTTGCTGAAATGAGAAAACACAATTAGTCATCTATATCACTCCAGCTGGGGCTGAACGGTGGTGTGGTGGCTGGCACTGTTGCCTCACGGGAGGAGGTCCGGGGGTTTGATTCTCAGATTGGATTGTGTTTGCATGTTCTCACAGTGTCAGCGTGGGTTCTATCCAAGTTCTCCAGCTTAGGTTCATTGATTACTCTAAATTGTCCTTCGGTATGTATGGTTGTCTGTCGCTATGTGTCAGCCCTGTGATTGTCTTGTGACCTGGAGGCTCTCCAGGTCACAAGACAGATTATCAAAAAATGCTAATAACAAAAGTCAGGTTGTTCATAACTACATTATGAAGAGTTGTTTTGTAAATCCCTTAAACAAATGTCATTTATTTTTTAGTAAACTAAACTACTGTAGCTTTCACTTCTAGTTAGTTCTAGTTAGGATAGTATTACTACCTGAAGCTATAATACATTTTTCATGAATTATTTATTAACTTTAAAAAACATATATATATATATATATATATATATATATATATATATATATATATATATATATATATATATATATATATGTATATGTATATATGTATATATATATATATATATATATATATATATATATATATATATATATATATATATATTAGACCTGTGAAAAATAACGCGTTAACTCCCTATGATTAAATTACAGGATTAATGCGTTATTTTTTTTAAAAACGCATTTAACGCATGCGCAGAATGAGCTTCTAATATACCTATTGAACTATTTCCGCTCTAATGCAGTCAGACGTAACTAGATGTCAGACGTTCACTCGGGAAGACGTCGTTTCACCAGCACAACCAGCCTTAACATCTCAAAGCACAGCATGCGTTGGTCGGCGAGGGGCGTTCAAGAGGAATGCGTCAAACCAGCCTCACTGAACAACGTAGACCCCTCACTAAGTCTGCCTGTGACAAGCTGAGTAGCACAGTTGCGGAATTAATATTGTTGAGAATGAGGGGTTCACCAACGTTTTGCGAGTGGAAACAGAGGACCCGAGCATCAATGCACCGCAAAGACGCACAATCATGACACAAATCCACGCGCTGCATAAAGCTTGAAAGAACAAAACGGAAAATGACTTGGCTGCTACGGGACATGTGGCGCTGACAGGATCACTGGACTTCTGTGAGTAATGAGAATTACCTGGTGAGCAGACGTCCTGTTCTCCCCCAAGATGTCCTCTTTTCGAGACATAACAAATGCGTCCGGGAGGGATTCCAAAACGTCCGGGATTTTGCCTCGATTGGATATTTATGTTTCTCTAAGTCTTTCACAAACTAGTTATTACGCTCTTACAAGTTTTGTAAACGGTATCTTACGTTCATCTTCTTACGCGAGCTCTGACTGTAGAACTGTCATTGGTCGACCGATCTCAGGGTTGCCAGATACAAGATAATTATCCTCCAAATACAACCATTTTGAGCCTTTGGTACGATACTACGCCATCACCAATCTGGCAACACTGAGCACCTTGTCACCTCCACTCGCGACAAATATCCTGTTACGCTCTGAAGAAACTAGTTCTGCATAAAACATTGCCGCATCAATAATCGACTAGAATTTCAGCGTCAAACTTTTTTTTTGGTAGTTTAGCATGACTTTTCTTTCAGCTGAAGATCGCGTCGATGCTCGACTGTGGAGCGGGATGAAACGATAACGGGGTTCACCTCATGGCCTATAGTTGCATTGTTTACAACAGCAGCCCAATGTATAAATGACAATGTATATATCAGTCTTTTATCATAAATCTTTATGTTTTTACAAAAATATACCGAGAATATCGGTAATACGTGATTAATCATGACTGATCCACAGAAACCGGTGATTAATCTCATTAAAATTTTTAATCATTTCACAGTCCTAATAAATATATATATACATTAAATAAATAATTCAAGTAAATATTATATATATATATATATATATATATATATATATATATATATATATATATATATATATATATATATATATAATATATAATTCCATCCTTTCAATCCATTCATTCATCCTCTTTAGCCAAACATTTGTCAATGCGTCAATTGACACCAGCAGCACCCAATGAAAAACAAAGGAAAGCATGACCAAACATAAAATGACACAAGTAGTGTGAGAACTTACAATGTGCAGCATTAGATAGTCCCCCAGACCAGGCGCACTTTCAATCCTGACCAGGATGCCATCTTTCAGGGAGGTGCTGAAGCCGACAGTCAGCCTGTCCGTCCTGGTGCTCGGTCTCTCGTTAGCTGGCCACTTGAATGAAATGAGGCCTCCTCCTTTGCCAAAGATGTAAGTCATCCCAGCTGAACAGAGTAGGAGGAGTAAAATCAATAAGCAGCTCAACTCTGAACTATTGTCATGAACTCTTGTCATGATTTAAGATTCAAGATATTTTATTGTCATATGCACAGATAACGGACAGTTCAGTGTGTGTGTGTGTGTGTGTGTGTGTGTGTGTGTGTGTGTGTGTGTGTGTGTGTGTGTGTGTGTGTGTGTGTGAGGGGGGCAAATGATAAATGCATTTGCATGATGGGGCGGCCATACGAGATGCCACCTGATCAGAGCTAATCAGCCAATCTTTGGAAGACGACCTGTTCTGATCGAAGCCTTCAAGTACTGAACATACATACTTTTTAGACTATCACAGTCTAATAACATCTTATCAGACATTTATTTCTTAAATCTACACAGCTCATTCAGTACATCTGTTGCTCACATCTTGTCAGCTCCATCACTCTCACCTGTTCACTATGCTGCACTCTGTTGAGATATTTCAGAAAACATTTAAACTTTAACTGCTCCACGCATGAATATCGTCTAACCCGTGTATGATGGTCAACCAGCATCCAGCAAGTACCCTGAACGTGCATAATAGAGCAAGGGCTCGATCATTGCTGCTTCTGGAGAAGAAAAAGCGTTATGCGACCTTATGAAATGTGTGCACAGCAATGTCAATAATAAGTGATTAAGAACACAGTCAAAGTCGTTTTTATTATCAATTTTGTGCAATGTGCAGTGCAAACTTACAGAAGATCGAAAGTATGTTTCTCTTCTGTCCAACATATAGTGAAATTGTGCAAATAATAATAAATAATAAAGTGCAAAAAACAGTTTAAACATTTTTTTTTAAAAAGGACAACATATAACATATAGACAACATAAATATAAATTAGGAACTATTAAGACTATGAAGGACTAAACTATAAATAAATAATAAATAAATGACTGTAATAAATGACTGTAATTCCCTGTCAGCATTTCAACATGTGAGTCTGAAGAGGACGGAGTTAGACGGTGGGGAGAGAGTTCAGCTTCCTAACAGCCTGGTGGATGAAGCTGTTGGACAGCCTGGTGGTGCGAGGTCGGAGGCTCCGGTATCTCCTACCAGAGGGCAGGAGGCGGAAGAGATCGTGTGAGGGGTGGCAGGGGTCGCTCACAATCAAGGTCACCTTGCGGGTGAGGCGGGTGTTGTATATGTCCCCCAGGGAGGGGAGGGGGGGAGTGAACCACCGATGATTCTTCCAGCTGCATTCACGATGCGCTGCAGAGCTTTTCTGTTGTAGTCTGTGCAGCTTCCGCCCCACACAGTGATGCTGCTGGTCAGGATGCTCTCGATGGTGCCACGGTAAAAGGTGCACATGATGGATGGGGGGCTTCCTGCTTTCCTCAGCTTGCGGAGGAAGTAGAAGCGCCTCTGTGCTTTTTTTGCCAGCGATGTCGTGTTGGCTGTCCACGAGAGGTCCTCACTGATATCCACCCCCAGGAATTTGGTGCTGCTGACCTGCTCAATGTCCGCACCGTTGATGGTCAGTGGTGAGTGATGAGTTTGGCCTTTCCGAAAGTCAACAACAATCTCCTTGGTCTTGCTGCTGTTGAGCAGGAGGTTGTTGTTTCCGCACCACGTGGTCAGAAGGTTGACCTCCTTCCTGTAGAGGGTCTCATCATCCTTGGTGATGAGACCTATCAGTGTTGTGTCGTCTGCGAACTTGACCATGTGGTTGGTGCTGTAGCTGGTTCTGCAGTCGTGAGTCAGCAAGGTGAAGAGCAGAGGACTAAGCACACAGCCATGAGGGGCCCCGGTGATCAATGTGATGCTGCTTGAGGTGTTGTTGCCGACACGTACCGCTTGTGGCCTCTCACTGAGGAAGTCCAGCAGCCAGTTACACAGCAAGGTGTTGAGCCCCAGCTGGTCAAGTTTGCAGATAAGTTGTTGATGATGGTATTGAATGCTGAACTAAAGTCTATCAACAGCATTCTCACATATGAGTCTTTTTTGTCCAGGTGGGTGAAGGCTGGGTGGAGAGCAGAGCAGATTGCATCCTCTGTGGACCGTTTGGCCCGGTATGCAAACTGGAATGGGTCCAGGGTGAGGGGGAGAATGGATTTGATATGTGACATGACTAGTCGTTCAAAGCACTTCAACACACAACATGGGAACTGTCATTTGAAACTATTCTCAGGGAACTGGAGCCAGAGCCGTTGTATAATAATGGTGTGACTCGCCAAAGACATTTAAAGACCAGCAGGTCATTGAAGATGCTTTGAATTTCAACTGTACTTGAAGCTGTAGATGTACAGCTGTAGGAGGAGGCTACAGGGGAGTATGAGCCTAAAGTTGCAGCCTCATATAATGCAAAGTAAATTTGTCATGAGTTAATGAACCGAGTTTCAAGCCTAGTTGCCCTACAGCAAGGGGGGTTCCATCCCTTGCCAGTCGGACCGTCTGTGTGGAGTTAGCATGTTCTCCCCATGTCAGTGTGGATTCCTCTTCCCACAGTCCAAAGCAGCTTAGGTTCATCAATGACTCTCATTGTTGATGAGTGTTGTCTGTCTCTGTGTCAGCTTTGTGATAGGATGGCGACATAAAGCCTGAATAAGATTAGCGGCTAGGATAATCAGATGGATGAATAAATGCGAGTTAACCTTTTGGATTGTGTAGTCTTGGGGATTTTGTCCATTCTCTGTTGCATATGTGTGATATTTACATTTAGAAATGTAATAGTAGAATCAGTACTCACGGTCATTGCACTGTGTTCCAGTGAAGGAGGTCATGGAGCAGTCACAGGTGTAGTTCTCCCACTGCTGGATACAAATGCCCATGTTGGCACAGGAGTCCTCCTGACAGGTGGTGCTGGGACCTGTAGAACACCAGCCATCCCCATAACCACACACATACAGAGAGAGAGAGAGAGAGAGAGAGAGAGAGAGAGAGAGAGAGAGAGAGAGAGAGAGAGAGAGAGAGAGAGAGAGAGAGAGAGAGAACTGGGTGTGATACATAACCAAAAGCAGCACATGAGGGAAGTGAACCCAGAGCCTACTGTGAATGTTTAGAGATCTGATAGCATATAATTCACCCACAGCGAGCCCCTCGTGACTGATTCTCTGGGATCTATGTGTGTGGAGATTGGCTCTTCCAAATATATATATATATATATATATATATATATATATATATATATATATATATATATATATATATATATATATATATATGTATATATATATATATAAATAAATGCGTTTAATTTCATGTCAATATATATTTATATATCTATATATATCTATATCTATATCTATATATATATATATATATATATATATATATATATATATATATATATATATATATATATAACATAGCATCATTTTAAATGAATAAGATTGTACTGCACAGGAAAAAGTAGGAATATCTACCTGTGTGGGTAAAAATGGAGGGGATACTTGCATCCTTCTTGGTAAATGAATTCATTATCACACACGGAACAAAGAAATCTAATTTTACAACACTCTCAATTTGTATGGGGAAGGGCACACAATGTTCTGGAGATTTCTCAATACTAACAAAGCGATTCCTCCATTAAGAATAACTCTCTTCTGTTTAGGGAAAAATAGATGAGGAATGGGTTGGCAAGTATGTACAGTTTAGGAGTAGCATGGGGTCAGTGTTTGGACTGATAAGAGAAGAAAAGTAATATGTATAAGATTTAAGAGTTTCTAAATGCTTACACTCTGCCTCAATATTTTATAGAGAATTGTAAAATATTCAACTAGAATGTGTGAAGGCCTGAGACTGATATGGCAAAAGAAGCTTGTCAATGAAATTAGGGAAGATGTATGGCAAGAGAATCTACGACATGTAGGCAGGGCGGCAAGGGATCCTAGTTTATTCATTATAACATTATACATAGATATTATTTTACACCCCTGAAACTTTTCCAAATGGGCTTGATGCAGGATCATAAATGTTGAAAATGTAACAACGAAATGGTCACTTTTTTTCACATTCAGAGTTCCGAAAGTAATCAGAGTAATGCCTTTTTGGAAAGTGGCACCTCGAGGGTGGCTCAAAGGACTTTTTCCAGAATCCCAACAATTATGTCTCCGAGGAAACAAATCGCTTTCACCACCTTGCAGCTGCTTTTAAATTAAGTGTTAAGGGTATTCTTTATATTCCTGTATGTTAATCCTGATTTTTGTATCTACGTAAAATGTTGGGTTGGGATGTACTGAATGCATGTTTTATACATGTTCCCACAGTGTTACTTTCAAGGAGAAAATACCATTAGAACATTCTTTCCCCCCAACACCCAGACTGCTTTAGATCAACTGGTTCATAATTTGTTACCCATTTGTCTTTGGGCCTCTGCAGTCTATCAGTGGTCAGATTGAAGAGGGTTAAACTCTGTGTCGTCAGTACATAGTATGTTCAGTTAATATTTTGTAATATATAATATTCCAGTTCCAATAGTGCTAACCCTTGTTGCGACCCCAAGACTTTTGAATGGCAGTGTAAATGAGGGCTGTCTTTTATATTTTCAAATAGATTTCTGCTTTATAACCACACTATTTAAACACTATTAGTAATGTGTTTCATAATGATCCTGAAGCCGGAACAAGTTTTATCTCACATAACCTTTTCTTGTCCAAGGAGGTGTCGTTGTGTCGGACGTGTACCCTGCCTCTCCTCATGTGGTTATGTGGCATTTCTAAATATATATCTGCTTTAATGTAGCTCCATACATGGTAACAGCATGCCGACAGTCAGTGTGCATCAACTCATTTAACTGCATCAATGTGTTGAGTGGAGACTTACCTGGTAAACTGATGCCAGCTGCTCTGTAAGAGGCTGTTCAGGACCAAGTGAATTGCCCATGAGGAGGAGTAGATCGGACTATGTAATTTATTGCAGGAGAATTCTGCCAGTGATCCACTGATCGGGTTCAGGATTTAATGTATGATGTCACCACAGTGGAAAGTTTACGGTTACTGTTGGTACTGTTCTGTTAAATGTTGGCCACAGTGCAGTAGCCCCCTCTAGTGACAGTACAATATATGGGTAACTTAACTATTATTAGTGGGCTTTGTTAAGGGCTCACTGGCTAAAAAACACAAACATGTATGCGATGAAAGCTTGTAATGAAAAGCAGGCCGTGCATAGTCATGATCATCATCAGCAAAAAAAAATTAATCACTCAGCACAAATAAAAATGAGACAGAATGCCATGGAGAAGAACAACACTGTGATGGATGAGATTTTATTTTGAAAAATAAATTAGACAAGCATTACTTTCTTGCGGTACATACATTCAGATTGTCAAAGCGAGGAGGACATAAAGTACACAACGTTATTGTCTGTTTTATTTGAAATGAAACTTAAACACATGGAGCTCTGAAAGTGAATGTAAAAAACAACAACAACAACAACAACAACATAGAGTACACTTAATGTCCAACTGAATGATATGGCAAGAATAAACATCTGCACAGAATATGATGTCCATGCAACAGGTTGTGGACGCCCAGAACCTGAAGACGATGACAAAAACAACTACAAAAGAATGACCACTTGCAAAGGAAAATGAAAACATTTGGTCCACAGTAACATCTGCTTGCTCTTGCAAAATGTTTTAACGGCCCCTTTTGATGTAGCAACAATATGCATTAATGATTGGAATTCAATACAAATCAAATTAAACCATTAGGCAAGTTGTGCTTTGTGACAATAAGGGTATGGACTGAGTCTGGGTTTGGCCTGATGGAGATTTCCAAAGCTGTTGTGACGTATTGGCCTCTCTAAACCATAGCACTCCATATGTATAGACCTTTTATGAGGCAACCATTTTGTTTGTATTTACATTCTTAGTTTGTTTTATACCCCTCTAATTGACCATTTGCTAAGACCCCACCCGTCTTGTGTCTGACAGAAAAGCTTTTAACTATAAGCATACATCTCTAACTGTGTACATGTGTCCCTCTCTCTTATTATTATTATTATTATTATTATTATTATTATTATTATTATTATTATTATTATTATATGTTTTTATTTAATTTCAAAGCCCTGTTTCCGCAGTGGCAGCATCAATAAAATAATGTCTATACCTGAGAAATGTGTTTAATAACTATTATGCCCAATTATACCTATTATTTTGCCTCATACCTAAATGTATTGTATGTGCTATAATTAAATATATATATATATTTATATATATATATATATATATATATATATATATATATATATATGTATATATATATATATATATATATATATATATATATATATTTATAGAATTGTAAATAAATTCAAGGAATAAGGGGTTAACACAACAACAATAAGATTTTCTATACGTAATAAGTCTTGCCGCATACACAAGTAAATTCCCGTCACAGCCATTTAAGTAAATATTGTGTTGGCGATATTGTGTTTATAACAGTAAAGTGTGTTCACACACACAAAAATTGACACATGAACATAGAAAGCTGCTTAATGTGGATCATCCTGTGATGGGCTTAGCAGTGGGCTTAGTTGCTTTGCTATTGGTATCGCAGATACCAATACTGCTTTCATTATCTGCTGTTGCTGTTATTATTGGTAGTTGTAACTTTTTATCATGGCTACTACTCATTGTATGAATAATCTCTGTCATATTCATTAAATGTGCTGTAACTCTGAATGTTGTTCATTCTGTACACATGAAATCTATTTTGTCTAGCTTGATAAAGGATGTTGCGCCCAGCTTTCTTTTCTTTTTCTCTCTTTAAGGGTTTTTTGGGGGAGTTTTTCCTGTACTGATGTGAGGTCCCGGGATAGAGGATGTCGTATGTGTACAGATTGTAAAGCCCTCTGAGGCAAATTTATGATTACAAATGGTAAATGGACCTGTACACCTCTTTTCTAGTCAACCGACAACTCAAAGTGCTTTCCCACTACATTACATCATTCAGACACTGATGATGGGAGGAGCTAAGGTGAGCATTTAACATGCATACACATTCAGACACAGCGATAGGAGCAACTTGGGGTTAAGTATCTTGCCCAAGGACATATCGACATGGACTAGCGGAGTCAAGGATCAAACCACTGATTCTCTGATTGAAGGACAACCCTGATCACCACGGAGCCACAGCCAATTGAGTTAGTCGAGGTTATGAGACTAAACCTTGAGGAGTGGACATGGAGCTTTCTGCTGCTGCTATCTCCACCGTTGCCCACACAGCATTGAGACAACCCTGCTCATGAATATAATATGTGTGAGTGCATTTGATTCAAGGCATTAACAACCAGAACAAGTATGTTCATGTGTCGATTTTTGTTGTTGAGTAGAAAAGGAGTAGAAAAAACGTGTGAACACACTTTACTGTTGTATAAACACAATACCTCTAAGACAGTGTTTACTTAAATAGCCGTTTATATTGTTTTCCATGTGATATGTTTAACTACAACTGTTGTATGGTGGGTTCTGACCACTGCCAAAATGTGGCTGACCTACACTTAAAACTGTACTTGAATGCATTGTGTGTAGTAGACACTGACAGAGGACTGAAATTGCCACATAAAAAGTGCTATAAGGTCTGATTACAAGTTCCTAAATCATTTGTTTTTTTAATACATCCAACTGGATTATATTGTCCAGTCTTGTACTGAGACAAACTCATGGATTAGTCTTCATCCTCAGCCTTTCATCATGTAAAAGTGAAACATATTGAGTTCTCAACACATAAAAGTCATGTATTTCTACCCTAAACATCTGAACATTCTAGATTTTTGTAACATGTTTTTAAATTGTGTGAACAAGGAGGGAAATATAGAGTATCAAGTTTTTTCTATATTATGTTACACAGAAGCAGTCTTTCTTATAATACTGCATATGAATACAGGACTAACCAGTTCCCGTGTAATACAAGATCAGTTCTATGTGTTCAAGTCACCAGGTTAATTAACTGGTTATGATGCAGATACTTAAATATGTAATATAATTGTTTTATTTTCTTTTCATTTTGGAGAAATCAAATTTTTATTTGTTTGCACTGAATGAATGTTTCTCAAATTGATATGGCATTATATCTACACAAATGAACTTACCTTACACAGAGATCCTTACACTGGTAAGGATCTCTGAAGTACCTTCTTTTTACGATAATATTGCTTAAGTCTCCAAACATTCACAAAATTTTGAACAAAAAAATTAAACTTTACAAAAGCAGAAGAAATAAAAATGGAACCCCTTGCAGTATTTTATGTCCCTGAACTGGCACAAACCGCTCTGACGGTGATCCAAACGGCACTGTCAGGGGGGTGACCATTGTGGCTGGTAACCATTGTGGCCGATGACATGTGGCGGTGTCGTGGTTTGTTTAATATTTGGCCGGACTCTAGCAGTGGGTAAGTGAGAAGACTACAAATACAGTTATTAGAATGAAGGGGCTTCCGTATGGATGCAGGGCTTTGGAGCTACTGTTTGCATTGAGCAGGAAGAAAGGGCTGCTGGAGTTGGAGTTGAAGTTTGTATTGTAGAAGTCTAAATCAG
Organism: Clinocottus analis; assembly: GCF_023055335.1. Classification (NCBI taxonomy): domain Eukaryota; kingdom Metazoa; phylum Chordata; class Actinopteri; order Perciformes; family Cottidae; genus Clinocottus; species Clinocottus analis. Next base: position 495,073 of record NW_027176043.1, read on the forward strand.
GCTCAGATTTGAGGGACGGTGTACCTTCGCATCCACGCTCAATCTGCCCACTGCGAAACAAGGCGTCATTGAGGAGATCCGGCAGGCGACCGTTGAGGTCCACCGATGCCAAACAGCCCTGGTAGCCTTCTCTGGAAGCCACCAGTTTAGGCAGGTTGCCATACATGCCTGGACCCAGTCCTGCGATGAACAGATCACCTGGGGGTAGACAAGATAGAGACACAATAAGAGGATCTTATCTCATGTGTATGTTATAAATGCTGTCTTCAAATATCAGTTGCTTGCACATCTGTGCCATATTCATTTGTCAGGTTAAAGTACTGAGGTAATGTTATCAAGTATAGAGTAAATGTACAAAGTTATAACAAAAAGCCATACAATGGACACATTTGAATGCACAGTGACAGTTGTTTAGTAGTTCAACGACATGCTGAACACACAAGGAGATGTCAACATGTAACATGTGTCAGTCATGCCGTTTACATACCTTTCAGGTCCAGATTCTTGGCCCCATTGATACTCTGACTAGTGGCTGTAGCATCAACTTTCAGTGTGTGGGTGTTGCTATTGTCTCGGGTGATGGCCACATTGTGCCACTGGTTGTCATTTAATGCCCTGTCACTTTTGCCCTTGATGAGGTTGGGCCCATTTCCAAGGTCAAAAACATAGTGGATGTATCTGCAAGAGAAAAGTTATGAGAGTTACAGATTACTTTAGAAATTGTCACCCAATGTTCACAAACTGGCAGCCCAAAAAGTGGGCAATTTTTGAAGATTGGATTCAAATATATATATATATATATATATATATATATATATATATATATATATATATATATATATATATATATATATATATATATATAAATATGTGTATCATCTGTAGCTCAGGAGGTACAGCAGGTCATCCACTAATTAGGGTTGACGGTTTGATTCCCAACTCCCCCATTGTGCATGTTGAAATGTCTTTGGGCAAAATACAGGACCCACAAATTGCTCCCAAAGGCTGTGCCGTTACTGTGTGTGTCGAAATGAGCACAGACTTCAACAGTAAGCTTTCTGAAGTGAAAATCCCATACATATATTCAATTGACCAACATGGTGGCACATTTGGGTCCTTTCTCTTATATTACAAAAATAGGTCACCGAAATATGTTTCTAAAAATGTTTGAGGCGAGAAGACATGTAGTTGCGGTATCTGTTTTCATCTTTGTTCAACATTAGTTAAAACCTTTTCATAGAGAGGGCAAGTTAACATTTGTCCTTCATCTGATAAGTAGTTCTTTTATTCATGAATTAATTATGTACACATGTATTGTACCTTATTAGTTTTTTTGCTCTGAATCAAATGTTTATGAACATGATTCATATTGTAGTTGGTTGACTCAATTAAATCTTTAGGGGCGGCTGTAGCTCAGGGGGATGCGTGGTTGTCCTGTAACCTCAAGGTACCGGTTTGATCCCCAGTCCCTCCATAGTTCAGATGTCGAAGTGTCCCTCAGCGAGACATTTAACCCCTCACTGCTCCCTGGGCGCCTCACAAGGCAGCCCACTGCTCCTTAACCAAGGATGGGTCAAATGCAGAGAATAATTTCCCCAAGGGGATTAATAAAGTGCATGTTTTTTCTTTCTTTTTTCAATTCCATGCTTAAAAGTCTTTATGGAAGGATTGTTCGAAACATTAATGGAGTGAATGAATCTAGATTAGATTGTGATTAGGAGTGTGGCACTTGGTATGGCAGCTTGCACTATCAGTGCATTTAGGGTTCGGGTGTGTGTGAATGGGTGAATGTTAACATGTCGTGTAAAGCAGTCACGGGCCGTCAGGGCCTGCAAAGCCTTCTCTGCATGCCGCACTTGAAAAGTTGATCGACTTCGACTAAATGTGCATGTATAAAATCCACAGCCCGCCACTGGTGTAAAGTGCTTTGAAAAAGAGAAGAAAGTGCTGTATAAATGCAAGTCCATTTACCATTAACATATACTAACAATGCATGTAGCTATTGAATGCATATTTATGACATTCCATTGCAAACTTTAAAAACTTTCTTCTTTAGAGATGTAGCTGAATAACATCCTTCCGGTCATTATCCGTAACCGCGTATCATTCTTACGATCCTGGGAGGCTCAGCTGATCACAGCTGGCAGTGGGTGAAGGCATGGGCATTGCAGGGCACACATAGAGACAGACAACCATTTGCACAGTTTAGAATAATCAATGAACCATAGCTGCATGCTTTGGACTGTGGGAGGAATATACACCACCGTGCAGCCCTAGCCGATTAACATCTGATTGTAAATTCTGATGCAGAGAATGGCAAAAAGTAAAAAAAAGTTGCTGGTCTTCTCTGCTGGCCTCACCTAATTTGAATGTACTGCTCACGTTCGTTAAAATCATATCTGATTAGGGTTTAATTATGATGGGTTTAATATTTTCCTGATTTTTTGAGCCCAGCACGTATGGTGAGATAGTTCATGAGGATTCTGGGTATTTTGGGAAAAACTTGATCTGAGAAATTGCCCTGTCAACAGACTGGTAAACCAGGTCTCACAATGATCCTTCCATAGACAAACGCAAATCTGTGGGAATGTGCAGCAATTATAGAATTATGCTGAAAATGTAAGATAACCATGTCACTCTGCAGCCAGTAAACACGTATTTAAAGTGACATAAATCCAAACACATGGCTAAAAACATTGAATGAAACCAATAATCACCTACTGAAAAGCCATCCGTTGTGTTGAAAATCTGCCGCCTTTTGTTTCGTGATCCAGTTAATAATTAACTTACGAGATCACTGGGCTGTGTGTGTGTGTGTGTGTGTGTGTGTGTGTGTGTGTGTAGTAACAAAGACTAAAAATGTAGCAGAAACAATACAATTTTAAGTTGATATGGCCAACATGTTAGCAAATGGTTGCTTATTCACAGATCCAGCTGATCCAACATGGTCATTCAACCTAGATTAAACTAACTCTTGTTAATGCCTTGTTCTTAGTCTTTCACATCCTACCTGGAAAACAGTACAGTCGATTATATTTGTTATAGTTTACCGGGCACCAGGTCTGTATTCTGAATTTATATCTGAATTTTCTGAGTTTCAATCAAGTTTAGTCCTTAAGACTGATACAGTTGTTATTGAAGGTGATTATACTATTCATGTGGATGTCGGCAATGATAGCCTTAGTGCTGCATTTATCTCATCGTTAGATTCGATTGGCTTCAGTCAGAGAGTACAGAAACCCATTCACTGCTTTGGCCACACCCTCGACCTTGTTAATGCATATGGCATTAACATAGAACACAGTCTTTCCACAAAACCCTCTTTTATCAGACCATTGCCTTCTAACTTTTTAGTTATACGATCGGAGTGTACGCTGATAGGCAAAGGTTTCTACACCAGATGTCTAACTTACAGTGCTTTTGCTAGATTTAGGAAAGCGATTCCTTCTGTATTTGATTATTTTCCATGTCTCAATATAACAGAGGACTCCTGTGCTAACATTAGTCTGTCCCAGATTGATCATCTTGTCGATGGTGCTATTGGCTCATTGAGAGTCACTCTGGACTCGATAGCCCTTCTAAAAAAGATGATCAATAAACAAAGGAGGCTCGCTCCATGGTATAACCCTCAGACCCACATATTGAAGCAAGCATCACAGAATCTCGAATGCATATGGAAATTGAACAATTTAGAGGAATCCTGGTTAGTTTGGGGGATAGCCTGGGAACATCTAAGAAGGCCCTCTGTAGTGCCAAAGGAGCCTATTACTCATCAATAATAGAAAAAAAACAAGAACAACCCCCTGGTTTCTCTTTAGCACTGTGGCCAGGCTGATTGAGAGTCATAGCTCTGTGGATCTGTGTATTTCAATACACATCAGTAGTAATGACTTCATGAACTTTTTCAATGATACGATTCTAACTATTAGAGGCAAGATTCATAATCTCGTGCCCTCAATTTGTACCAATCTATCCTCAAATAGAGTGGCCTTAGAAACTGCTGTAAGCCCTGATATATATTTAGATGGCTTTCCTCCCATCAACCTTCTACTACTACTACTTTCTCTTGATGGCATTGCTCTGGCATCTAGCACCACCGTAAAGAATCTTGATTTTATTGTTAATAAGGACATATCTTTTAACTCCTACGTAAAACAAATCAAAAGGACTGCATTTTTTTCACCTACGTAAGATTTTAAAAAAAATCAAGCACATGTTGTCTCAAAGCAATGCAGAAAAATTTGTTCACTCATGTGTTACTTCTACTAAATTCCTTATTATCAGGCTGCTCAAATAAGTCTCTTAAATCTCTCCAGTTGATCCAGAATGCTGCAGCTCTTGTACTAACTAAAACTAAGAAAAGAGATCACATTACTCCTGTATTAGCTGCTCTGCACTGGCTCCCTGTAAAATCAAGAATCATATTTAAAATCTTTCTCCCGACCTACAAAGCCTTTATTGGTGCTGTACCATCATATCTTAAGGAGCATATAGTACCATGTTACCCCACTAGAAAGCTCATAGTACTATACTACCCCACTAGGGAGCTTATAGTATTATATTACCAAACTAGAGAGATTATAGTACCATAATACCATACTAGAGAGCTCATATTCCCCTACTAGAGAGTATATAGTACCATATTACCCCATATCAGCTGCGCTCACTGAATGCAGGGCTACTTGAGTCTTCAAAAGTAGGATGGGGGCCAGAGCCTTCAGTTATCAAGCCCCTTTTCTGTGGAACCAGCTTCCACTTTCAGTCCTGAGGGCAGGCACCGTCACCTCATTTTAGAGTATATTTTACTCTTTGACAGCATTTATAGTTTGGGCTGGCTCATGTTTGCCCTGGTCCAGCCCCTAGATATGCTGCTATGGGCCTAGACTGCTGGGGGACATCTTAGAATACACTGAGCTCCTCTCTCTTCTCGCTCTCCTTTTGGATGAATTCACGTTTCATCAAAGCACATTACTAACTCTACTTCTTCCCCAGAGTCTTTGTGTTTTCTCGGATCTCAAGTTTCCATTGATCGTGGCTGTCTGGAGCCGGTCCTGCCTCCTGCCATACTTATGCCCCTCTTCTCTACCTCCATCTGCTGACATGGATCGTGGTCCATGCCTACTACTCATTAAATAAACATTAACAAGCATTCTTTCAAAATGAAACTCACCCTTTTACCAGTTCTACAGCAATAAAATCATTGCCATCTCCAGAGTTGAAGATTATGAAGCCGTCTGGGGAGGTTGTTTTGAACTGGAAGAAGAGGTGCATTGATGTGTAGGCCTGCAGGGTGGCCAGGCTCAGATAGCTGCTCTTGGATTTGAAGGTGACAGGGTCGGCGATGATAGAGCGAATCCCAAAGCGTGCATTGAGCTCACAATAATCAATGTCACCATTCTTGCACAGGTCGATGTAGAGCATGCCGTTAAATCTGAGGAAAGGACAGGAACAGGAACTTGACATAATTGACTTCAAAATAAGAGTCTCCTTGTCCTTCAAAGCCTGGTACCGGATGCTACTCAAGGATAATTTCAAGCAAAGAAAACTAAGTTTTAGACATGGGAGACTCTTAGCTAAATAAATCTCTACCTTGGTTATTGAGAAGCAATTAACAGTTTTAGCCATTTGGTGACAGAATAGCTGACAAACAAGCTGGAAAACATACCTGATGAATCTTATATCTTACAAAGTATACAGCATATTTAAATATTTGAATTTACAAAGATGGTCTTATGGTCACTCTTGAGCAAACACAAGTCGCATATTAACTAAACCCTTTTCTTTGAACTCCACCAACTCCTTTGAAAAATCTCTCTCTTTAGTCACTCAATGTTCTTGCCTACTTGCTCTCTAAATGTGCCTTGTGTACATGGGGAAAATACTGAGACTAGCGCCAACAGCAAAACCATGCAAATTAATTAATTAGTTAAACGTTAAATATATACTAATACACATTTAAAAAGCAAAGTAACAATAGGTTATCAAAGTACCTAAGGCTCTGCAGATGACCAATGAAGCTGGATGGGATGCTGGAGACAAATCGACGCTCTGTCATGGTGCCTGTTTCAATGTTGTGGAACTCCAAGCGGGTGTGGTCGCCCACCATTTGGCCTGAAGATGGGGAGGGTGGAGGGGATGGGTTGAAAAGAAAGACAAAAACGAAAAGAAAAGAGAACACTGTCTGACACTAACACAAAAGGGCTGATTTAAGGAGAAAATTACATTAACAGTATTAGATGGATGCAAAGTGCCATCAAAGCTTACATAGCTACATTCTTTCTTTGTAACACAATTACATACTGATTATTTGTCTCTGTGGCAACACACCACAGTATGGTGTAATACCACTGACAAGGCAACACTAGGAGCATTCCTTCAAGCTTCAAGCATGAACCGAGTTGATGCAGGTAAGTACCTTCTGCTACATCATCGTCAACAGTTAGCTTGTAGGTTTTGCCGCGCCGCACCACTCGCACTGTATGCCATTCATTATCATTGAGCTTTTGCCCGGCATACAGGGTCTCCGGTCCCTTGCCTGAGAACAATGGTCAATCATAAAGTTAAATACATCCTGAGGCTCAAACCAAACCGTTGTTTTCCCAAGTGTCAGCCTTGAATCATTAGCAGATTTCTACAAGCAGCTTAGCTTAGCTTGAAAAGGGCTTTAAATATAGTTCAAAGTAGTTATTATGCCTTTGGAAAACAAAGGTTTGGTTTAGTCAGTGAAATACACAGATAAAAAAACACACAACATACTTAACATTATAATTCTCATAGAATACACCTCACCACTATACTGCAGAAAAGAGACATGGCTCTTAAATAGAAAGGGCAACTACAGCATGACACATTGCTTTTACTCATCATAGGCTTTCAAATGATTTCCTTACACTCAATCCTCTCCTTGGCATCTTTCATTCCTGTCTTCATTGCTTCTTCTGACAATGAAATCCAAACCAAAACTACCAATACAACCCCAGCCACATCAAACATTAGTCCAATATAAAATATCATTCTATTTGTACTCTATCTAATCTGTTTTAAGAGGTTTATAGACAGGAAATACATGTGTATACGATGTAAATACTCAAAGTGATGCTTAACGAACTGAAGAGGTGAGATACCAACAAGTCTAAAACAACAAACTATATAGTTTTTTAGTTCCCTATAAAAACCTGTCAGAGCAAATCAATGTAAACATCCCCGAGCACAAATGAGATCTACAATTGTAGATGTAAAGTAATTTTGAGAGCGCGTTTATATTACCGCAACAACATATATCTGCCTGTGCAATAAAAATTGGAGCCTTTGAGGAGAAAAACATGCTTAAGCAGGAGACTTTTATCACTGCTCTTCTGTCCGCAAAACTTTCACCTGCTGGCTTAACGTTAAAATAGACTTCGGTAACTTCATAGCTGCATGTCGCAAATGTTAATGTTGCCAAGCGTTCCACATTTGAGGCTCGGTTTACCAAAATAACTCAATTATTTTAATATTTGTTTGATATGTTTTGTTTGTCAATACAGAAAATGTAACAGGAAGTGCGATCGCAGCAACCAAAATCAGTTATATTTGCATTTCTTACAAAAGCACAGATCTCTGATCTTTTATTATCTCAATCCATGATATATATATATATATATATATATATATATATATATATATATATATATATATATACATATATATATATATATATATATATATATATATATATATATATATATATATATATGTATAATATATACCAGTAGACATAACAGAAATAACAGATAAGGTAACAATCTCAATGGCCTTATTATGAGTAAAAGCAATCTGTAGTATCATTATAAACACATTTACATTGTAAAAGCAGCTGACATACTTGTAGTTTCAAAGAAAATCAACATTCCTCAACTTTGATTGGGTAAAATGCAATTTGACATAATAATACATTGGATTGGATCCCAAATTTCTGTCTGCATATTCTGCATAATTTGGGAATTCAGTTAATAATCTTTAGCCACTGTTTAAGTATTGCAACATGCTGTTTCTCTTTGTTGGGACTATGAGGACATTACCTTCAGGGTATTGTTGTTGCATCTGTTTTTTTTCCAACCATGCTGGTAAGGTTTAGGTACAAAGTTTTATAGCTGTGATACAAATGTATTTTATCAAATTCAATCCACATAGACTGTGCACTGGACTCCGTGTACTAATGCTAAACTAGTGCTAATAAAAATGAATAAAATAATACAAGTTAATACTGTATGTTGCCTTGCCTTCTAAAATGTCTAAATTACTGCTCTTATACTGACTGAGTTTACTTGCACCAAATATTCATTTTTTTCTGAAAAAGACAATAATAAATTCCACTTATATTCTTGTTTACATGCAGCCGTTTATATTCTGATTAACGAAAAAGGCGCACATGACGCGTCATCACTGGTGCCAGTGAATCCCACATCGACGCAATTCTTGGCTTTGTTTGAGGGGTCAATGATCTTACTTGTTTTTTTATGTCATAATATAGAAAAATTAGAAAAAGCAGGAGCCATTGTGCAATTTTTGCTTCTTTGTGTCAAAGATTTTTCTTTTGGTGAAGGACTTGTTTCTGTCATTCCTTCAACCACCTTCTAGAAAAGGTTGGCGTTGCGATATTTGCGTATGTCTCAAAAGATGTTTATAACCAAGTCCTTCATCATGTTTCAAAAAGGTGTGTTTCTCCTTCAGAAAAGAAATGTGGGCTTTTTCCACAATCGCAACTGCGCAGGTACCAATCCCCGGCCCGCCACTGCACACGTCTCAATAAGAAAAAGCTCCATTCGGAATAAGGCCTAATTCAGAATATCCAGACTGAATATGATGTTTACATTAATCCTATTTAATTCACAATATTGTCGTTGTCAGAATAATAGTGGAATATGAGTGTGCATGTAAACATAGTCATTGAGGTAGATGTTTTAGTCTTGTTGAATTTGCATTTGAAGCATAAATACTGTTGCATGCACTACTCCTGAAATGTACTCGGTATTCATAGCAATTACTCATTCTGTATAATTAACATTACTGGATGGAAGCAATTGTGTTACACATTGGTATTAGGAAAAGGGGGTTTGAGCACAAGAGATGGAGTCAGTGTTAAGGTATATCGTTGTGGAGGTGCACCAAATAGGCAGACAGTGTCGAACAGCTAGCTACATCTACACTACTCAAATGATCAATAGACCATCGACATTAAGTGTATCAGTTACTGGGACCGACGTGTTTCAGTACAGTCCAGATGTTTGTTAAACGGTCATAAGTAGCACTCAGGTACATTGAAGTTCTGTTTTCAAAAACAATGCTTCAGAATCTAATCATATGATGTCATCACTTATAATGAAAGGTAATGAATGGTCAATAACTACACTTGCTTAAAGATGTGGCAAAGTGAAACTGTCTACTGAATACAGGGAATAGGGTAAGAAATGTTTCATTTTTGATAACAAATTTGAGAAAACCATAAACATATGGCGTAAAGTGGTTGATTTAAAATAAATTTAGATTTGTTGAATAATTTGAATGAATCAAAACTCATTCCATTTGACTGAGGCTATTTCTTGTGCATTCTGTTGAATTATGGGTTGTCTAACCAACTGAGTGAACTCATCCTCCATATAATTTTTTAACATTTCCTTTAAAAAAAAACAACAACAACATCATCTACATACCATCAACAATAAAAGCAAAATGAAACTTGAGTGTTAACTTACTGGAGTTACAGTTTATCCTGATACAGTCTAGATGGGGAAGAATAAATGACAGATGAAATTGCATCCTTCAAGGTTACTGCTGCAGACATCCAAAAACAAAAAGTCCACCCTTCCGGGGACGTACACATGCAGGAAGGCAGCCATTTTATTCATTTAGTGTTTAGTCAGCTTTATGCTAAATTAGCATGAAATAAATTATATACTTTAAAGATTTCCCAAAAAATGTTTTATTCGTAAATAAGATAATGCATGGATTTGTCATAGAAATGTGCTGGGAAAAAAAGCTGCTTTTCTAGAGCTAGTGCTCTTTTGTTACACATAGTACCAGTGAACTTTAATAATTGTTTAGTGACAGTATTTACAGTAAAATGGCCACTTGTAGTACCAGCTACATGAGTTTTCCAACCCAACACTGACTGTTCCTCTTTAGGTTTGAATATTAAGAATTGAAAAGTCAAAGCCTCTAGCTCCAAATGGTAGCAGACATCTATTTCAGAGCCACGGATCTTTGATAAGTCAAGAAACACTGACTGATAGTTTGTTAATTTGATGTTAATAAAACAGCAAAAAGATTGATTTTTGTAAGACAGTATGTGATAACAGTGAAAATACAAAGTATCGGAACAGTCCCACTGAGGCCAGAATAACTGCTGTATGCAGTTGTGAAGACAGTGAGGGTTGGTCACTATGTGGCTGGTGGTTTCATGTGTCGTCAACCGCAACAGAAAAGTGGGAGCAAACAGCCACGATCCAATCAGCACCAGCACCATGCAGAGGCACAGGAACCCCAACCATTAGATCCGGAGTGCTATACTATGTCTACATGTGTCACTAAGATACATCAGAGGCTAGATCTTCAAAAAGTTTTACAAACGTTCTGTAGTAAATCACGCAGATTAACATAGACTAAGAAATCATATGAGCTCTGAACAATTAGAGCTGCACAACATAAACATGTTGACTAAAATCTGTGGTATGACTTACATGATTTCATATAATCAGTGAATGAGTTATGTAAATGTGGCTTGGCAAACCAGCTAATGTCTATTAATATTGCCATTACTCTTACGATTGTATTTACAAGACATGTTATATGCAACATTTGACATTTTTGTATAAATGGATTGTGTGACTTATAATTCTCATACTTCTTTACAAAGTATGATTGGAAATATTTGGGGTCGCAGCCAGCTGTAGGTTTAGCTGGGCTCTGTTCTCGGGCTGTTCGCCTGACGGGCCGCAGGCTTAAGGCCTTTGAAGGGGTGAATACCATCTTTTGACAAAGCATGATGGAAAATGGAGTTGACAGGTAAACATAAAAACAAAACACTGAAAAAGCATTGACTTCCAGAAAAGACACCATCATTAGCAAAGAAAACAACCACCCAGAAGAAGAGGATGGTGATAGAGAAATTACTTGATGTCAGACAGAACATGAGGTTAGTGAGAAAGACAAGATACATTTTTCTGATGTCCTGTTGAATGATAAACTAGAAATAATTGAGCATACTTGGTGAAAATCACCTCTTAGAAAGTCTCAGCACACTTTGTTCCTGTAAAATATTTACCAGAAAGCATTCTTTAAAGCACATGATCCCTACATTACAATTATTGTGCTGTGACTGTCTCACAAGTTCTGAAAACAAGAATAAGGACATGACTATGGTTTGTCTGTTTTAGAGATGGGCCAAACATGTTTAACATTGAAATAAAAAAAGTTAGGATGTGTAGCCAAAGATGTTATCCCGTAAAGTGTGTTTTTTAGTAAGCAGTCCATGGTTATTTGTGTGCATAAAAACTGCACAAAAACACCCATGCAAAAAAGATCAAATATTGTATCTATGTATGTTGTAAGGCTGGTAAAAACCTTTAAGGGACTATCATGATGAGGTAATGATAAAAAAACATAAAGAGATAGAAGTGAAAAGAGAGGAGAGGTCACTGCTCAACAGTGAACTGTCTCATAGTGAAGGTGGAGGTGTGGAGCCAGATGGGTGGGGGTGGGGGTGGGCATACGATACCTAGGTTGACCGTGAGTTTGACGCGACCCCCATCCAACTCCAGCCTGAGCGTGTCGGCTGATTCTCGGGAAGTGGTGGCCATGAGGAGGCCATAAGCCCGCTGGGAGCGGAAACGCAGGGAGACGTCCTCAGCCTCAGTGTGCATAATGGTCGGCATCACCACCTTCATATACATGCTGCCATCATAGGAGAGGATGGAAGCCTCTGTGTGAGAGAGTCAGGAGCATAGAGAGATGTTAGCAATATCATAAGCTGGAATCTAACACGTGCTCTCGGACTGCCAGTGTCAGTCAGTTGATCCAGACCATTGCTGAATGTAACTGCTGGGGGGCTCCTTGCTCCATGTGTTCTGTATGTTTTGTTTCCCCTTCTTTTAGTTTTTCGAGACTGAGCTGCTGAGTTGGCTGACATGTCCACAAATATATTCAATCCACCCCTGGCAAAGTAGATTGTCTCCAGATGCCAAAAAAAACATATAATTGTGCAAGTTCTGAAGCAGGCAGCAATTACCTTCCTCAACAACTACAGGTCCGTCGCATTATCGCTGGAAAGACTCGTCCTTCTGCACAACAAGGATGCTCTCCCAGCCACCCAGGATGCACAACAATCAGACCCAGCAGATGAGGCCATTGCCACCTTTGTGGCGCATATGCATGGTTGCTGTATTTAATACATTCATACCCTGCAGACTTGTCTTCAAGTGATCTGACATAGGTTTCAAACCCATCACACACACACACACACACACACACACACACACACACACACACACACACACACACACACACACACACACACACACACACACACACACACCTGCCGGCCCTAAAAGACAACTATTGCTTCGGTTGGCATCCTGTACCTTAAAGCAGCGATCCACAACCACCAGGCTGCGGCAGAAAGAATGAAAAGGTTTTGGAAAAATGAATCAAACTTGGTAAGATTTGAAAAATGACCGGATACATCCGTCTGTACCTCTTAACAGATGTCAAGAGGTTTAGACACACAAATAAATTACACTTAAGTACGTTTCATTTCTGCCAATGTTCTGGATTAAAATCAAGACAGAATCCTGAGATCCCCAAAAATGCTCTGAAACCTCTGCTTCCATTTCCAACATTCTATCATTTTCAAGTGGGGTTTAACTCTCCGAAACTTGCAACGCGGATCCGCGTTTTACAATGTTTACGTTTTGAATATATTCATATCTTCGCAAAGAAACGGAAATCAATAGGTTAAGGTCTTCTTCTCGGTGATTTAAACATGACAAGGTCACTCAGTTAAAAGTGTATAAATCCTTTGGACACACTCTATTGAGACCATCTCACATGCAGGTCATTACACACACACCCACACACCCACACACACGCACACAGACCCCATACACGCGCACACACAGATACAGTCAAGAAATATATGTCAGAGCAATCTGACAGCCCAGTCAAAGCTTTCAAAGCTTTAATGAGAATTTAAATTGTGTATGTTATACCATGCTGTAATCTGACACCTTGTCAATTAGACATCAGTCCGAGGCATCTGCGTGACTGATCACAGTCATTTATTTAATGAGCAGTTGACATAGATGCAGAGACATGTCCACACAAGAAAACAAAAAACACAGACTGATTACAATTTTGTTACGTATCAATAAAAGAGTTTTAGGGTGCATTAAGTAGTAGGAATAGGAATAATCCCCTATTAGTCCTACAGTGGGGACATGTATTCTCTGCATTTGACCCATTCATAGTATTTTAAGGAGCAGTGTATTATTATTATGTTGTACAAATAATATCCATATTATGCATATTTCATGATGTTGTGTTATGTTATGCTTCCCCAGTATATGTCTCTAGCTAATATTGAATTGTGTATTCTCAACATTATTTAAATATTTATTTTTTTAAATATCCCAATTATATTTGTAATGATGTAAGGTCTTTTCAAAATAAACTCCCGTCTTTACAGGAAGTTTGATTTCAGCAACAAAACCACAGAGTTAGGTTTAGGAAAAAAGCGTGTTCTGAGTTCACTTCACTCCATATGTGACTACTGACTACTGAGTCCTGTGAATGATGACACTAATGACTGACGTTACGAAATGTAGTGTTACTTTTGTAACGGCGTGCAGAGTGTGCAACCTGCTCAGGTTGTTAAATACAGGCACTTTGTCTCTCCCCTTGACATCTGATACTAATGCTGCGTTCACACCAAAAGCGGAGTGAACTTTGGCGTTGCTTTACTTGTGTGAGTTTACTTGCTGGAGTGGCTTAACTCCATGAAATATTTTCCCTGTCGTGCAATGTTTTTGGGTGCCCGTCCATTCTGGTCTTTGCATTGACTTTGTATGTCATCTACTCGCGCAAAAAATATGCTTCACTTTTTGTGTGAACATAGCATTAGGTACAAGCATTGCATCCGTGGACACAAGTTCTCCCTTTAGCTAGGTTGTTAACAGGTTGTTACATCGCTGTGTTTTTATGTGCATATGCTCCAGTTTACCTCCAGGCTCCTTTCTGCCTCCTCTGCTGTATGCAGAGTGTTGCTATCGATGAGCTGTGCTGACCCACACTCACAGCAGACAGAATAAAGCCTGCTCTATGGCTGCATTTATTAAAAATCCAGCACCTCAGCATCTTCCTGCAGGGTTGTGTTTGAGGTGTGTTTATTTTAGCTTTAGAACGTTTTATTTCTCTAATTTACGACTTTGTTCTCACCTATGTTGCTTCCTCTCTTTATTTACTGTATTGTGCGCTCAACTATTGCTGCTCTCTCTCTCTTTTTCTCATTCGTTTGTGAGCCGATGAGGAGGGACCATTGAAGGATGTAACAGACAAACGCAAGACATCTTTAAGGTGTTTAATGGTTTGTGGTAAGTACTGACTCTTTTGTAACTTGGGTAAATAATGCCTGTTCTGGTCTTTACCCTCCTGTTATGTTGCGAGTAAAATTCATCCGTTTCAAAGTTTGGAAACATAGGACAAATATTTTAAAGCACTTTTTCTGTATGAAACTTGTTCTGTTTGCCTTAATCCCACAGTAGGGAAAGTATTCTCTGCATTCAACCCATCCTCAGTAATTAAAGAGCAGAGGGCTGCTTTAAGGTGCCCGGGGAACAACTAGGGGTTCAGTGTCTTGCTCAAGGACACTTCAACATGTAAACTATGGAGAGACCAGGAATCCAACCGGCTATCTTGTGGTTTCAGAACAACCTTTCGCCATGAGCTACATGAGAACTTCATTTAGTATAAAAGTACAAAGTTCACGGACATAAAACGTCAGTAATAAATACATGGCAAAATGCCTTTACTTTCGTGGACATGTTTACGAGATTAACAGGTTAGCTCGTGCGACGGTCAATATTCTTGGCGTTTTGCCAAAAGCCGATCTCAATGAGATCAGTTTTTCTGCTGTTGCGTCCCTTAAAACTCACATATCTGCACTAATTCTGTTTTGTTTGGCACAGATTGCAGGTTATTGTTATAATCTTGAAAAGATATTCAGTACACAATATTCAGCCACAATTTTGTTTTGCCAAATATTGATTATTTTTTACACAGATATAACTTCATTTGCATTGTTCTAACAAAGTGATTGCATATTTTATTAGTTTTTGGAGCAATCCGGTTTTTTTCCTGATCTGATGTGAGGTCCCGGGACAGGGATGTCATATGTTAACGGATCATAAAGCCCTCAGACAAATATTTGTGATTTTGGGCTATACAAGATAAACTGAATAGAATTGAACTCTGCTACACCCAGTGGCGGCTGGTGGATTTTTTTTTGGGTAGGGCGAGCCCAGGGGTGGGCAATTATTTTTCCCAGGTGGCCACATGTGGAACAAAAAATATTGTGGAGGGCCGGGCTAAAAGCCTGAACTCATTAATGTATTCTCCGCGTGCACATGCAGTTTTGTGGTATAATTTTATAAATGTGAAACCTTGACTGGAGTTCCTATCCCTGACAACTAAGTAGCTCCGCTCAGTGGGTCTTGGGCTATAGCTGTGACATAGCGCCAGGCCTAATATTAATAATCATTTAAAATAATAATAATAATATTTTTTCAAATTAGAATCGTTATAATACTCAGCGGGCCAGATAAAAACGCCCAGCAGCTGTAGTTTGCCCACCCCTGGGCTAGCCAATTAATTTCAGCAAACATCCAGGTATGATTCAATGCAAAAAAGGTATCACGCATTACTACTTTGCAGTTAAATATTTAACATTTATTCCAACACTTTGTCATAATACGGACATCTTATTCCAAAGGCACTAAAACAATAATTATGTTTGCTTACTACCAGTTTGCATTAATAGCACGCACGCACACACACACATACACACACACACACACACACACACACAAATGCATGCACGCTCTGCACACTGAGACAGACGTGCACACAAAGAGCTAGGGCATACTGAAGCTCACAGGTGGGGTATCGTGTCTGCCAACTTTAACTAACCTTGTGCCTCTTCCTCGCAGAGTGCTAATACCGTTACTGTTTATGTGTATACAAAAACATATTTTCTGTAGCTTTTAACATACAAATGGTGCACATTGCGAGCCGCCTTCAAAATAAAAGCATCTCATCTCACAGGAAACCAGATGGTTTAGCTTAATGCAGGTAAAACATGATGTTTTTTAATGCCGTCTGTGAACCTCTGGACAAGTCCTTTAATGAAGACATGGTCGATGTTCCTCTTCAGCAGCTGGTTGAATAGCATGTCCACATTTGGGGATGCATACTGCATGATGATGAACAGCTGATGCACGTAGCAGTGGACACATAGTAAGCTGACTGCAGCCCCGTTTGAAGCTTGGGCGATAAGTTTGTCTGTTTGTCTGTGTGGGAGAATTCTGTTCAGCCTCTCCATAAGCGCTGTCGCTGACGGTGTCAGCGGTTGCATTCTGGATGCTGATATACTAGAAAAAACACTCTTGTTTGTTACAGTTAGCATCGATGTACCACAAGCAGCAGCTGTCCGTTTCTCATATATGCCCCGGTCTGTTGTTTCATGCTGAGTTCAGGCGGCTGATCTGGGACCAGTTGTTTCACTTGGAGTCTCTTCGCCCAACTTCTTCTCTCAAACAGGTCTTGGAGAAGAGATTTTATCTCACTTCGGTTGAGTCTTCTTGCAAGAGTAGCGCTCCATTTTCGTCTTGTTAAAATGTCGCCGCGAGAGAAGAGAAGCCGGCGAGATCACGCGAGATGTGAACAAGACACGAGCCCTGACGAGAACAGAGACACAGGAACGTGCCCTGGGGCAAGATGAGACTATCCCCTCCAGAAGTCTTTTTTACAGCGCTGATTGGATGAATTGTACTTCACTCATTTATTTCTAGATCTATTGAAATTGAATTAACTGGAATCTAGTACACACAGATAAAGGCAAATACAGATATATCATACTGTATGAGAACTCCCATCTACCATCCCTCATGGCTCAAACCAAAGCTCAAAATGTGCCACTCCCACAGATGCACATCAGTGTCTGATGTCACTTTAAGATGAAGCTGTGTCTTGTTTCAGAAACCACCTTCTTCTATTTAACATGAATGTGACATTTTATCAAGACTGACCTATTGCAAAGGCTCACATAAGGCCTTTTTCTCACAGAACACAAACACTAATATTCTTTTGGGATATTTGGTACACACCCTTACAGCAAACCAATTTGATATTTATTTTTTTCTCTGTGGACCTGTTAAATGTTGAACTAGGCACTGGTTCTGCCTCATAAGCAGTGTTCTTTAAAGAAAGTGATTCCCTGAAGGAATACTTCACCCTCAAATTGATTATTGGTATCAATTGTTTACTTTTCTCTTGAATTCTTGAAAAAACAAATGCTAGTTTTTTTTGGCAGGCCTTTCAGTTGAATCCAAAAAACTGGGAAAAGTCTTGATGAACTGACCCTTCGCTAAACCCCTCCGTTTAACCTGTGCAGTATAATCCCAGTCTTATTAATCTCGTATGCACACTACCTTCCAAACATAGGAATATTTACTAAAACCTTCCTATCTAAAATACTTCCACACAAACCGAACTCCCATGGGCAAGTAGCGGGCCAGCACAAGTTTTTGAATCCTTCATTCTTTTGGAGGCCTGCCATGAAACTTGTTTTCTTCATGAATTCCAGGTAACACAGGGTTGGTGAGTAAATTATATATAAATGATGCACGTTAAGGTTTAGGTATTCCTTTAAATTGGACACAGTTGGTATCTGTCTCATACTAATAGTGCAATCTGGACTTCCTTTAATATTGCTGCAATTGTTCCAGTCCTCTAATGTGTTTGTTGTTTTTAAACACTCTTGCCTCTGCCTTTGAGATAGTATTCGAATGGTCTAAGGTTTATGGAAGCAAAAAAACCTTACCTCTCTCACAGGTGCGTGACCAGTAGCCAGTGCCAGTGCAGTCACAGATGAATCTATTCCAGCCTTCTTTGCAGACTCCTCGGTTCTTGCATGGGTAGCTCTCACACTGCTTGCCAGGTTGCTTGTTGCATGAGGGTTTGATGCCAGCACCATTTTGTGCCTCAGCAATCTGGCGGATGTCTTTGCTTCGACCGTCAATAAAAAGGTCACGGATACAGCCTACGTAGCCATAGTTGAGCATTGCCGTCCAGAGCTCGGTGGGCAGGATGAGGTTGGTGCGATCACTGGGAAGCCCTCCCAAATACATGTCGCCCTCCAAGTCTAGAATCTCACTCTCACCACTGGCTGTAAATGGGGTTCTTCTGCTGTTTACAGAGATGGTTCCTGTAGTAGGGATAGAGAAACAGAGGTCAAGTATAGAGCTGAATAGATAGCAACAGTGTGTGTATAGTGCTTTTCCAGTCTTCCGACCACTCAAAGCTCTTTAACACTACATGACACCTATTCACACACTGATGAGAAGAGCTACCATGCAAGGTGCCACATCAGGATTATCAACCATTCATACGGATACGGGGGAAATTTAGGTTTAAGTGTAGCTAGCGGAGCCGGTGATCGAATCCTCTGTATAAAGGACAACCCTGACCATAGTCGCACAGTTTTATCAGGAAGAAATCATACTGTATGCCAGGGATGCCCACACTTTTTTGGTTTGCGAACTACTTGTACAATGACCAAGTTAAAAAGATCTACCAACAATAATAATGGTGAATATCTACCTATATATCTACCTATATATATATATATATCTACATATATATATATATATATATATATATATATATATATATATATATATATATATATATATATATATATATATATATAAATAAAATAAAATATTTTATATATTTTATTTTATTCATTTTGAGTATCTTTATAGTCGTTTTGTGTTACTTTGTGGTCATTTGGTCATTGTGGTCTTTTTTACCCTGTGGAGTTTCTTTGCCCACTAGTGGTGCTATGGAGCAATATTTTACTTTATTTTTTAAAAAGTTTATCATAACTTAAACAGCTTTTAAGTTATAATAAACTAGAACAAGTATAAACAAAAAAAAAAAGAAAAAAATATATATATCCTAATGTCAGCCTATTACCAGTCGAAGTTGGTTGCTAGCATGCTGAAGGTTAGCAAATTGGGGAGTCAGGGGTGTTTATTAAGAACCATGGCTTAGAGGAAACATGCATGCATGCTTGCTTCGCTGCATCCTCTTTGAATCCTCCAGTAGGAGCTCCTTTTCATTCCCCATTCAACCAAGGAAATATACCAATTAACACCATCAAATAAATTAGCTGGGTCTATCATTGGTCAGTTGGTATTGTTAGGGTTAAAGTATGGACCTAAACGCAGAAAAGAATGATCAACAGGACCTGAGTAATGATATGACGTGTACAATCCAAAAGCAGGCAGGAAACTAAATACAAGCTGAATAAAGCAGGAATACTGGCTGGACAAGCTTAGACAACTAATTGACAAAGAAACAGGCAAAGCAGATAGAATGAATGCACAAGGAAAATAAGGTGATTACACACAAGTAGAAAAAAAGCAGGTCACAAAAGCAAGTAAGTCAAACCAGACATTGCAAAAGGTAAAAGCTAACGTATGCCTAAAAAAGGCAAATAACAAAGAAACCCAAGACCACGACACACACTGACTATGTTGTCTACTTTCCACAGTTTGTGTGTCGGTCGACACTCGAGCTACCCAAATGTGTATACACATGCACTCAAATAAAGTTTTCTATCACATATTCCCTTTAAATGTGTTTTGATGTCAAATTCACTTTATTCAAATGTTCGCTATTTAAGGTGAATCAACTAATTTTCAGTAACAACTTCATGAGTCATACGTTATTAATACAGTTAGTTAGTTTTTGTTAAGTACTTTGTTATTGTAGGTAGTAATCCTCACTGATTCACAAACACAACTGACCTGAACGTCCATCTCTCTGAATGTCCACATGGTACCAGGCACCATCATTAACCTTTGTCTGGGTGGCCTTCACCTTGATAGTCCCTGAGCCCATGTCCAATAAAAGGTACAGGCTGCCATCCAGCAGCTCTACTGCAAAGAAATCCACCTGCAAAAGTTGAAAAGAACACATCAACAGATGTTTAGCATTCAATCAAAGTAATGTTACATACAAAAGGAATGTAAGTTCTGGTTCTTATTTGTATATGTAACAACTAAAGAATGCAGTGTAGTTTAGCAAAGATAAATCATGAAGCAGTTGTAAATGCTCTTGAATATGTAATCTGTAAATTCTTCATTGAGACAATCATTGAGTGGTCAACCTTTAATGTTATCCATCAGGCATAAGCCTGAGTGGTTATGTGTTTTGTTGTGTGTGACTGAGTGAGTCCATGACTAAGTGAGCACCTCTGTGCTGCAATCTGCACAATATTGTGCGTGCCCAGTTCATACAGTTATTTTACAAAAAAGAGATGAATAAACAAACCCCTGCCTATATAAATAGAGCTGTGGTGGAGCAAGTGAACAGCTTTATGTTCCTGGGAATCAGCATCCTCACCCAACCTGATGTGGTCTTCACACATCAATAAATATATAACTGTGTAATTGTATACCCTTGTATGATGCCTGTGAAGGTTCTCAGTCATTCAGGTCGTATGATGACAGGAAGTAGCAAGTAAATGCAATTGGTTTTGCTGTTTTGTCATAAATTAATTTTGACAGTCATCCAAAAGGATTCATTTATTCCTCCAAACAACAGGTCCGCTTGCCTTTGACCTTCGAATTAAAATGAGCTAGTGATCTTGGGGATTATGGGCTGACCTTGGTGTTCTTCTGGCTGCGGGCAGCGTCTTTGCGCTCCTGAGGTTTGCCATGAGTGAAGAGGATGAGGCCGTTGGGCTCAGTTGTGAGGAAATCGAAAGAGATGGATCCCATCCGCTTGGTGTTCCACTTTGGAAGGCTGATGAAGGCCTCGGGAGTCTCAAAAGAAATGGGGTCCAAAGTGGCCACATTCTCACACTTGTAGGACACCTCACCCTGGATCTTCATCTTAGGGTCCACAATGCGAGCCAGACGGGACAACTCAAGACGGATGTCATTGTTCTTATACACCACCTGTGATAAAACAAGGATATCACAGTTATTCTTCTATCATGGTATTGTCAAAGATAGATCGTTTTACTCTTGTCACTTAACCAAGACAATGAGGTGAGGATAATACCACAAGATGCTTTATCATGTTTCTCATCAAATGGAATCCACCTAAAAATATCAAGAATGTTATATATGTTTTCAAGATGAAGGCGATGCACATCTCTAGACATGCATTTTGATTCAAACTCACATATATCTACACGTCTATTAAAACATAGACTTAAAACAGATGTGTTGTTCATTAAACCAACGACAAAAAAGCATCAATGCCAATCTCCAGTTTGCGTATTTTTTTACTGAATATGGGCAGATGAGGATTGTCAGTCAAACCTTTTTTAACACTATGATGGCACACAACAAATATTGACATAAGGTTTACCACATCACTTAAATGCCCCCAAATAGATTGACAGGACTTAATCCACAAAAACTTGGTTAACAAAAATCAGCTATTCTTAGAGATTCAGCCAGCTATAGACAGCATATTTTTTTTATATTTTTACAAGTCATTTAAAACTTGTGATCTCAAAATCCTTTGAACTGTTAAACACCTCATGTCACCTCTGGTTTTCTGAATAGATCAATACTGTAAGTCATCAGGGGTGCCCTAGTGCGGGTAGATCACATGCCATTAAAACAAAATTTGACTTTTCTTTTTTTTCAGTCTTTCAAAAACTTTATCATGAAAAACTAGCTACGAGTCTGCAAATTAATGTCAATCCCCAAGGACGGTGCACCTGCAATGGTAGCCGCTTGAACAGATTTATTTCCAAGTGCAGGAAAGACAATGTTTTCCCCGACTTCCTTAATTACCACTACATAATACACCAACAAGCATTATGCGCTACAATGTTAAAAATTAAAGAGATCATGGATGTGGCGACGAAGATCGCTAATTTGACCAAGAGCTCGTCAAAGACGGCTGTTCCATGCGCATCTGGAGGATAAGTTGAGCTCAATGACTAAGACCTAAAAGTATTAGGACTGTACAGAATATTACCATGCATTATTCATGACATTGACATTCAAATTACTATTAATAATAACTTAGAGAACAAAATCTGTGCAATAGGGTTAGGGTCTCAGTCCTCCCCCCAAAAGTATCTTAAAA